>NC_059328.1:100343750-100665000 GCF_018350155.1 Leopardus geoffroyi
TTTGTACGCAGCTGGAAAAAATCCTCCCCTTCCTTTCCGTAGTCCCATTGACCTTGCAAAATGGCTCTAGAGTGCATGGCCTCTGTGCTGGGGGTATGGAAGACATTATAAGTACACATACCATTTGCTGAATCCCAGTGGAAACCTCACACAAGTGGAATTTTTTAGAAAGTAAGAAAAATAAGACAAAATGAAGCTACGTATCATGAGGCACTGAAAATAAGTTTTGAGATGTTCTCTCTGAGATTTATTGCCATCGTATGCTATTTGTTTGTGCAAAGAACAATTTATTTCTTACACAGTTCACCTGGAACCCATGCTGTTGTTTCTCATCTGCCCAGAAATCATAAACTTACAGGTTGGAGGAACCGTCAGAGATCATCTGGTCCAATGCCCTCACTTTGCCTACAAAGTTTTATCTTTATCATAATTCAATATGCCACAAATGTTGTGAATGCTTCCTGTGGGTTCCAAATGTAGCCTATTGGGTTTTTATATTGAACCAGCTTTGTTTATAAAACTGTCGGGAGAATTAAAACATGGCAACCCCTTGGATAATACTAGACAGAAAATGATATGAGAATCAGCTCTGTAAATTGGAATTCTGGAAATAAAAGACCACAGACCCAAAATTTTAAATTAAAACTCTGCATGCAGGAAGACTAAATGGGAGAAGCACTCGACAGCAATGGCTGAATTCCCAGACTCCTTGGAACTTTGGAGATACACTTTCTCTTTCATGTAACTTTCTGGAAACTAGCTTAGTAATTTCAGCAAGTAGCCAGAGGCCTCTTTATAAGAATATTCTTTGTGGTTAGGAATCTCTGTCCAAAAACGTCTCTCCCTCCCTCCCACCCCCCATAATTGGGAATTTGTGGTGGCACAGGAAAGCTATGAGTGGGGGCGCCAGGTAACACAGGGGAGTTATCTTTGGGGGTTCTTTTTGTGAGCATTAGGGATTCTTCCAGACAGGGTGAGTGGCGTCTTCATCAGGTGGTGGAAAATATGTGCAGATAGGGGAAGGTGGCAGAAAAGCAAATCCCTTACATGTGGCTGCAGATAGAAAGAAAACCTGAATGACAAAATAGCCTTGGGATCAAACTCATCAATTTGCTCTTCAACCAGATCAGTTCCACCTTTATCCAAATTATAAATTGAGATTCCTTGTAACGTTTTGTTTTTAATAAGAGTTGTATTAAGGAGTGTTCCAAAAGACTTGAAAATCATTGATCTATTTTGATTCCCTCAATTTAAATCAATTAAAAGACATTAATTAAGCACCTGCTCCAATTTTGTGAATCATGCTGGTTTCTGGGTTTATAAAGATGGATAAGACACACTTCCTGCTTTTCATAAGTTTATCATCTTGTGAGAAAGACAGATTCATCCATCACCATTGCAGAGGTGATAAGAGCTATGGGAACACAGAGGAAGGAGCAATTAATTCAGCCTGAGAGAGCCAAATAAAGTTATAAAAAGGTAATATTTGAGTCAGGCTGTAACTGTGTAAGAAGTTTGTCAGGTGAGGACAAATAGGATAGGAGAACTCAAGGGCAAATAATCTTGGTGTAGTTGGAGTTAGCTGCCTGCCAGGGAAGTGGGGGACCCCCGAGGTGCTCTGGAGGGGGATGCTGGGGCCAAGCTAGGCCCTACAGTGGGCAAGAAGTTGTCATCACCAAAGGTTGATACTATTAAGAAGAGGGCAGTAGAAGGCTCAGATCCATGCTTTGATTATGCAACCTTGGAAAGAATATGGAGGGTAGAGCCTCCATATTGGAGGATTCTCCGCAGATCTGGATGGGACAGGACAAGTGCAAGAAATGCTTGCGGTAGAATAGGTTGTACTTGGTGATAAACTGGATGTGACAGGTAAGGAGGAAAAGAGCCAAAATGGAATCTTTGAGCTATTTCTTGGGAAGAAGGTGAATGTGGTTCTATCATTCTCTCTGCAAAGCATAGAAACTCAGCTTGGGCGAAGTGATGAACATATTGCCCCAAGAATACAAGTTTGGGTTAAGACACCAAACTGGGGAGCAGCTGGGCATTTAGAACAGGAGAACTAGATACTATCTAATATCATTCTTTCTCCTGTTTTCCCTCCCTCCTGCTTCTCTCTGTGTTAAGTTTTCCTCTCATCTCTGATTTTATTTTATTTTTTTTTTCAACGTTTTTATTTATTTTTGGGACAGAGAGAGACAGAGCATGAACGGGGGAGGGGCAGAGAGAGAGGGAGACACAGAATCGGAAACAGGCTCCAGGCTCTGAGCCATCAGCCCAGAGCCCGACGCGGGGCTCGAACCCACGGACCGTGAGATCGTGACCTGGCTGAAGTCGGACGCTCAACCGACTGCGCCACCCAGGCGCCCCTCATCTCTGATTTTAAAAAAACACTTTTGTTGAGGTATCACTCACATAGAATGAACTGCATAAATTTAAAGTGTACTGTTTGATAGGTTTTGAAATATATACCCATCCATGGAACCATCACCACAATTAAAACAGCACATATATCAATCACTCTCCAATTTTCCCCATGCCTCCTTGTAATTCCTCTCTCCCACCCCACTCTGCCTCTCCTTACCTTGCTCTTCCTGGCAATGACTGACCTGATTTCTGTCACTCTAGATTAGTTTACATTTTTAAGAGTTTTGTGTCAATGGAATCATACGGTAGGTACTTATTTGGGTCTCGCTTCTTTCACTCAGATTGACTCATACTGTTGTGTGTATCTATATAGTTCATTCCTTTTTAATGCTGAGTAATTTCTATCACTTCCGCCATTTTCTCTGTGTTAATTATACACTTTCACTACTACCTTGCCATCTCATAGGGAAGGAAGCCTGGCCCATGGAAGTCCCAGGGTTTACTTTTAATGGCTGTCTCCACCAAGCACTTCCTGATTCTCATGCTGTCCCAAGGTCAGAAATTCCTAAGGACTCTGATTGACCTGTATCGGGTTAGATGCTCACCTCTCGGCCAAAAGCCTGTGGCTGGAAGGGCAGGGACCCATGAAAGACGTGGCAAAGCTACGAGAACCTTCTGGATGTTTTTGATTCCAGCCTTCAGCCCACATAGAAACATCCTTCTGACTTCCCTCCTTGTCCTACTCTTCAGGTTCATGCTAAAATTGTGAAATGCATTATACTAGGATCCATTCCAAATGAATTAAATATTGAGTGTAAAAAAATAAATCCTGAAAGGAAAATGTCTGTATTAATTTAGAGAAGACCTTTCTAACTAGGACTCAAAATCTAGAAGGCATAAAGTAAAATACTTGAAAATTAAATTCCATAAATATAAAAATCTTTGCTTAGCAAAAAAAAACTCCGAGCCAAGTAAAAATACAAATGTCAAATTGGGAGCAAATTATTTGTTACTCATTTCACAGACAAAGTTTAATGTTTTATATATATATATATATATATATATATATATATATATACACACACGCACACATATATATATATAGGGCAACACAAGTTCAAACTACAATGAAATACCATTTCACTATCAACTTAGTAAAAATCTAAGTGTATTAGTGTGTGGTATTAGCAAGGAAAGGGGAAATGGGCATTCTCTTACTTTGTTCTTCCAAGCGTCAATTGGTGTCACCCACAGGGGGGCAATTTAGTAATAACCATCAGAATCGGTTATTCATTATAATATTGTTGGCTATGGCAAGACATTGGTAACAACCTAAATGTCCACCAATAGGGGTTGGTCATACACACTATGGTACATCTATGCAATGAAATACTGTATAGTTGTCAAAAGAGAATGAGGGCATTTCTTACGAATTGAACTGAAAGATTTCCTAGATGGATTATGAAGCGAAAAAAAAAAAACTAACAAAATAATACACGGAGCATGCTCTCATTTGTGTAGAAAGGAGGAGATTGCATTGTAAATCCGTATTTGCTTCTGCATGCGTTTAAAATCTCTGGAAGAATCCACAGGAAATATTAACATGGTTACCCATTTGTGAGGGTGAAATAGAGCTATATGCATACCTCTATAAGTGCATATATATTTATTTAACTTTGAATCCTGTAAGTGTATTATCTACTTAAAAGATCAAGTGATTTTTGAAAAATTCTATTGCTTGTCTTAAATGGAACCACGGTATTTTCTTCTAAGAAAAGTTTAGCTTTCAGATTTGCCTTAGTTCAGGACACCAGCATGTTTCCTTTAGGTATGGCTTCGTGATTTTGGCTTAAGTCCCTGATGACTACAAATCTAGATCACACCGATACAAATATTAAGCACACTGGGGGTAACGCTGTACATGAACACGCGTAGACACTCATTTAGGTTGTACCCACATGACTCAAAAATGGAGTTGAATGAGTGGGAGTCTCTATAGAGGAAGAATGCAGTGTCTGAGGAAGTGTGACTTGGGAGGTGACTGGAGGGGGAGGGAAAGTGAATAGGCCATAGGGGGATGGGATCAATAGAGTTCTGTGCCTGCCTGACTGTTGCTACAATCACTACAGGTACCTGCCTGGGGACGGTCTCCCCTGACTCAGCAGATCTCAGGGCTGAGTCACCTGGTTCTGCAGCATCGTGGGGGCTCATTCAAGAGTGCCCCACTGCCCCCGCCCCCCATGAGTCCACTTCTGCACACTATTTTTTTTTATTTTATTTTTTCCAATATATGAAATTTATTGTCAAATTGGTTTCCATACAACACCCAGTGCTCATCCCAAAAGGTGCCCTCCTCAATACCCATCACCCACCCTCCCCTCCCTCCCACCCCCCCATCAACCCTCAGTTTGTTCTCAGTTTTTAAGAGTCTCTTATGATTTGGCTCTCTCCCACTCTAACCTCTTTTTTTTTTTTTTTTTTCCTTCCCCTCCCCCATGGGTTTCTGTTAGTTTCTCAGGATCCACATAAGAGTGAAAACATACGGTATCTGTCTTTCTCTGTATGGCTTATTTCACTTAGCATCACACTCTCCAGTTCCATCCACGTTGCTCCAAAGGGCCATATTTCATTCTTTCTCATTGCCACGTAGTACTCCATTGTGTATATAAACCACAATTTCTTTATCCATTCGTCAGTTGATGGACATTTAGGCTCTTTCCATAATTTGGCTATTGTTGAGAGTGCTGCTATAAACATCGGGGTACAAGCGCCCCTATCTGCACACTCTTTAATTTGAAGTCCATCTGCAGAGTTCTGAGGACCGCCAAGAACCTTCGGGGCACATCAAAGACCTATTATGACCCCTCCCCTCTCCACTCCCGATAACCAGAGCTACGACCAGAAGAGAAATGTCCACTTGAATGACTTCTTTTAGGGAGGTGAAGGGATTCACTGGGTCCCTGCGCCTGATTCAGATGGACTCCTCCCTTCAGATTTCCATTGTTGGCTTCACGGCCTCTGGGGCTAGAATCTTCATTCCCGGCTCAGGTATCTGGCGTGTCTCTTTGAAGCCTCCAACTCACTCGCAGAAACACCTCCCTTACGTCACCACTAGAAAATGTCCTCAGCCAGGTGCTCCACTTGCACTGGAGTCTGAGCTCAGCCCCTTTCTGGAATGCTGCCAGCTAACATGAGGAACTATGACCTACAGAGTTTTACGTTCCTCAGCACAGAGCTGTTAGGAGGAGATACAGGATAATAAATGATTGCTAACATTTATAGAGCCCTTAGTATGTGCTGAACAGCTTACGCACGTTATTTAATTTAACCTTCACTGCTCTCTTATATACCTTATGTACTGCTATTATCCCATTTCACAGAGGAAGAAACCGAGGCTTAGAGGTTAACTGAGTTGCATGTGTTTGAAAAGTTGGTGAGAAGGAAACTAGTAGTTGATCTCAGATCTGTATGATGCCAGAAGTCTGACTCTTAAGATCTGTGCTTCATCCCAGAACCCACGTTGCAAACTCAGGTTATGCACATAGTACTTCTTGTTGTTAGTCTGGAACACTGATCATAGCTGGCATTTGTTGAGTACTTACAATATAGGTATTTCACCCATATTATCTCATTTAATCTTAAAAAAATTTTTTTAATATTTATTTATTTTTGAGAGAGTGAGACAGAGTATGAGCAGGAGAGAGGCAGAGAGAGAGAGAGAGAGAGTTACACAGAATCGGAAGCAGGATCCAGGCTCTGAGCTGTCCGCACGGAGCCCGAGGTGGGGCTTGAACCCTCGAAGCGTGAGATCATGACCTGAGCCGAAGTCAGACGCTTCTCCAACTGAGCCACCCAGGCATCCCTCATTTAATCTTAACAATAACCCTTTGAATGTCTTACTGCCTACATAAGGTCTCCTTATCCAGGCTAACACAGAGGATGCTCTTTCAACACTGCCAGTCTGACACCAACAATTGCCCTACTTATCACTGCCCTCTGCTATCTTCCCCCACATTCAAAGATTCACGAAAAATATTCGATGAGGTGGTATTATTTCTGTTTGGAAACAAATGAACAATTGCAACGTCCCTGGTTTGTTGCTGCTCAGAACTTCGGTGCTTGTGCAGATACGCTTCAAGAAAGACAGAGGTGTGGTTGTCCAAATTTTGGCTGAGTACCTTTCTGATTCCACCACAGTTCTGTGTCTTAGCTACTCAGCGCTCTCAACCCTTTCTAGAAGATTGTTAAGGATCAAGTAGCCAACACGATTGTTAATTTAAGCACTCTTCTCCTTTCGTCTCCCCCAAATAGGTCATTTGTCCCATCAAACAGGCTGGCATGCCTTTTTCCTGTGGGATTTTCTTGTGACTTCCCACGGAAGAGATTTAAAGTAAGTGAAAGAATTAATTGCTGGCAAATTAAAAGGCTTCACTCTCATTTCTCTGCTGCTTGGTCTTCTGCCTTCCACCCAGAACAGTAACAAGTAACAGTTACAGTAACAAGGCTGTAGTTTCTTTTCCAAGCTGCCTGGTTTTGCAGCTTACGTTTACAGCTGGGGACCTGGAAATATGGGAAAGAACTCTGTACTCCAGAAGCATCTCTATTTCTTAAGAAATGTTGGGACTCTTCCCTCCGGGAGAAAGGCTGAAGCATACACTGTGAGTTTCTGAGAGAGAGGAAGTAGATTTCATCCCATTTGTATCCTCAGCAGCTGGAAGAGTGCTTGGCTCGTGTGCAGTCCTACACCCAACTTGGATGTCCACCAATCAGTCAACCTCCACTCTGCTGGGAAGCTATATTCAGTTGTCCTAGGGATATAATTCTACTTGTGCTACAAAAAATCAGTTTAGGCATATATACAAATTTCAGATCCCACACAATTACTCCTGTATAAATTCTAAGATTAGGGACAGACAGATAGATGAAAGGAGAGAGAGAGAGAGAGGGAGAGAGAGAGAGATGTTGTTTTTCCTTGACTTCAAATTTACGAATTTCTTCTCCTTATTCCCAAGGCCCAGTGTCAACATCGTGTATATATCTCTCACACTCTACTATAGGCTTCTTGAACACTGGGACTATTTTGTATTCACCTGTATCTCCCACAGTGCTTTGCATATCATGTATGCTTAGTATCTATTTGCTGAATAACTGTAATTTGTAAATTTAGAAAACGCTATTTCAATTAAGGAGTGGAGCGCCTGGGTGGCCCAGTTGGTCGAGCACCTGACTGTTGATTTTCGCTCATGATCCCACGGTTCTGGGATCGAGCCCTGCACTGGACTCCATTCTGAGCACGGAGCCTGCCTAAGATTCTCCCTCTCTCTCTCCCTCTCTCTCCCTCTGCCCCTCCCCTGCTCACACACACGTGTTCTCTTTCTCTCAAAAAAAATTTTTAAACATATGCAAAAAATTAAGGAGTATTTATTATTTTTCTTAGAACGTCCTCTATACCATCAAAATTCCTATGGATCAGACAGTGCTGATAGCCAGTCCTATGTAACGGTCCTACTATGTGCCAGGCACCCTTCCAGCTGCTGAGGTTACAAACAGGATGCAATCTGCTTTCTCTGTTCCAGAAACTCACAGTCTACACTTTAGCCTTTTTCCCCGAGGGAGGAGCCCCAACCACCCCTTCAAGGAATAAAAGTGCTTCTACTGAACGTTCAGGTGTGAGCACAAGCTGAAAAACCAGGCAGCGTGGAAAAGAAGCTCCAGCCCACCGCGCTTGTGCTCAACAACGCCCTTGTTATTGTTCTGGGTGGAAGGCAGATGACCAAGGAGCAGAGACATGGGAGACGAAGCCTTTTAATTTGCTGGCAATTAATTCTTTCACTTACTTTAAATTAAAATGTTCAGCCTTTCCCAGCCACTCATCAACAACTGTTAACATCAGTGTCTTTTCAGCATTGGAAGGCTCTGAGTATAAACAGCCCATTATCTTGCAATGAAAGATAAATTGTAGAACCTTGATTAAGCAGAATGCTCTGGAAATGAGCTTTACTGGTTCATTGATTCTTCTACTTATCAGAGACTTCGCCAGAACTTTAAAAAAAATTTTTTTTTTTTTTTTTTTTTTTTTTACTTTTAGCGTTCATTCATTCATTAGTTCATTCCACCAATTAAACAACATGATAGAGGGGCTAAGAGCAGTCTCCGGAACCAAACTGTGTATTCAACCCCGGCTTCATCACTTGGTTACCTCGGACAGCTTGCTCACCCTCTCTGTGCTTCTGTCTCCCCATCTATAAAAGAGAAATGGTAATGGTGTTTATTTCATAGCATCTTTACAAAAATCCAATCGACTGACATGTGTAAAGTCCAAAGGACAGTGCCTAGCACACAACTTTAAGTATTATTATGGTTGTTCACTCCTATATTTTATTCATCAAAGGGCAATCGGCAGGCTAAGATGATCCCTGCATCACAGTGAGTTCTTACTATTTAAAAAAAAATTCAAACAATATAAAATTATATAGACTAAAATATGAAAACCTACCCCCATCTCCCCTAATTCTACTTCCCAGAGGTAACTGTTAATAATTTCACAGGTATCCTTCCAGACTACTTTTTTAGGCATATCAAAATAGATATATAAACACCAGTTGTTCCTTTTAATAAAAGATACAACCATCTTGCTAACAATATATCAGATACATTTTTGCAAGTCGTCCATATAGACCTATCTCCTTCAAAGTGGCTGCCTTTTGTTTCTATCATATGATAAACCAAATACTTTTTATTTCCTCCTCTTCCTATTGATGCACATTAGGTTGTTTCTAGCTTTATGACTGATGCAAACAACACCAAAATGAACTTCCTTATGCCTGTAGCTTTGTACATTTGTAGGATACTTCTTTAGCACAAGTTCCTAAAAATGGACGTGGTAGTCCATTGGCCCTTCCTATGAAAGCATCCACTTTAATAGAGGAGAAATAAATCAGAGTTGAAAGGACAGCTTCGGACCCATTATGAGAAATGTCCATTCTGTGGTGCCTGGGAGGCTCAGTCAGTTAAGCGTCCAACTCTTGATTTTGGCTCAGGTCACGATCTCATGGTTTGTGGCATCCAGCCCCACGCTGGGCTCTACGCTGAAAGGGAGGAGCCTGCTTGGGATTCTCTCTCTCCTCCCTTTCTGCCCCTACTCTCTCACTTTCAAAATAAATAAATAAACTTAAAAAAAGTTTATTCCATCACACCTGGTTGTGGATGCCACCAAGAAAGAGTAGCCAACGGGGTGACATTCCGTCATGAGCTTAGGAAGCAGATATTTTGAGTAAATCTCTCTCTCATAACTTATGTTGTTGCAGTTTATTTCTTTCTAAAGATGTGGTAGGACATTCTCATTAATAGAGAGTTGTGATTAGCCGGGCTGCAGGTAATTAAGGTCTTCATCTTAATCTCAGAATCTCATTCACAACCCTTTTTCTCCTAGCCCGCCCCCCGCAAGGCACTGTGACCTGGCAAGAAAACCCATGACTCCATGACATTCATTTTTCTCCAAATATTTAGAGCACCTGAACAATGAAAGAAGAAGCAGGTGAGCAGAGGAAGAGAGGCTGGAGAGTTAAAAGAAATCATGGCCAGATGGGGATCACGATACACTTAAACTGGAAAATCACTCAAGAGAACCTCATGCTGTAACTATATATAGATTATGACAAACTGAGTAAATGCCTCTGTGGTCCTGAGCTAAGCTAATGACATGCCAAGGGGTGGACCCTGGATACGTGACTTAGGTTACAGGCTTAACTGCCCTGCGAAGAGGTCCAAAACAAGACAGGAGTTGAACCCTTTGGTTGCAAGTGTCCACAGATAGGCTGGAGCTGCGTAATGGACATACAGCTCAGTTCCCCAAGGTCATCAGAAGTATAGGTCTGGGGCAGCTCTTCCATCCTCCATGGTGGCTCCCGCCTTTGGTTAAATGTGGCCGTGGCAGTTACTGCCATTCCCCACACAGGAGGAAAGAGAGAGTGGGCACAGCCCTTTCTCTATAAAGAATGTGGTACTGATGTCATTCACATCACTTCCACTCACTGTCTAATAGCAGGAATTCAGTCACATGTCCCTCCCAGCTGCAAGGGGCACTGGGAGATGTGGTTGTTACCTGAGTGACCATTTGCCCAGATACATCTTGGCATTTTATTACTGAAGAAAGGAGGGGGAGGAGAAAAAGAAGGAGAACCAGGAGAAAAAGGAGGAAAGAACTGAGCCCTGGGTGGCTCAGTCTATTGAGTGTCTGACTCTCGATTTTGGCTCAGGTTATGATCCCAGGGTCATGAGATCGAGGCCCACATTGGGCAGCAGGCTGAGTGTGGGGCCTGCTTAAGATTCTCTCTCTCTGTCTCTCTCTCTCTCTCTCTCCTTCCCTCAGCTCCTCTCCTGCTCATGCTCACTCTCTCTCTCTCTAAAAAACAAAACGACTCTCTCTCTCCCCTCTGCCCTCCCCCACTCATGCTCTCTCTCTCAAAATAAATAAATAAACTTAAAAAAAGGAGGAAAGGAAAGACACTGGTTTTTTTGGTAGGGTTTGGAGCTGGAAGGTAGACATGGGCTAGAACTAGCCAGCTAAGCAAACCAATAACCACCATGACTCATTATGTCCTAGGGCCAGTTTACTTGTTCAAAGTGCTCTCACATAAGAATTTTATTTGACGTTGCCAGAAATTCTATCAAACAGGCAGAGAAGGTACAGGCGCCGAAACAGAAGATGAGTTGCCAAGAGCACCCAGCAAGATTGGTTGGAGAAAGGGGTTTTGGGGGATGGGGAGCCACCATTCTCTAGGGAAGGGACAACAGATGGAAGAAAGCTACAGAAAAATCCATTTTCATTCAGTTCAAAGAGAAAGTTCCCGCTCAGGAGGCAGGGAGTAATTGCCCCCGATGTGCCCAGCTGTTGGTGGGCTTTAGGGCAAGAATGCTCTAGAGGAGTCTGAAGGGCAGGAGTTGGGGGTTATTATGCATGATGACCTTAGGTTTCTTCCACCCCTAGCATTTCGGATTTGGGGCAGAAATTTCATCAGTTGGTCCTAAAAAGAATCTGAGGCTTAGAAATAAATAACCAGCCCTTAGCTTATCCCCTAAGTCCCAAGGCAAGGAATGGGGCTGTGAGCTTCTCCTCAGCTCTCCAGCTGTGTGCTGCCTCCTGGACCTTCCCTGATGCACTGCCCCCCTCACCCTCATCCCCAGTCTGTAGCCCCAGTGCTCCATACGACCTGGTCTCACCTGAACGCTAGTATGTGCTGTTGGAAAAGCACCAAGCACAGTTTCTAGAGAACCTAGGCCACTAGGAGGAGCCTGGCCCGTTTGCCCTGGGCGCATGGCTGACCCTACACCCCAGACCTACCGAATCAAAATGCGCATTTGACAGTGATATGTATGCACATTCAAGTTTGAGAATGTGCCTGTTCTAGGGGAGTCGCTGCTCTAGCACAAGCTGCAGAGTCAGCAAACCCTGGATATAGAGGCAAGTTCTGGAAGATCAAGCCAGTAGGCCGAGTCCAGGACGACTTGGTCCCTACAAAGGGGCTTCAAAGAGCCTCAGTTGGTATCTGGCTCTCTCCTGTAGGCCGCATCTCTCCTATGGGTCCTCACCCACACCCTCAAACCTGCCCAGGCTTGGGGGATTCTGGGAAGTCGTGCTTGAGATCAAATGTTTGCACAAGCAACTGAACTTCAGGCGGTACACAACACCTTTGCCAAAGAGAAAATAGGGCTTACTCTAAGGCACCAGAGAATCTTACACTCACAGATGGTGGCAGGCCCAAGGGAATTACAAAACCCACAGATGTACGAAATAGAATATAGAAAACATGTATTATGAGGGTTTTTCTTGGACCCGTGCCTGACTTCTTGACTTCTACCTTGATTTCTTTCAGTGCAGTCTTTTGGATATTTATTTTCATGACTCCTCTAATTTGAGAAACAGGTTCACTTTGTTGTACTTTAGAGAGAGTAGAAAGCCATACGGTTCCCATGGGTTCCTCTGAATACACAGAAAGATTGTGAAATTCTCTCTTCCAGAGTTCTCAGTGATATTGTTTGGGGCTGAGATGTTTGCCCTGGCAAAGACTGTGTTCAGTGGTCGTTATTATGGTTTTCTAAATAAAGAACTGAGCTTCGACGTGACCCTTGAACTAATGTCAAGGCATTTGGCACCTGAAATGGAGGCAGTGCCCCAAGCCATGGGCCCCTGTCTCAGCTGCTTTGAACCTTGGCCAGCCAGAGCTGTTTGCTCCTTACCTGTTCACTTGTAGCTACTGAGGGCAATTTACAAAGACTTGTCCGCTTCCAGAAGGTGTGTTCCCAAAGTCAGTCCTCTTGTGTGAAAATCTGACTTACAAGCAGAGGCACAGAAGAGTCTCAGTGCTGACATCTGCCTTGTAACTTACCAACCTCAGTCTCCTGGTGCAGGGAAGTGACTCAGCATGGCTCACCCAAGTTGCTCGCCGCTGAACTCAGTAAATTCCTGGTGGACCGTCACTTCCCAGCATTTTCCATTCACCCCTCAGAGAGAAAGTGACTTTGGAATGAACCCTGAACTCTAGTTACCTGCCTTATTGCTCCAGACCATCACCAGCTTACACTTGTGCTCTGTGTTCCTAACCAGCCAGAGACACAAACGTTAGCCCCAAATTCTGTTTCCAGGGTGGTATCGCTCAGGGATGCACCTACCACCCCAAAGTCATGGACGAGAGGACTCTCTAGCAGGACTGGGCAATTCAGAAGCACATGGAGGTCATGCAGGTGTGACCATGGAGTTGGCCTGCTGTACTGGGTTCTATGAACACTGAGGGGCACAGGCCTCATCTAAGGAGGCACCTAATACTCACCTCCAGTGGAGGAAAGCCTTTGGAACTGAGGGTCCACTCTTGCCAGACCTATTTTTAAAGAGACAGAATTTTATATGTGTTTATAAGTGAAATCTCTTGCATTTTAAATACTGGCTTACATTAAAAGTTTTTTTTAATGTTTATTCATTTTTTGTTTTTTTGAGAGAGCGAGAGAGAGAGAGAGAGAGAGAAAGAACAAGTGGGGGGAGGGGCAGAGAGAGAGGGAGACACAGAATCTGAAGTAGGCTCCAGGCTCCAAGCCATCAGCACAGAGCCCAATGCTGGGCTCAAACCCACGAACTGTGAGATCATGACCTGAGCCAAAGTCGGATGTTTAACCGGCTCAGCCACCCAGGCGCCCCTGGCTCACATTTTTAAATGTCTTTTAATACATTGGCAGGCTAAACACAGCCCAGCCCATGGGCTACCTATAAGACACCTGCAGCATAGCAGTGGATCAAAAGCAGACACTAAAGTCAGACAGACCAGAGTGGATCCTGGCTCAGCCCCTCTCTGTGACCTTGGGCGAGGCACCCCTCCCACCTTCAGTTTCCTCATCCGTAAGGCAAGGATAGCATTGGTCTTATCTCATAGCGTTCTCAGGAAGATTAAGTGACATAATGTAGCTGAAGCACTTAGAATGCTGCCAGGCACATAATCAATACTCAATAAAAGTTAGCACTGCCATTATTATAACACTAAATCACGAAGACCTGAAGGTCCTTAGTCAGAGCTCCACCCAGAAAGCTCTAAGGCAGAGTCAGCTCTCATCACCCCTCACAGCTAGTTTCTGGAGCAGCATCCTTTACAACCGAACCATCTCTGCTGAGCATTCTGTGTTGGGGTAACACAGTGCACTGACCTATCCTGAGGGACTGGACGAACGGAAGGAATGGGTGCGGCAGGCAGCTCAAACCACTCTGGAGGGTCTTGGAAAGTGCCAGGCACCGGCCAGGGCCTACGAGCATGCACAGAGGAAAGCCTGGCCTCAGTTACGAGGCCAGGGGTGCCTGGTCTAGGAGATGAATGTTCTTCCAGGGACAGCTCAGATTATCTGATACAAGCACGTGGCCTGTGACCTGAGAGAATTTTGTTCTGTTTTGTCTCAGCCAGTCAGGCATACGTGAATGATGTGGTTGAGATTGAGATCTGGCCTGCAGTGGCTGCTGGGGAACATGAAGGCTTAAAGGGGGGTGAAGGTTCTTTGGAACGCTGTGCTCTGGGGGTTACATTCCCAGCACGGTTGGGAAGGAACTGAGAATGAGAGATGCTAACCTGGCCATGCGGCTTGGTTTAAGGGGGCCTCGGTGCTCTTGTGGGGATCTGCTTCTGCTTACTGAAGGGTCAGAGATGGGGTCTTCAGGGAACAGAACAGCAGCAAAAGCAAGCGGGTCTTCAAAGGGCACAGCCCTTAGTGGAGGATAGGCACAGGGCTCAGCAGGAGGGACTGAAGCATTGAAAATGGCCTTGATAGAATGACCTCTCTTTTGAAGAGGTTAAAAAAAAAAGTGCACGAAAAGTTATTTTTGCCTAACACTCTCTGCATAGACCAAAGAGGTCATAGAAATTGCAGAGAGCCCCCACCTCTTGGACAACAGATAAGGCCTATTTTCAAGATGCATTGTTCTGTGGACACTACTGTCCTGAATAGTTTATAAATTTCTCGTGTATTGAAATATTGAGAAATGCTTCTTATTCTATTTCCAGTTCTTTTCATGGACGTGGAAGAAATAGACCAAGAGAAAAGGTTTAATATTTATGCAATGCCTAGTGTCCTTTTTTTTCTAGAAAACATGGTATATCTCCTCCCCTAGCCCAGTTTTGTTTTTGTTTTTTTTTGTTTTTTTTTTGTTTTTTTTGCAAACGCAATTCTCTTAGTGCCACAAAGGAATTTATTATTTACAGGAACTACAGGGAAGCCTGCTGTACCATAGTTTTAAGAGATGGTATTGTGTGTTTGCTGATTAGCCAGTTTTTTGGGGTCAGACAGAATTGAGTATCAGGTCTTATCCCACCACTTCCTAGATGTGAACTTGGGCAAATTACTGAAACTTTCTAAGCCTGGCTCCCCCACAGCTATAAAAAAAAAAACCTAATATTAGTATCTACCTCGGTAGATTATTCTGAGAATCAAATGAGCTAATGGATAGAAAGCACTTCGCAGGATCTGATACATATTAAATGCCAAATTAATGGTAGCTATTGTTAACATGTCCCTTCAGTTTGAATCTTAAAAAACAAAACAAAACAAAACACCAAATCACTGTTACAAAAATGGGTTTTTCTTCAAGTCAGGTGTACCTATCCTTAGGATATGCTTAAATTTCTGAAGAAAGAGTAATGGAAAAAAAAAAAAATCCCTACTGCTTTGCATGGCTCAGGTGGGAGCTGGGCTCCCCCTGAGAGCAGTCTGGCTATGCGGTCTCAGTGAAGGCCTCAGAAGATTCTTCCGGAAGTTCTGGATGGACCTTCAAGGTTTCCTGGGTTGGAGCAAAACGACAAGAACTTTATATCCCCTACTGATCAGTCTAGGGATGTGGGTCACCCTGAGACAGGGACTCTCCTGGATGGGGAGGCTCTCTGTAGCGGGGGTCGCGGAGGGTCAACTGCTAACAGTTTTCCCGGCAGCTGGGACAGCCAGCCAGCTCTTCCTTGAAAAGAAAGGGGCAGCTGGTGGCAGATCACGGTTTTCACTACAGCTCAGTTGTACTTTCCTGTCTTTTTTTTTTTTTCTAACTGTATTTTGCTTCCCAACAGCTCCCCACACTTCACAAACTAGCACATTTTTCTCATCTACTTGCAGAAGGCTCTTGAGGAGTGAGGTGCTGCTCTGTGCTGCACTCATGCCCAGTTTTCACACCGTGATAAGTGGCATATGGCAAGGCGGGGACAGTGACAGGGACTCATGCACAGTTCTCCTGCCATTGGGCCAGGGTTCTGCTGCCACGTCATTGCTATATTTCTTATGTGGCCACTGTATCCAGATGCCATGAAGCCAGATCTGATCATGATTTCTGGTTTCGTTTGGTGGAGAATAATGATCTTGCAGGGCTCTGCCTTGCTGTCTTCAGTTCATGCCTTCGTCATGACCTTTCTCAAGCATCGTGCACTCCCGCGTCTCAGTAGCAACACCAGGTTTAGGTAGGAGTGGATGAGGGTGCCAACCACTGCTAACCAGACTAAGCAAGGGGGTTTCATGCAAATAGACACCAGGGGCCTTCACACACCTTACCCCTTACATTCCCTGCTCTCTGAGCTATGCTTAGGAACCTGGCTGTCACCAATCACAGTCCGCGCCAGGGACACATTCACAAAAGAGGCCATCGCACAGTCCAGGGCGAATCCCCAGTACAACCACTTTGGAGACAGCCCCCCCTTTTTTTTTTTTAATAGCCAATAATACATTTATTTCATAAATCGTTCCATACTAAAATCACTGTTTTCAAAGAAATGAATGTCATTATTTAACATTTGGGGCACAAAGAGTTTCATCTTCTGACCAAGAGGGACACCAGTTTGGCATTTTTGCTAGACGAAAGACTTCCAACAAGTACTAGTATTCACATCACAAAGTTGTCGGTTGGGGATCCCAGCTGTGCCAACTTTAGAAGCAATGTGAGGCTGCCATGTTGCCAGGACAGCATGTTTTGGTGAGGACCCAATGCAAACGGCCTTTGGAAAGACTGAGTAGTTCCTTGTTAGTAACATTAATAATATTTATTTTTTTCTCCATTGTCCTAGGCAAGCAAGGTGTCATCCTTACTAAAGGTACAGACTTTGCAATGTCTCCCAGATTCCCTTGGAAACAATGTGCTTTCCGTGAGACGTGGTGGTCCATCCACCCTGTACTAGCCTTTTGCTCCTTAGACTGTCAGGAGCAGTGGGGAGGGTGCCATTCTTATCCCAGAAAGCCAGTCTGGGGATCTGGAGACATCAAAGGGAGGACATTGCTAAGCTGGTTGACAGGTATGCAATTTCTGGCTCCGGTAGAGTTGTAATTTCAGCACTCCTGGAGAATTCGCCAATATATGCTCTCTTTTCCTACAAGAGAAACATTTCACACATACAGTGGGTTAAATTGCCCTTCAAATTTAACCTTTTGTAGCACGTTAGGAAAGGGGTCTGGGAGCCATCAGGGTCCAAGGGCTAGAGTTTCCCAGGTTCTCTTTTCAGACAAACACAAACAAACACACAAAAGCAGAGGGTGGCTTCTTTCAGACAAATAGAATTCATGTCGAAAAACATTAAATGGGTCAAAGAAAAACGTGGTATGCTGAACAAAGATACAATCTACAATAAAGACCTAACAGCTGGAAACTTTCTGTGACAGTAACAAAGTATGTTAGAAATGTAAGAAAAAAATACTTGAAATACAATATTTGTAGGAGACTTTTAAACACACGTATCTCAGATGTTGACAGCTGAAATAAACAAAAACTGTCAAAAACATAAAAAACCTGGATCATAGACAGAATTTTTCTTTTACAAAGAGAAAATATACCATCTTTTTATGCTTCTGTGGAATATTTAGTAAAAGTGATCATAAATAAGATGCGAAGATGAACTCAGTAAGTTTCTTTTTAAAAAAAAAATTTTTTTTAACATTTATTTACTATTGAGAGACAGAGAGAAATAGAGCATGAGCATGGGAGGGGCAGAGAGAGGGGGAGACACAGAATCCGAAGCAGGCTCCAGGCTCTGAGCTGTCAGCACAGAGCCCGACACGGGGCTCGAACCCACAAACTGTGAGATCATGACCTGAGCCAAAGTCGGATGCTTAACCAACTGAGCCATCCAGGCACCCCAGAACTCAGTAAGTTTCAAAGCATAAAACTCAATAAGTTTCTAGCCATTTTATCATATAAGAAAGTAATAAAACAAGAAATTAAACAAGCAAATAAACCATCCACTTGATGTAGAGAGCAAACTTCCAGTTACTATAAAATGAAATAAAGATTACTTTAAAATTAAATTTAAAAGTTAATTTTTAATAATTTAATAATAATTTTAAAATAAAAAAATTAACTTTAATTGAGGTATACTTGAGATATAACATTATATTAGGCTATTTTTAAATAATGAAGTGAGAACACATTTTATGAATTTATACAATAAATACTTATTGAGCGCCTACTGGGTGCTAGACATTATTTCAACAGCAGAATATAAAGCACTGAAAAGACAAACTCTGTTCTTATAGTCTTAACACTCAAGTAACTTAACACTTTGCTTATCTAATAAAGATAAAACAAAATAATGTGACTGGCATGAGGGTAGGGATACTTTTAGTTGGAATGGCCTCTCTGAGATGGCCTTTGAGATCTGAAGGTCAGGAAGATTTCATCATGTGAAGATGTGGGAAAGAACATTCCAGCAGTGAGACAACCTAACACTATGTATCAAAGTTAGAGACTTGGATGCCGAAAATACAAAACTGATCACTCTAAATTTTCTCATAAGTGAAGAAAGAATGAAAATAATTGAATTACTGATTTCAATTCAAGAAGTTAGAAGAAGGGTAAAAAATTTCTTTAAAAAGGAAAGGAAAAATAAAAATAGTAACAAAAATGCATAAACAAAAACAAAAAAAGAGCAAGATTTATTTTTTTAAATCCAAGATTTATTATTTTGGAGGAAAAGTAAAAAGATAAGCATCTAATCAAAAATTGTTTAAAAACAAAAATATAAAAGTAAATATAAAGTTACCCAATTTTTAACAGAACTAAGACAACTTTAATATAAAATCTTAACCCCTCCCCTCCCCCCAAAAAAGTTAACCAGAAAGAAAGGCATATCAAACTTTAAAACCATTTTATTTATGCATCTGGATTCATAAACCTACTAAATTGAATGAATTCACAGTAAGTTAAATGGCTCATGCATCACGACCAAAAAAACTTTATTGAAGAAATGCGAGGATAATTTAGAATTAGAAAAAAAAAAGTTAATATAACATGACATATCTTTTTCAGTGAGTAAGACCTAGTTTATAATCACACTGTATGAATGAAGGCTTTTGATAAAATTCAACACTTTTTCTGATTAAGAGTTACTGGCATCTTGGAAGAAAAAGCTAACTTGGACCTCTTGCTTCACCCAACATGGAGAAATGGTAGATAATATATGACACGTACAATTAAAATAATAGCAGGGCTCTGCTGGGTGCCTGGGTGGCTCAGTCAGTTAAGCCTCTGACTTCAGCTCAGTTCACAATCTCACGGTTTGTGCGTTTGTTAGATCCCCGCGTCGGGCTCTGTGCTGACAGCTCAGACCCGGGAACTTGCTTCGGATTCTGTGTCTCCCTCTCTCTGTCTCTCCCCCACTTGTGCTCTGTCTCTCTCTGTCTCTCAAAAATGAATAAATGTTAAAAAAATAAATAAGATAATAGTAGGGCTCCAAAGAAAGAAAAAACTAGGTACCTAAACAATGAAGGAATTTAAAGCCGGAATTATAAGCTAATGTAGTGATGATTTAGGAGATGGGGGGTGAGACATATTAAGTCCTGATATTAGCTCTAATGGTAAAAAAAAATCAGCATTTTTTTGGTTCATTAAGGGATAAGATATATGGTTTGGGTCCTGCGTTAGATGGGAGGCCATGACTAAGATCAACGCGTGAGATTGGAACCTTAAAGGATGAGGGCCCGCCTCCCTGACCAGTGAATTAGAAACAAGAAACATTTCATTCCCTGGATCAGAAAAGTGGTGAGGAAATTTGAATCTGCCTAGAACTCTCATTAGAGGAAAAATTCTTCCTGTCGAAACCAAAGTATGGAGGCTTTGCATGAGTGTGCTTTGTCTGAGCGTGGAGCCCAGATGTATGCTGCCCAGGGGGTGTGGGCATCCCCAAGTCAAGAAATTAAGGTAAACCTGTTCTGGCTAGCAAATCCCTGGGGCCCTCAGCAGATAGAAGCATACTTTTTAACATAATGTATGATACAAATCAATTGTGGGAGCTGGCACACTAAGGTTTAGGGGCCAAATACTGCCCAGATCCTGTTTTTGTATGACTTGTTTGTTACGAATAGTTATTGCATTATCAAAGGGAAGAAGAAAAAGAAGGAGGAGGAGAACGAGGAGAAGGAGAAGGAGAAATAGAGACTGTATGACTCTATGTGACCTATGAAGACTAAAATACAGTTCCCCCCTTATCCGTGGTTTCACTTTCATGGTTTCAGTTACCCACAGTTAATCACGGTCGGGAAGCGGATGATCCATCGGAGGTATTCAGAAGGTCAATAGCAGCCTAATCCTACGTCACAATGGCTGTGCCATTCACCTCACTTCATCTCATCAGTAGGCATTTTATCATCTCACATCATCACAAGAAGAAGGGTGAATGCAGTGAGTAAAGTATTTGGAAAGCGAGAGGGAAAGACCACATGCACATATCTTTCATGACAGTGTTTACTCTAATTGTTCTATTTCATTATTATAGTTACTGTTGCTAATCCTTTACTATGCCTAATTGATAAATTAAACTTCATTATAGGTATGTATGTATGTATAGGAAAAAACCAGTGTGTGTAGGGGTCAGCACTACCAATGGTTCCAGTCATCCACTGGGGTGCTTGGAACGTATACTCTGTGGATAAGGGGAGGCTCCTATATGCACTGTCTGTCTGTGCTCTAGAAAAATCATGCCAACCTCTGATCCAGAGCACAAAGAAAGCCCAAAGGGGGAAAATATCATTATTAAAGATCAGCTTACAATACAAAATTACCATGTGACAAAAAAAGAAAATTAATATATGACAAAGCCATCCATCCGTTACTTAGGAAAGTCAACAAACTAAATAAATAGTAGGAAAACAATCTTGCAAATTTTAGGCAAAAGTACAACCTGAAGTTGTATAAAGTATGTATTTCTAAATGATTAAGCGATGAAAGGAGGTAGATTTTTACAGAACTTCTATAAAAGGGAGATGTAGTAATTGGAATTAAAATTCAAAGGAAAAATGAAATAATTTAATTGATTTTAAACATAATTGATTTTAAACATAATTGAAGAAGTAAGATAAATCTGAGAAAATGAACCAGAATGTAACACAAAGCGATGAAGGTATAGAAAGTATAAAAAAGGTATAGAAAATATAAAACAGAAGTTAAGGGTCAGGAAAGACAGACTAAGAATGACCAATTTAGTTCCAAAAGGAAAGATTCAAGAAAATGACAAAGAAGAATTGTTTGAAGAGAAAATTTTAGTGAAGTTTTCAGAATTGATAAAAACATAAATCTTAGATTCAAGAAGCATGCTAAATATTCAATGCGATGAAGAATATACAAATAAACACATTTTGATAAATTATAAGACACCAAAGAAAAAAATTAGAAGTAATCAGAGAGAAAACACAAATTACTGGTGTGGCAGAGTTTGCTATATGTCCACCTAAATATATTCTAAATCTTTTGAAAAAATAGAGTTGTAATTGGGCATATGGATGTTAATGATAGAAATCTATAAATAAAACATGCTTTGCAGATTTGACTTTAGAATCATGTAATATTTTACATAATTATGAAACAAATTTAAAAATTTAAAAAGCAACCTCTAAGAGTGAAAAGTAAAAGAAAACAATTCTAACTTGTATTTAAATGGTGGCATAACCACATGGAAAGAAACTGGTCAGAGTGACTTTGACTAGTCACTAAGGACAAAATGTTATGTAAAAAATTTAATAAAAAGTTTTTTTTAATGTTTATTTATTTTGAGGGAGAGACAGAGCATGAGCAGGGGAGGGACAGAGAGAGAGACACAGAATCCAAAGCAGGCTCCAGACTCTGAGCCATCAGCACAGAGCCCGATGCGGGACTTGAACTCATTAACCGCAAGATCGTGACCTGAGCCGAAGTCAGACACTTAACTGACTGAGCCACCCAGCGCCCCATAAAGAATTTTAAAACTATTTACAATAATCATATTATTAGTGGTAGCAGTGGTATTATTTTATGTGCTTTGTAGGATAAAGCGAATGAGTTATTATGGTACTATATTAGTCTTCTAGGGCTGTCATAACAAAATACCATAGCCTAGGTTGCTTCACAATAGAAATTTATTTTCCTAAGAAGTCCAAAATCAAAGTGCCAGTAAGGTTGGTTTCTGGTGAGGTCTCTTCCTAGCTTGGGGACAGCTGCCATCTTTCTGGGTCCTCACATGGCCTCTACTCTGGGTACATGAAGAGAGAGATAGAGAGAGAGAGAGACAGAGACAGAGAGACAGGGAGAGGAAGAAAGAATCTTCTACGTCTTACTCTTCTTATAAAGACACCAGTCCTATCAGATTAAGATGCCACTTTTGTGACCTCGTCTAACCTTAATTATATCCCTGAAGATCTTACCTCCAAGTATATCACACTAGGGTTAGAGCTTCAACATACACATTTGAAAAGGAAACAATTCAGTCCATAACAGGTACCACTGAGAACTGAAATTTATGATATGGGAGAAAGGACACATGGCATAAGATAAATAAGGCTAAATAAAAACTCTGTGGTCCTGAATTTGATTGAAACTATCAGTATGAGCTCATGGTGTATTTTATATTCATAATAATTCATAATTAATGTCATTTTAATATATTATATATACTGTAATATATATGTTGCACAAATATGCATACTATATCCATTTGCTTCTGACAAGTCTAGAAACAAAGACCAAACCACTACCAATGAGACCATTAGGGCCCAGATTATAGTCTCTAAATACCATTTCCTATTAAAATGCACCAGAACTCCTTAGGGAATGTCTGATTCCAGGCCTGACAAGGGAAATGTACAAGCTGGGCATACAATATCTTGTCATCCCAGGTAGAAAGGAAGTTATTAAAGTTATCATTTCAAAGGACTCGGGAACTAACTTGAATAGAACTCCCCTAGTCAAAGATGAGATAGTTCGAGTTTTGGAATTGATTTTGGCTACTGAGTATATGAGTCTGGTTCCCCATTCTGACTGGCAATTCTATGAATTACCCAATATCCTTTAAATAAATTCCTCTTCTCCTTAAATAGGTAAGCTTTGTTTTTGTTACTTGCAAACAAAGATAGCTGATGGATACTCTGAGGAAAATTACCTAGCACCATGTAAGCCATAATAGATGTTCAATAGATATTGGTTCCCTTCTGAAGATTTAAAAATCTATAATGACTTCTTTTCAGACATTAAAAACTGTACAGGAAATTTCCTCTCCGTATATGAAAGAGATTCTGTCTCTGTTCATACCCCCTTAGCTCTCCCCAATCTCCCCAACTTGAGGGAAGAATATTTGTACACTGATTGGTCACAGTCCAGGATTTTGACTGAATCCCAGTTATTAGCAGGCAGGGCCACCATGTTGAAATGTCACCACCCCAGCTCTGTTCTTACACTTTCGGTGTCCTATCTTCCCATGATAAGCAGACATTAAGATCTCTTATTTCTTCCTCAACACGGTGCTAGGAGGGAAAGTGATTTAGTTCTCCTTTTAGGGCATGGATCTCTCTATCTGCCAACATGCCTAAGATTTCAAACTGAAGAGAAGTAAAAGATCCCACATAGACATTAAAGCTTAAACCATGTACTCAAGCCGATCTTTTAGCAGAAAACCCTGCACTGACAATTATCAGGTGCTGGCTCAGCTATTGATTTGTATTTGCTGCTATTCCTTGTCTTGCCCAGAAGTCACTTGGGAAACTGATGGCAAGAACAGATGCAGAAAGGGCGGGGCTCATGTATTTCTGGGTTCTCTAGGTTGGGGGGAGAAAAGAGGTAACATCATCAAGCACCACCAAGCATCAAGTAATTCTCATTCTTACAGAACCACCAAGAGATAGCGAGCAGAAAGTACAAGAGAACACAGCATGGGTGCTGACATTTCAACACAATGATCCTCAAGTTTATAATTAGGGACTTTGACAGGTAGGAATAGGGTAGAAAGAAGGAGAAGAGGAGGCAGGTGGGAGGAGAGAGGAGAAGGAGAAAATGGCTTCCTCTGTGTTTCTCACTCCATTTTCCTTACCTCACTCCCCCTCCATTAATCCCCTCCCACACATCCAAGGCAGAGAGTGATAAAAAGGGTAATGAGGATGAGTCAAGTTCATAGGTATTTTATTGGCTACATCATTCTCTTGAATGCACGTCTTGGGAATTTCTCTTTTGTACCTCTGGTGTGCCAAGATGGGTTGTAGTCAGTAACTTACACCATCTATATTCCAGATCTTTAGAAGAAACTCATTTCTTTCTCTTTTCTTTGACATGCTTTTCCTTGGATTCATCTTTTCTTGCCATCAGAAAGTTAAAATATAGAAGTCAAAGAAAGGAATAAATAAGGAGGTATATAAACTTAAGGGAAAAGTCATTTGGTCTACTTTTAATGTAGAGTTTTGCCTTTAGACTGGGGAAAAAGAATCCTTCAGTGGTTACTCTCAGCTTCTCAATGGCCTAGCATGGTGTTTGAGGCCAAAATACCACAAAAGAAAATGCATGCATTTCCCTGGCCCTGTCCTCTGAGCATATATCTCTTGTGGACCCCATGGGTAAGGGCACATAGCTCTGGGAAAAATGGATCTGGTGTTAGGAACCTTGGGCTCAACCCCAATACTACCTCCAAATGAATACCATGTCACCCAGAACAAACAACATAGGTAATAATAGATTTGCCATTTTGTGACCATCTGTGGCTAATGTCTTGGCCAATGACTGCTGGGCTCTGAGCCCAGCTGAGCAGTGGCCATTCATAGGGATTAGAGGGAGCAAACACACAACTGTGAAGAGGCCCCAGCTCTTGCGAATTATTACTGTGATCCCAGGTCGGCCTCTTCGTAGGCCATGCCTCACTGTTTTCTGCTGTCTCCATCAGTCTTTTCCTGATGGGTCTCTAGGTGCTCCCCAACCTGTTTCTTGTGTTGGCTCTGGGAAATTCATACTGGTTTGAGATGATGGCCTTCAACAATGGTACCTCATGTTCTGCAGATGATGTGGCTGAAATGTGAATGGGTCACTCTGCTTGGGAGATGTTGCTTTTGAGGCAAGCTCCTAGACTATAGCTGCCTTATCTTAGGTCTGTTCCCAAGTCACCACAGGGGTCTGAGATGCCATCCCAGGTCCTCTGCTTCCCTCTTCTGGTCAATTGAAGGGAATCTTTATAGCCATTGAGAGTTCAGGGAAAAGAGTAATACGATGGGGCCTAATAATAAAATCAAATTGTAATCTCCAAACAACCACTTTTCAATTCACAAAAAGCTACACCCAGGAGGTGGGACTTCCTGTTAATAATGTTAAAGATAACATTATTGCATTTCAGATATGCTCACACCAAGACAGTCATGACATCTACTCTACTGTAATGACCTAGAGGGAAGATGTTAGTTAAATCAGCAGTTCCTAAATGTGATGTCAATGTGCATCTTAAATCTTATGTAGGGGGGGAATAAGTTACACAGATTTCTTTATTATGAAATTTCCCAGGGCCTTTAAGTTGCTGATGTCCATTGGTACATCATTAAGTCCTTCATTAAGGAGCATCCCTAGGGCTAGCGTTCTATCCTACAGAACACCCTTGGGGAAATGCGACACTGGACATCAAAGAGATGAACTAAGGAAGGGAGATATTCACAGTCTGAAATGACAGGTATCATCTCACCCAAGCCAACACCAGAACTAATGAAGCAAATGACCAATCCCTCTTGAGTCATTAAAAGACTCAGTTTCAATCGCCAAGCTCAGAGTTGGAAAAAAATCCCAAAGGTCCTAAGGATCCCTTGCAGTCTAATCCCTTCATTTTGCAGAGAAGATGACTGAGACTCGGAGCCCGAGAAAGAAGGTATAGTCTCAAAACCCATGGAGAAAAATAACTATAATATCTATTGTGAGAGTCCAGGTTTTATGACCATGTTGCCCAGAGGAACTATCCATTGGAAAGCCTGTGTTTTTATATATTAGATTAGCAGGTAGAAAAAAAAGTTTAGAAGAGTATGTATCAAGCCATCTTCTTCAACGGAAAGATTTTGCAGCATTGGACAAAACAAGATCAGATTCATTGTTCATTTATAAACTCAGAGAAGACACTTTCATAAAAGTCGTCATCCTCATTCAAACATCAAATGGAAAGCCAGGAAATGGAGTTTGTGTTAAACTCCAAAGTGCTTTGATGCTTTTTCATAAATGTTAGCACATTTGGGAGAGCACCATGGCCTTCTATATGAGCTAAGACTATTCTGGTTGCTAGTGACAAGAGCCCAGATGGAACTGGCGTAGGCAGAATAAAAAGGAGTGAAGGGAGTAATTTATTGGAAAGCTCTCGTAACAAAAGGAAGTGCTGGAGAGTAGGTGAACGAGCCAGCAGGATTCTCACTCTTTCTCTCTTCTGTGCTTTTCTATCAGCCAGCTTACTCTCTTCTACGGCAGATGGGATCTGCCACCCTGTGGGGCTTATGGCTGTCACTGGTGCTCCAGAAAGGAATAGTCTCAAGTTCAAAAGTCCTGGAGAAGGGCTCTGATTGGACTTGCTTGTTGAGGTGTTCCTTTTGAGAGAAGGGTTATAAGATCTTAGAGGCAGGTAGCGTGGTAGGTAAGAGGTCCAAATACCGATTCCCTTGTCTTCTAGCTGTATGATCTTGGGCAAGTTATTTCAGCTCTTTTACCTTAGTTTCCTTATCTGTAAAATGATGATAACAATGATATCTACTTTATAGGTTTTATGTGATGATTAAATGAGATAAAACATGTAAAGAATTTTATGTAGTATCTGCCACAAGGTAAGAAATCAACAATCACTCCTGGTTCAGCTGGAGTGTTAGGAGGTCATGCTTGGATCAATCACTATGGCAATTTAATGAAGAGATTAAAAGCATAAACTCTGTGGTTTGATGATTTTGTTTCAAATTCCAACTCCTGCACTTACTAGCTATCCCTAATGCAAGTTATTTAACTCTCAGTGTTTTGGGTTTTTTCATCTATAAAATGGGGCAATAATAATTCCCGCCTTGTCAGGTCAATAAAAGTTATCATGAGGGCTATGTAGGTGATCTGTGAGAAGAAAATAACTCCCATCTGGATCTATTATATTAGAAGGAGTACTCCGTTCATGCGATAGATATTGAGTGTTCCGGCTATGCGAGGCATGTGCCAAATGTGGAGAATACAGAGTGATGAAGAAGACCAAGAAGACTCTCATCTCATAAAGCATACATTCTAGGAAGCCTTTTAGAAGAGGGCTATTGTTCGGGACAAAAGAAACAATAGACATCCACTACACCTGACTCATGTCAATAACTATTAGGTCAACGATTAGACACTGACTTCTGTCAATAGCCAGTCCTTTATGTTTCCTATCTTTTGCATTCTCTCAAAACATAGTCACTTTTCACCATTGTATCTCTGTCTCCTGGCAAAGGGATACCTTTTTCTATTCTTGGTGATATTTATCAGTTATTTTTTGTATACATGTGTATATTGTATGTACAAATTATATTATATGCATACATTCTTTTTGGCATTTCAAAGACCTGGTAGATCACTTCACTGCCTAGGTATTTGCTAAACTTGACATCTTGACATCTTGATTAACCTCAAATTTAGAGTATGTGGAACCAAGGGTGCAGAGGCTCAATTTCACCAAAAGATAGAAGAATCCTTTAATTTTTTTTTGATGTTTATTTATTTTTGAAGGAGAGAAAGACAGAACGTGATGAGGGAGGGGCAGAGAGAGAAGGAGACACAGAATCAGAAGCAGGCTCCAGGCTCTGAGCTGTCAGCACAGAGCCTGACGCAGGGCTCGAACCCGCAAACCACGAGATCATGACCCGAGCCAAAGTTGGACATTTAACCGACTGAGTCACCCAGGTGCCCCTAGAACAATCCTTTAAAAAAGAGGTTAATAAACTATACACGCAAATCATTTCCAGCTGGATCATAGATTGAATGGGAAAAACAAAAACAATAAGGCTAACAAATAATATGAGAGTATATCTTTATGAATTCTGGATCAGGAAAGATTTCTTAAAATATAGTACCAAAGCATTTGCAATTAAAAAAATAAAAAGAAGTTTGAGGGGCGCCTGGGTGGCTCAGTCGGTTAAATGTCCAACTACAGCTCAGGTCACGATCTTGCGGTTCATGAGTTCAAGCCCCATGTCAGGCTCTATGCTAACAGTTCAGAGCCTGGAGCCTGCTTCGGATCTGTGTCTCCCTCTCTCTCTCTGCCCCTCCCCCACTCATGCTCTGTCTGTCTCTCTCACAAATAAATAAACATTAAAAAAAAAAGAAGTTTGAAAAAGTTGACTATGCTAAGAACTTCCATCATTAAAGTATACCACCAAAAAAGAGAGAGGTAAGCCTCAAAGTGGGAACATTTTGCAATGAGTCTAACCAACAAGGGGTTCATATCCAGAATACATAAAGAATTCCTACAAATGTATACATAAAAAACCAAAAATAGACAACACACACAAAAATGGCCAGAAAATGTGAACAGGCACCCCACAAAAGAGAAACCCAAAGAGACAAATATAAGAGGGTGCCAACCTCATTAGTTATCGGGAAATGTACACTAAAATCACACTGATATACCATTACACACTCACTAGAGAGCCAACAGCAAATGTTGCAAAGATATTGACTATCAAGAACTCTGACACACTAGTGAAAGAAGTGTAAATCGGCACAATTACTATGGGAAACAGATTGACATCATCTAGCAAAATAGAAGATGTGCATAATTTATGACCCAGCATTTCCCCTCCAAATTATATGTCCCCATAAAACATATGCTTATGGGCACCAATATACATATTTATGAATGTCCATAGCTGTATTGAATAATACTTCCAAACTGGCAACAACCTAGATGTCTATTAAGAGTGGAGTAAACGAGAAACTGTGTTATATTCATACTATATTCATGCCGTACCATGAAAAATGGGGGTGGGGGGGAATACTGCTACATGACCCATAGAAGATGAATCTTAAAGACAATATTGAGTGAAAAGAGCCAAACAGCACAAGGCACATACTATATGATATAATTTTTAATGTTTTATTTGTTTATTATTTATTTATTTATTTATAGAAAGAGAGAGAGAGAGAGAGCAAGCACGGGGAGGGGCAGAGAGAAAGAAATAGTGTCCACACTGTCAGCACCCACCCCAACGCAGGGCTCTATCCTACAAACCATGAGATCATGACCTGAGCTAAAATCAGGAGTCGGACGCTTGACCGACAGGTGCCCCAATCATATTTTTATTTTTAAAGCTTTCTGTCTGTTTGCTATATTATACACACGCACACATACACACAAATAAGTATATTGCACACATACTGGACAGAGATTGACATTAACATAGCAGAATCAAGAGTAGCATTGTTCAAGTCCAAAGTCATGGAGATCCCTAGGAGAGGTTATCAGTTTAAGGATCGTCACCCTCCTAGAGCAAGCCCTGAGAGACTTGTTACTAAATGGGGCTAGTGGAACCTTGCCCAGCCACATTACACATGGTGTTAGTGCAACTTGTGGAAAAGTGTTTACTTGTAGGGAAACCATGTTGCAAACATTGAATCCATAGTTTATAAATGATCAAGGCTAACAGTCTCCCCAGATGTCCATCTGGGAGAGGATGTCCTTGCTCCACAAATTTACGGGTGGTGGACAGGAAACTCAAGCAATGCATGGAGAGCGTCAGCCAGCAGAGCCTCTGCTGACGGGACACCTTCTGTTCCTAACATGTCCCTTGTTTACTGTCCCTGAACAACTGACCTGCTCCCCAGCTGCCATTAGCTGGTCCAGTGGGAACTGCAGCCATTTCTGCCTTGAACAATCACCTTCCCCACGCTTTCGATGCTGCCCTTTTGCATCCTTCGTATCCTCCCCACAACTTTCATGCTGTGAAGAGGTTTTGTTGGCTGGTTGGTTTGGCTTTCACCAGGAAAAGAGAAGTTCCTATCATGGACATGCTCCTCACATCTTCCTCATGAAGTTTACATCACACTCACGCTGCCCTTTACAACCTTCCCAGTGCGGGTAGTGGGGGATTCTCCGACGTGTATTGGGCTCTGACCACTTTTAACCTTTGTAACGACCTACAAGATGGGTGCATTTTTATCCCTAAGTGGGTTAGAGAAGTGATGTACCTCATTTTCACGTCTGTGTTTCCCTGCCCCTACTCATACATGTCTAGCAAAATATCTGTTTTTAAAATATCTATTTTTAATTTTCACTGAAATAACGTCATAAAAATATGAAAGGTTTGAAAGTAAATTTCATCTCTAATCTTATCATTTGAACATTTAAAAGTTTTTCCTAAGGTTTTGCCATATATATGTATAATAATGATTCTAAGTAATAATCATAATATACATGCACGTTTGTGTTTTTTTTTATATAAGTATCAGAAATAATTTTTTTTGGTGCTTCAAAAACCTTTGAAATTTTTATTTTAGGATAATATTTAGTTTTCCATTGAGAAAATAAATAATCATGTACTTAGTCACTTCCATAGTATTAGGTATTTAGGTCTTTTTCAATTTTAACTGACATTCTATGATTTTACATTAAAGCTAAATGTAAGACTTTTACATTTTTACTAGTTACTAGTAACTAGTAATGAAGTTACTAGTAACTTCATTAGTTTTGGCCAGTTATTTCAGCATATGAACAGCTTTTTGAATTTTGATTTTGTTCATGTACTTATGTGATTCACGGATTTGATATCATTAATTAAAGTATTGAAATGACACACTCTAGGACAAAAGCTTTAAGAGGTATATGTTCCAAAATGTACACAAAGGAATCTTCGAGATAGCATTATCCATGATACTTTCAAACTACTAACAACCCAAATGTCCATCAGTTATTGAATGGACAAATTAATTACGGTATATTTACAGAATGGAGGGCTACACAGGAATAAAAATAAGTGAGCTACGCTAGAGCAATTACCGAGATGAATATCACAAACTGATGTTAAGCAAAAGAAGTCAAACACAAAAGAATATATATTCATTTTTATAAAGTTAAAAGACAGATGAAATTATTTATGATATTAGGTATCAATATACTGGTTATCTTTAGGCAGGAGTTAGTGATTGGGGAACCTTGCAAGGCGGACCCTTGAGATCCGATGAGTGTCACTTCTAGACCTGGATGGGAGTGTGTTCACGTGGTGATAATTCATAAGCTGCACCCTCAGGAGTTGTGCATTGTCTTCAATAAAAATTTTATTTTAAAAAATAGGGATGGGCTGCCTGAGTGGCTCAGGGGATTGAGTGTCCGACTCTGGCTCAGGTCACGATTGTGTGGTTCGTGGGTTCGAGTCCCACATCAGGCTCTGTGCTGACAGCTCAGAGCCCGGAACCTGCTTCAGATTCTGTGTCTCCCTCTCTCTCTGCCCCTTCCCGGCTCATGCTGTTTCTCTGTCTCTCAAAAAAAAATGAATAAACGTTAAAAAAATTTTTTTAAATAGGGATAAGAATCATGAATTCAAGAATTCATAGTGATGCTAATGAGTATACATAAATCAATTAAAAATAATAATACAGAGTTGGACCTATGTTGAGATGGTAGATCATGAGTTCACTTTGAATATATTGAAATTGAAGTGTTGGAAGGATGCGCAGGTACAAATGTTCAGTAAATAGTTGTATACGTGGGTCTTGGGCTCAAGGGATGGGGCTGGGCTGGAGAGAGATATTTGGGACTCATAAGTGCATTGATAGTCATTGAAACCATGGGAGTGGCTGGCGTCATCCATGGACAAGTACAAAGCAGTGTGATGAGAGAACTGGAAGATTACCAAGACTTCTAGAAAGAAAGCTCATGACGGAGGCGAAGGCATCCAAAGAGTAGTGGTAGGGAAACCACAGGAAGACTTTCAGAGGAGTGAGTGGTTGACAGCATCACACGTCAGAGACAGAGAAGCTAGTTAAGGACTGACAAGTCTCCATTAGGTGTGATAGCTGGGTCACAAGTGACTCTGGTAAGAGCAGAATCAGTGGCACCATCAGGTGTGAGACGGGTTGTCCACAAGAGTATCATCTAGGAAGATGGCGGCATTTGGAGAAGAGGGAAGGAACTTAAATTAAGCTAGATGCTGAAGTTTTCCTTAGTGATAAGGAATCGTGGAGAACAAAATAGCCAAAAGGCCTGAATATAGAGTAGTTGTGGTCTGGAAGGCACATGGGGCCTTGGGAGAGGACTGACCACCCATCTCCCAGCTCTTTGGTACACGGGACTGAGGAAAATGCTCAGCCCCTACTCAGGAGGCTATAGGAGTCCAAGTATATGTCAAGAGACAGCGAGGTGTCATGCCAAATCAGGAGGCGGGGGGAAACATTCTATGAAGTGGTTCAGACAGTCTTATTATGAAGGTGATTCTGCTTGAAACTGAAGAACCGCCACTTGGCCGCCTAAGCTTTATCGCTTGCAGTCTGAACGGCTGTCTTTGTGTGCCCGATTACCCTCATGTCCTCAGGTAACATGTTACTCTCCTCTCCCCTCTGCCTGATAACTTCCCCTGCCCCTTGTCGTCAGGGAGCTCTGCATTTTTCTTGTCATTCCCAACCTTTTTCTGAGCCTAAACATTTCCTGCCTGCAGCCCCAAATTTCAGATTCCTCTCAGGCTTTTCGTTATCTCCTAAAGCCAAAACCAGTTTCTCTCCCCTGGGGGGTGGTTAAGGTATGTTCTGTTGACTTATGAACATATCAGCTACCCGCAAGAAGGGTACAGATACAGAAGCTGTCCCAGCCTCACAGGAAAATTAGAATCTCAGTTGGTCATTGAGAGGAACCTGTCTAGCGGCCTGATTCCAGACATGCGCTTTACGCCCAGGACCATCATGCCCCGAGGCTCCTGTGTCCCTGGGACTTGAGAGGTGACTGTGCAAAAAGAATGTGAGTCAGCCTCTTCTCAAAGGCTTTCATCTTACTCCCCGCTTTCTCAGCGAGAGAAACACGACCCCAAACCACCTGCCCATTTCCTTGGTTACTTAGTTACCTCATTCTACTTCCATCCCTTCTTTGGAGGTTCACTCTAGTAGAGAATTCAGTGAATCAGAGTGTGGGAAAAGCCCGGGACAGTGCCTTAACCTGCAACGTGTGTCGGTTTCCTTCCCCTTGAGGTAGGAAATGTGCTGTGAGGTCCTATCCAGTGAGTTCACACGGGCTTATCTTTCAGACTTCCGGGGCTCATTCCCATGAAAGTTTGATGCAATTAAAGAAGGATTTATAGAGCACCTACATGTGTACACAGCAGCCTAGAATATATAAGGAAGACACCTGCGTAATAGGCTGAATAATGTCCCCAAGGATATCAGGTCCTAATCCCTGGAACCCGTAATAGTGCCTTATTTGGAAACAGCGTCGTTGCAAGACGTGGTTAAATTAAGGGTCTTGAGAGGAGATTCTACTGGATTATTCTACTGGATTATTTGGGTGGGCACTGCAGTCACACGTGTCTTTACGTGCGGACTCTCGTACAGGGAGGATGAGGATGATTAGACTCACACCCGCAGAGGAGAAGGTGATGAAGACGTAACAGAGGGAGACCTGAAGATGCTGGCCTTGAAAATGGGAGTGAGATGGTTACGGGAAGGATGCAGGCAGCTGCCAGAAGGTGGAAGAGGCGAGGAGCAGGTTCTTTCCTAGAGGCTCCGGAGGCAGCGTGGCCCTGCTAACGCCTTGATATCCAGCTCCCAAACAGTGTTAAAATAAATTGCTATTGTTTCAAGGCACCAGACTTGTAGTTATTTGTTATTAGCAGCAACTAATAGAGCGTGTAACAGTTTGGAAACAGTCCATCTCTCTGAAAGGGAAAGTAGAGAGGGGTTGTGCTGGCCTACACACACGTACACACGCACACACGCACACTGAAATAAAACAATACAGGGTGACAGGTGAAATCCAGCGTTGACTTGTGTGCCATCCAGCAGCAGGATCCTACGTGCAGATGGCTTTGTTTGTGTGCAACCGGTGGCGATGGTGTGATACCTCACACTCAGCACATGCTTATGGGCTCACCTCGCACACGACACCGCTTGTGGTGACAAGGCCCGGCACAAGGACCAAGCAGAACCTTGAGCCCAACAAACACGGGAGCTGTGCTAAGGTTCTGGGAAGGAAGCCATTCTTGGCAATGTTGGAGGGGGGCTGGAGCCCTTGTGAGAGTTCACACAGGGGATCAGAAGAGGGAGAAAACTGACTTCTTGTTTGAAGAGCCCAGATGGACACTGTGCAGAAACACTAGCTGAGACCTCTTGGATTTGCTGGCCTTGGGCAGGGCTGGAGGTAACCCAGACATGGGGAGAAAAGTGGGCTCCAGGAGGGGGTGGGCGACCCGGGGCCGAGGAATCCTGCCACACACTGGCAGGCCATAGACTCCAGGTCCCAATTTTAGTTACCATCAGAGCCCTGAGGAGAGGGGGGGTGGGATTTATGTCATCTTTAAAAGGTAAATCTTACTTAACCACAGAAAGGAAAGACTTCATTCAAGTTCATCAGCACTGTCAAGAAGAACAAGACAAATGCAATGCTAAGTCATGAGAACGAATAAAACCCTCTCAGCATCACAGACTTGAGGTTCGTGGGTGGACACTCTCAAAATGTTAGGGACATGCACATCTCCCCCCAGACACTTCTAATTCCCCCAAAGAATCATCCATTAACACCATTAGCATCCATTAGTCTTGTGATCCTTTGGTTTGAGGATTCAGGGTAAGGACTGTGGCCATTATAATTTCTGCTCAGACATTGGAAAAGGCAAGGCTTCCATTTGTAATTCAGAATGGTCGGGGGTACCTTCAGAAAGTACTGACCGAGCGGTCCTAGATTAAGGTCCCTGTCAGCACAAGCCTTGTCCACGTGACAGCTTACTTCCTGTTGCCCTCTGCTGTCGAGAACAATGTGAGCTGTCCTGTGACCAGTATATTATGCTACCTTTGATTGGGATTGTGCAGCCTGAATTAACCTTCCCGTGATTCAGAAGCTGATGGGTCTGAATCTCATTATAGATATGACTTCTATGCTCTCCTCCACTGGGGGCATGGGGATTCACTTGGAGAAGTGTTGTAATTACTATGCAGATTGCTTCCCTATCACTTGATTGGACCTTCAGGAAGAAGGAAGGTCATTACCGTAACTTCTTCCTCAATTTCTCACTTTCAGATATCTGAAAGCAGAGCCAGGCATAATTCAGTATAATTCAGCCCACTGAGCCACTCTCCACAGAAAATATAAATAGAGCACAGAAGTTCTGAAATGGATTGTAACCACAGAGAGAAATTCTCAAAAGACCCATTTTTTGGAAATAAGTTCGCCTAGTGGAGCTGGATCCCAGGCTGCTCCTCCAGGTCTGTATCCCTCAGAGGGCTGTTCTAGCAACTTCACCTGCTTTGTCATCCACCCAGCGGTAAAATGTAAAGGAGGCCTTTCTCCATATCACAGCAGATGTGTGTGGTGGGGGTGGGGGGCGGGCACTGCAGGGGCGAGTGCACATGTCACCTTATGGATCTCTTTAGAAGGGGGCTACAGTTTGTGTCAGACCCACGAGCAGCAAAATATGCCTTTCCAATGACCAGCTCACATCATCCTAACCCCCAGGGCCCATCAGTTGTCAGTAAGCCAAGCTTGTAGAAGGCAAGGGATTTGCCAGGTCAGGTGCCCCACTGGGGCTTTTAGGTCCTGGTACCCTGAATTGGACGCAGCACCGACTCTGTTTCATTCTCCTTATTGGAGCGATATGCCAAGAGAGACATAAAGAACACTAACTAGAGTATCAAAATAATAAGAGATTGGAGAGAATCTCATACCCAATAACAGAAGGCTGGTCAAATAAACTAGATTCCATCTATGTTGTAACGGGATACCAAGTAGTCAGTAGAAAGAAGTTGGCAAACATATGCTGATATGAAATTACTTCAAAATACATTAAGTGAAACAAGCAAGGTGCAGGAAGTATGTATGGAAGGAACACTTCATGCAGATACAAAATAATATGTGAATATATAGATGTGTGTGTGTATATATACATGCTAGTATATAGTGTTTTTTCTAGAATCTTCAAGAAAGTCTCAGCAGTGGTTTCTTTTGGGAAGATAGAGATTTTTCCTTTCGTATCTTTCCGCATATTTTTAGTGCTAAGTGTATTTTGCTCTTAATTTTATTTTTATAACATTATTTCAAAGTTTCCCTGACCATCCCTCAGAGGATCTTCCCGTCTCTTCCTCTTGACTCAGGGCAACCTTCTGTGGTTGTACATGCTGTATCCTGAACATGAGCATCCAACCCAAGGGACGTGTGGGGGCTGAAATCCGACCCGAGATGTGCTTGCCCTCACTGTGATCTCTGGCACCAGGTGGCATACACCCAGAGGCACGTCTTTTTCGAACTCCCCAAATGCCATCATACGGGCTGGTGGTGGCTCAGCATAGTTCTCGATGTTACCTTTCACTATCGGCAACCCTTTATTTCTAGCACAGTTTGGTTAGGTTCTTTCTCCTAACCTGTCCCTGCCGCAGCTGACCTCTTCAGACCACCCTTCACATCCTGGCCCTCCACCCCCTAATCCAGGACTCAGCCGAACTCCAGATCCATCCACTGCCATGTTCAGTCCAGGCTTGAACTCACGCGACCCACTTGGCTTAGCTGGAGCGAAGCCAGGCAAACATATTCACGATGTCTCAACTTCTGCATGTGTGCATGCCAGTATTTATCATGCTTCATTTACGGACCGTGAGCTCTTGATTTTCCACACAAATGGCAGTGAGCATTGGCACCTATCATTCCAAACAGCAGATGATCCCCAAATTAGGGCCTTGGATCATTGTCCTTAGACCGTAACCAGTGATTTTTTAATAAGATTTTTTTCCACCATAGGTGTACTTGAATTAAAATCAATTTGCATCTGTTTCGTGTCTGTAGAAGGTCGTAGGACTGAAGGAAGATAGAGCAAGTTTACCAGAGATTAAAGATTTATTTGAATAATCTGCATGGAGGGCTGAATCCACTATATTAACCATACTTAGGTTTCTTTTTCTGTTGTTACATAGCAGCCTTTCTGCAAAACTAAATATTCAATCTAAGGCCAAAGTAGCTTTTCTTAAAAATATTTTCTTATCTTTAATAAAGTGTGTGTATGGGGTGCGGGGAACGGTATTAGTGAATTGGATTTTACAAAGCATCCCAAACCTTCTCGTATTCTAGTAGTAACCACTTGAATTCTACGTCAGCTCCATCTACATTCTCTGGTCTGATCTTCCGAAGTAGGCCTCGCCAGCCTATGAACTTTCAGGATGTTGGACTAAATATCGTTAAGTAAGGCTCATTGCACTGCCATACCTACAAACATAATTAGAACGTCATATTGTAACTGTTGACTTTCAGGCTTAGGGTACCAGGAGAATGAGGTTTTCCAGTACATTAATCACGTGCCTTGTGCGTGTGTGTGTGTTCACTCGTGATGGTTATGCCTGAGCTAGAATCATGGCACATTTCATCAGAGTAACGTATATCCACAGAATTAAGTTCACATTTTTGTGGAAGCGCCTACGCATAAGACCCCTCCTCTAAAGAGTATAAAATAGAACGTTGTTTTCTATGACTCTCGGAACATTGAGAAGCAGTAAGTTTCCCTTCTTTTTCTTTTCCTTGTTTCCATGGGGTCTCCATTCCGCAACACCTGGCAGTGTATATACTATAAGGGACCCCAGCGTTCACACTGGGGAAGGGATGGGTAGGGTCAGTATATCCCAGGCACGGGCCTGTGACTGTGACAGCCAATCACAGCCTGTGGCTCACCAGAGAAGTTTGTCAGCACAGAAATGTCATTTTGAGCAGATGTGTTTTCTGTTTTTATCATACAATGTCGAGAGACGGAAGGGTTGTCCCAGGATGGGAGTTTTAGCGAGAGTTTTAAATTCAATAGAGAACTAACCAGGAGGTAGGTACACAAGCAAGCCATGAGCGAGGCATTTCATACTTTAGCAAGAAGCTGATGCGTCCCTCTCACGCTTTACGGCAAAGATTTTGAAAAAGCAGTGAGGATAGTTCCGATGGGGAACAGCAGTGCCACGCAGAGGCGACCGGACTTGTTTTTTTGAGTGTAGGAGCTGGCTTGTGACCAGCCTGCTGTTTCACACTTGGCGGCAGGGGTAGCCGAGTAGGGATTGGCTGGGTTTGGAGCCAGGGTCTGCCCCTTACGGGCTATATGACCTCAGACAAGAGTCCCATTTCTCTACCTCTAAAATGGGATTGCTAACACTACCTATCTAACGAGGTGTCTAAGAGGATTACGGATAATAACAGATGTAAAGGGTTTAGCGCAGCGCGAGCACATAGTAAGTGCTTCATAAAAATTGACTTATTATGCTTAAGTATTTGAAAACAGTGTGTCCTCGTAAAAACAGGCTAATCCACCTTGAATATTTTTCAACAAATTCCCTCTTCAAAGAATATACACAAGTAAACTCTAATCAAGCCCAGGTGAAATGATCATAAATTCCAAATTAGCGGTGGTTTGAATAAATGCAGCGTCGCTGTTTTCTATTATCTGTGTTAATACTCCCCTCCGTTTGGACAGATAATTGAGAGCTGAGTGTAGTCTAAGTAAAATGTAATGCCCAAGTGGAACTTATTTAAGGAGTGATTATGGCTAGAAAATGGTCTGTAAAAATAGCTTTCGTCCTGACATCACATCTCTTGCTCCCAGCGGTGCCTCCAAGCCTTCCTGAAAAACAGGCCTGCCCTCCCGCAGACCCAGGATCCTATTCTGCCTCACACACCACTGCCAGCTGAGTTCTAATTGCAGAATCTTCATTACCAGGGATGATTGAAACTATAAAAAGAACCCAGCTGAATTTTTCACATCCTGCTGGGTGAGCACAGAGACCGACTCTCCTGCTCCTGCCCCCCTCCTCCTCCCAGCAATTATCCCTGGTACATGTGTGGTCCAGCTTCTGCAGGACGCTCCGAGCACTTGATCGAGGTTACCTCAACTTCCTCTGAGCCTCTCTCCGTAGAAGGTGGTCTTAATACCATGAGAGATATGCCTGGCCTCCCTTCACGGCTGCAGAGACAAGAGCGTCATGGCTTTACCTCCCCAACTAAGTATCTTGCCTGACGTCACCCAGAGGTGTGTGGCCAGAAGGAGATAGCAGACTTTTCTCTTGGCCCCCTAGGCCTTCGTGACAATATATGCGTAACTCTATCTGCAAGTTAGTCTTTTTCTGTTACACAGATACTCTCGTGTTTTCGTCCACCAACAAGCATTTTAAACTGCGTGGCAATGAGAGAGAATGAAATATGGCCTTTTGTAGCAACGTCGATGGAACTGGAGAGTGTTATGCTAAGTGAATTAAGTCAGAGAGAGAAAGACAGATACCATATGTTTTCACTCTTATGTGGATGCTGAGAAACTTAACAGAAGACCATGGGGGAGGGGAAGGGAAAAAAAAAAAAAAGAGAGGGAGGGAGCCAAAACATAAGAGACTCATAAACTGAGAACAACCTGAGGGTTGATGGGGGGTGGGAGGGAGGGGAGGGTGGGTGATGGGTATTGAGGAGGGCACCTTTTGGGATGAGCACTGGGTGTTGTATGGAAGCCAATTTGGCAATAAATTTCATATTTAAAAAATAAAAATAAAAAATAATAAAAAATAAAGTACCTGCTCAGTGCTCAGCACTGAGTTCATTGCAGTGAAGGGAGATATCGAGAAGCAAGAGGCTACCAAGGAATTGAAAATCTACTTGGAAGGCAAACTAGACAGGACTGCTATGGCTAATAGCTTTAAGAATGAAGGGAGTGATTTATGCAAATTTTATATAAAATTTATGCAAAACCTTGTTCTAACTACGAGTGTGTGCGAATGGGGGGTGGAGAGCGAGAGGGGGAGGGAGAAGGGCACATATGTCTGTATATCTAGAAAGAGAAACACAGAAAAAGAAATGTCTAGAAGGATACTCCCCAAAAATGTTAACGGTAGCCGTCTCTGACACCAGCGTAGCAAAATGAGAGTATAGTCTCTGAAGGCACAAAGTACGTTTAAATCCCATTTCTGCCACCGACCACATTACCTTGCGCATGTTATAGTGAGTCTCTCTTAAGTTCCAGCTTCCTTAAAATGGGATAGTAATTGTAGCATCTCACAGGGCTGTCGTAGGATTAACTAGGATAATGTATGTATATAGAGGGTTTTGCAGTATCTGGTGCCTGGCACTTAAATATAAGTGCTCAAGAAATATAACTGTTTACAGTGATGAGATGTTGAAGGAGGAGAGGCACGGGAGGGGAAATCATGGGGAAGGCCAGACTTGAACTGGTCCCCAGAGAGTGGGAAGGACTCCGATAGCTACAGGGAAAGACTAGGCGTTCTGGGTTAGGGAAACCTGGGCAGAGGCAGGGGCAGAGACAGAGGCAGGAAGAGCCTCATCTGTTCTCCAAGTTAGAGAAGGCCGTGTATGAAGTGAGTTGCCTAAGAAGGGGACCCGCGACAGTGGAGGGCCTCAGGGATTTGGGTTGTTGTCCAATCACGGAAAGAAACCTCTTGAATGCATCTGAGCTGACAAAGAGTTTAATTAGTTTAGCCCGTCAGAAACATTGTCCTGTCGATGAGGTGAGAAGGTGGAGCTTGAAGGAGAATAGAGGCAAGATGGTGGCCATGATGTGTGAGGTTTAATCTCTCTGATTCCCCCCAACAAAAATAGAGACCATAGCGAAGGTAGCAAACAAAAAGGAGGTCACCAGACAAGAAGGCAGCAGAAAGAAGACCATTCTAAGAGCCACAGAACCCAGAGGTTGCTAATAAAAGCTCGCCCTGGAAGGAAGGGATTTCACAAAGGTGTTGAAGCTTAACAGGCCCAGCTGAGACTGGGAGGGGTCTGCACAGGTGCCAAACAGTGCTTTACGGTTGGCATGTGGCCAGCTCTCCCTCAGAGGGAGAGTCAAAACGTGAAAAGGACTCCAAAAGATTTCAAAAGCGAAGTGCCCGGGAGGGATCATTACCTGCCCTGACATTGTTGTGAGACAGGAAGACAGAATCTCAGGCCAGCAGAGGGTTGGTCTGTCAGCATTATGTGAGTCTAGAAGCCTGCTGTGAGGACGAGTGGACAGATAGCCACAGAAGCAAAGGTTACACTGGGGAGGTTCTTCTTCCTGCCTTCCTGCCAAGGGAGTTGAAACTCCTAAAGGAAAAGAGCGAGGACTTAGACTGTGGGGACAAGGTCACCTTGTGAGGAGACAGCAGTCGGGGATGGTCAAACCAGACTCTGATCCATTGATTCTCCTCCTTGGGGTGCTCTTTGTCCTCCTGCAAGTCAGCAGGAATGACCCAAATGAGAGGCTGAGTTTAGGCTTCTTCCCACACGTAAGGGTACATCAACAGCCAACAGCCTTTCCCACTATGGAAAGGGAAAAAAATGTCACAGAGAAAAACGCCAGATAGCCGACAAGTGTGAGCGCTGATGAAAGAAAAAGGAAATAGACTGAGGTAGATAAAAGAAATGAAAGTAAGTACAATACAGACTATCAAAGAGGGGCAAAGAGGATAATGCTCACATGAGGTGGATACTTTAATTTTTATTTAAAGCCCCAGTAAAAATACCAGGTAGGAAAACTACAACTGTTTAAAACTAAGGCGCTCAATCAAAAAGATAAATAACAGAGTAGATCCAGACAAATTTGAATTAGGGGACAAAAGGTTAGGTTAAAGAACCATCTCCCAAGGCACTGGGAAGAAAACAAGCGAAGAAAAATATATCAGAAAAGGTAAAAGTAATGAAAGCTAGAAGTAGAAATTTTAATGCCCATATAATAGGAGTCCCAGAAGGAAAGGAAAAGACTAGACAGAGAGAGATGTGGAGGGCTGTGACACCAGGGGCCCCTTGGATCACAGCTCCCATAAGGGACAGGCTGTACCCTCTCACGCTCACAATGAGCTTGATAACATGCCTCACTTTGACCAATGGGATCTCAAAAAACATGAAGCCAGCAGACATATAGGTACACGTGCTTTGGGGTGGGGGCTGTGTGATAACGTGACTTACGGCAACTAACACAACATTGGTAAATTTGAAGCAGACAGAGTCTTAGTAAGCACTGGGTGCGCTGCCCTGGCCATGTTGAGGTAAGCCTCATGTGGCCCCCTTGAGGCTGAAAGGCCTCATGGAGAGAGAGAGATAGAGAGAGAGAGGCCCAGTCAGCCCAGCCCCCTGGATTCTCTTCAGCTGGGTTAACATCAAAAACAAAGGAGACCAGCCTTGAAAATTGCCTGAGCAGACGAAATCAGTTTTGTCATACAAGGAAAGCTTAATGTAGCTATTTAGCAAGGCTAACTTGACCTGGGTCATTTCCTGCTTATGCCTCTGAAAATCAGAAGCAAACCTTCTACCGTTTCCCAAGGTTGATATGAGGTAACCACTGACCAATTCTCTATCATGTAAGAAAATTCTAATATTGTAACCAGTCGCTGTGAAGAATACTCACTACTTCCTCACTGTAGAGGTTGCTTTATAACAATGTGTAGAGGTTGCTTTATAACAAAAATTTCATGTTTTGGTTTGAGTGCTCCTGGTTTGCAAACTGTCTTTTTGGTGTGTGCGCTATAGACTTTTCCTAATTACTGCTTTGATGATTCACTGGCTTTACCTCTGTTGTTTTTGGACTTTGGACAGCTGAAAGCAGCCACATGAGTATGCCCAGGTGAAGTCAATGGAAGACCACCCGCCAGCTCACACACTCATAAGAAATCATTGCTGTTCTTTTGCACCATTATATTGGGGGTAATTTATTATGTTTGCAGCGATAGATAATTGATATGAGGCATGGAGAAATGATGACCTAAAATTCCCATGGTAAAAGATTTTAACTGAAATTAAAATATATATATATATGTATATATGATATATAATACATTTTGTATATGAATAAATAAATGTATAAATATAAATATATATATATAAATATAAATATATAAATTAATATAAATATAATATAAATATATATAAATATATAAATATAAATATAATATAAATATAAATATATATAAATCTATTTATATTTATTTATTTATTTAGAGTGGTGGGAGGGGCAGAGGAGAGAGAGAATCTTAAGCAGGCTCCATGCCTAATGTGGAGCCTGACACAGGGCTCGATCTCACAACTGTGAGATCATGACCTGGACCAAAATCAGGAGTCGGACACTTAACTGAGCCACCCAGACACCCCTAAAAAAATATTTTTGACTGAAAGGTTAGTACAGTGTGGAAAGGATAAACAAACAAACAAAAATCATCACTTAGGATTTATAGTGTAATGCAATAACTTCAAATTCGGAAAGCCGATTTTACAAGCATGTAGAAAGAGAATGTATACTTACAAAGTAACATGAGTTAGTCTGACATCATATTTCCCAATTGTGACACTGAAATCAAGACGTCAGTGCAGCATTACTTTCAGGGAATTGAAAAGAACTTCTAACTAGAGGTAAGCTATCCCATTTATACGTGAGGATTTGATAAAGACGTTCTTAGGTAAACAAAGCACCAGGAGCCTTAATATACGAGAGACACTCCTAAAAAATACTCCTGCCCCAAAAATGAATGAGTCAAGCTATCCACTCAAAAAGTTAATTATTATAAAGAAAACCAAATATAGGCATATATTTTAGTATAAATACCTTGAATATTTAGTATGTCCTTTATTATATGTATTGTATTGTGTTCTGTGTGTGACAAAATCTAATAAAGAAGAAAAACAAGACCTTTTCATCGAGAAAGTTTCTGAGGTAGACACATCTACTGATATATTAAAAAGCACACGTGAATGTAGACTGGAGGCCTTGAGTTCAGCTGCAATCCCGGATGACGGCAGCATCCGGTGGAGAATGAGGTGCCTTGGCACTCTCTTGGTAGACTGGCAGGGGTCGTTATGAGGTATATTTCACAGAATGACAGGAGGAATTTCTGAGGGGACGGATGTGGGGGTCGAGGAAAAGAGAAGAATGGGCTGTGTTGGGAGGTAAGGCTGGCCAGATGGATTAGGGATAGATTGTGTGGGGCCTTTACAGGAACTTGATCGTAGAAAGGCAGCCTAGAGGATGAATCAGAAGAGAAAGAAAGAGACCAATTAGGCTAATTGGAGAAATACTCATTAAACCATTACAACAGTCAGGCTGAAGGACTAAACGAAGGCTGTAGGAATTAAGGGTGGGAAGGGAGGAGTCAGAGACAGGCAATATTAAAAATGTTGACTCTAAATGACTCGGTAGGTTAGTCCAAAGTGGATGCTGAAGGGAGGGGAGGGTTCAGGAAAATGGAGTTCTCTTTGGAGGTGAGTGGTGGCACCATTCACCAATAGAGGAAATTCAGAGAGCACCATTTTAGCCAGAAATTACTTTAATTTTGAACATGCAAATCTGGATGCTTTCGATTACACAGGTCCGGTGGGTAATTAGAAATGTAGTCTGGAACTTGAGAGGTTAGGGCTGGGATATAGAATTGAGAATCACCAGAGTGTGGGAAAGTAATTGAAGCCCCAGTTGTGCCTAAGACCTCACAGAGAATAAATATGGAAGGAAAATGTCAGGTGGTCGAGTTCTCCAGGAGTCTGTAGTCCAAAGGCAGAATCCAGTCTTGCTCAGGGTATGCTGGAAAAAGGGAGAGCCACAGTTGGTGACTGTCAGATCACATCTGTTTTCTGTGGTGTGGTTTCCTCACTGACTGACAATCAGAATACGAAAATATATGTAACACGTCAAAGAGACAAATCCACTCTGCACAGATCTGCCTAAATATTTAGACACAGCCAAGCAGTGACAGAAATTATTAAGAAATTGAAATTCCAGGGGCACCTGGGTGGCTCAGTCGGTAAAGCGTCAGACTTCAGCTCAGGTCATGATCTCGTGGTTCATGAGTTCTAGCCCCGCATTGGGCTTTGTGCTGACAGCTCAGAGCCTGGAGGCTGCTTCGGATTCTGTGTCTCCTTCTCTCTCTGCCCCTCCCCCACTCCTGCTCTGTCTCTCTTTGTCAAAAATAAATAAAAACATTTAAAAAATTAAAAAAAAAGAAATTGAAATTCCAATCACTAAAGGTGGTCAGTGAAACAGAGAACCGCTCTCATTCCAGCCTCTCATCATCAGACTGTTGATTTGTCACTTCTGGAACGGGGAAAGGACAGTTCAACAAACATGGAAGGTTCTCTACTAAACCGATTGTGTATACCTTATCTCTTATTCCCCTTTGGTGAATTTTCTTCTCCTGGTGTCCCAGCATGAGAGGGTAGGCTGGGAAAGCGAGCAAAGAGCAGGTTTAAGGTATAGTTAAAAGAGTATTAAATTTGGCATTAGAAGATTGAGTTCAAGTCCCAAGCATCATTGGGTTACCTGTGGGACACAGCCTCCCTGAACCCGTTCTTATTATAAAATATGAGTATTAATTCCTGACCTGCCTACTTCACAAGGCCCATGAGAGTCAAGTGCCAGTGTATGTTAGTGTTTTTCCAATCGTGTTCTTCAGGGTTCCAGGCTTCCACAGTGATCCCGCGGGAGCCACAGCTAGAAGGGGACTAACCCCCGGGGACAGAGCTCTGATCCCCCCATCCCTGGCTATACCAGAGCAGGTCCACCTTTATCTGCTTTAAATACTAAGCTGCCAAGAGAGATTTTGTCTGAAACTATGCATCTGCTGCTGAAAACATCCTTGGAAACTACTGATGTATGTGAAAGGGCCATACATAAACATGAATTTTTTATTAAGGTATAATTGACATATAACATTATATTAGTTTCAGGTGTACAACATGATTTGATATTTGGATACACTATGAAATGATTCCCACAATAAGTCTAGTTACCATCCATCACCCTGCATGGTTACAGAAGGTTTTTTTTTTTTTTTTTGTGCTGATAAACATGAATTCTTATCATTAGAGGGGAAATTCACTTCTCTGGGTAAATGTGGAATGATAAAGAGCATGTATCTGAAATGAGCTTTTTGGATTATCTGTGCTCTGCAATTTCTGGTGTCCTCTCTTGAACTTCATTATCAGATAATTAAGAATGCATTGTATGTGAATTTTTATTATAATAATTATAACTTGGCTCCTAGCACTACCCTGAATTACATCTCCTATAAGACCACAGACGTACCGATTTTGATTACATCTGTGGGCTGGGTGCTGAGTAGCCAGAAAAGGACTGCTACCATCTTTCAGTGTTCCTGGTTTAATCATGATTCCCCATCCTGCAGCCCATTGGAATTTTCTGGAAGGGGCTGTGTCCCTGGCTTCCCTGCTCCAGAGACACCATTCAGCAGAGTGAACAGCCCTTCAGCTCAGAGTTCCTGGGGGAGAACTCAGTATCCCTCCGAGTCTGGCACATTATTTCACTCCATTAGACAAGGCCCTAGCACAAGGGAGGACACCAGGGATGAGAGGCAGAGCTTAGGTTGTCTGCCGACAGATCATTTAATGACTTCACTCTGGCGTGTCTTGATAGGATTCCCAGGAGCTCAGGACCTGAGTGGTCTGTAGTGCTTTTCTGCCGAATAGAGGGAAATGGGTTGGCAAAGGAAAAATTTCAGACCGGCTCTAGTTTAAAAAGAGTGGCACAGCTCGTGGGTTCAAGCCCCGCGTCAGGCTCTGTGCTGACAGCTCGGAGCCTGGACCCTGCTTCATATTCTGCGTCTCCCTCTCTCTCTGCCCCTCCCTTGCTCGCACTTTGTCTCTCTGTCTCTCTTTGTCTCTCAAATATAAATAAAAACATTTTTAAAAATATTTTAAAAAAGAGTGGCATAAATCCACAGGTGGAGTGACCATGGAAGTTGGAGATAGTTAATTTTTTTTTTAAGTTTATTCATTTTTGAGAGACAGAGAGAGACAGAGTGTGAGTGGGGGAGGGGCAGAGAGAGAGGGAGACACCGAATCTGAAGCAGGCTCCAGGCTCCGAGCTGTCAGCACAGAGCCCGATGTGGGGCTCGAACCCAGGAACCGTGAGATCATGACCTGAGCTAAAGTCGGTCATTTAACCGACTGAGCCTCCCAGGAACCCCTGGAGGTAGTTGATTACAATTCACGTATAAGAGTATCACGAGGGGTGCCTGGGTGGCTCAGTCGGTTAAGCGTCTGACTCCTGGTTTCAGCTCAGGTCATGATCTCACAGTTTGTGAGTTCTAGCCCTGCATCAGGCTCTGTGCTGGCAGTGGGGAGCCTGCCTGGGATCCTCTCTCCCTCTCTCTCTGACCCTCCCCAGCTTGCTCTTTCTCATTGCCTAAAAAAAAAACCCAAAAATATCATGAGTTACCCACAAGTCTCTCCTTTTCAGCGGTAACACCCGGGAAATGCCAATCAGTAATAAGGGGAACATTTAAGAAAGCTCTTAAATTCTTAATTGTTTTAGTCTTTCAAGACTGCAGGCGTCTCCAGGTGGTGGCTTTGGAATCAACTTACTTTTTCCGAAGTCGATGTTTATGCAGCAGCTTGTCTCTCTTCGGGTGTGGCTTTCTCTGGAGCCACCTGGTCATCCAGCCAGGACACTAGGAGGAAGCACTGAAGATTTTTCCATTTCTGTTCAACCAGGAAAAGGGCAGGATTGGAAAAGTTTCCTAAAATCATGTTCAAGGTCCCGGTAGCCTCTATCATGGTTGGAAAATGAGAGAAGTTTGGGGTCGCTCAGTGTAAGCATCAAGATCTTTCGTGGGGGCTAAAGGAAAATTCCAGAATACTTCATTTGCCCCAAGCTGGAGTAGGAAGAGACCCAGAACCCTGTCGGCCACTAGGAGAGCGATAGGGTCCCAGCTCCCATTGGCTTGTATCTCAGAGCTCTGGAATATGGACAATGCAAACTGAAGGGAGGGCCCAAAGCACATGGTCCACACCGTCACACCTCAGTTGGGACTTCCAGAACATTACCAGGAAATTCTGGTTGCCTCCTCACATAACTTAAGATACAAGAATTGTGGGGGCACCTGGGTGGCTCAGTCAGTTGAGCTTCCGACTCTTGATTTCGGCTCAGGTCATGATCTCATGGTTTGTGAGATCAAGCCCCGTGTCTGGCTCTGTGCTGACAGTGTGGAGCCTGCTTGGGATTCTCCCTCTCCCTCTCTTTCTGCCCCTCCCCCACTCGTGCTATGTCTCTCCTCTAGCGTCTGCCTTTAAGTCCCAAATCTGTCTCCTCTTTGCCGGTCCTACCACCGTGAGCCTTGTTCAGACCATTGCAATGACCGCCTTACTATCCACCCCACTCATCTGACCACCCGCCTCTTCCCCCTGCCTCTGATGGCACTGCCCCGTGCTCCCCTCTGGCCATACTTACCCTTCTAAAATACAGAGCTATCTTATTACTTGGCTCTGCAGAAGCCCTCCATGACTCTGACATCTACAGGATAGAGACTAAGCTCCTCCGTGTGGCTTATGAAGCCCTCCATGGCCTGGTTCCTGATAGCTCTCTAGGCTCTTCTCTGGCCACACCTATTGTAACTTAAAAAAAAAAAAATTAACATTTATTTATTTTTGGGAGACAGACAGAGTGGAAACAGGGGAGGGGCAGAGAGAGAGGGAGACACAGAATCGGAAGCGGGCTCCAGGCTCTGAGCGTCAGCACAGAGCCCAACGTGGGACTCGAACTCACGGACCGCGATATCATGACCTGAGCCGAAGTCAGATGCTGAACTGACTGAGCCCTGCCCTTCTATTCTAACTTTAAATTCTGTTCATGTATACTCTCTTGCAGTTCTCCAGCAGGACCTGCTGCTTTGTGTCTTGGTACATGCTGTTTCCCTGGACCCCGTGCCCTTACTCTAGACTGGACTGTCGTGGGAAATTCTTTTCTCCCTTTTATGTCCCAACTTGGAACACCACCTTCTCTGTGAAGCCTGTCCTGGTACCCACAGGCTTAGAAGTTCCTCCTCCCGTGCAGTACCTTGTAAGCAGCTCCTTTATAGCAGCGATGACATTGTACCCTGATCAGCTCTTTAAGGCTGTGTCTGTGTCCTCACCAGACTCTGCTTTCTCTGGACAGGCCTCATATCTCTTTTCACCCATTTGCCCCTCGCACTTAAATGAACATAGTGAGAGCATAGGAGGCACTCAATAAGAATGTGTTGAATAAATGACACTTAAAAAGCCCAGGTATCAAGACAAATATCATAGGACTTCACTCATATGTGGACTTTAAAATACAAAACAGATGAACATAAGGGAAGGGAAGCAAAAATAATACAAAAACAGGGAGGAGAACAAAAACATAAAAGACTCTTAAATATGGAGAACAAACAGAGGGTTGCTGGAGGGGTTGTGGGAGGGGGGATGGGCTAAATGGGGAAGGGGCATTAAGGAATCTACTCCTGAAATCATTGTTGCACTGTATGCTAACTAACTTGGATGTAAATTAAAAAAAAAAAAAAAAAAAAAAAAGAAGCCCAGGTATCTTGGACTCAAAATCTGCGCGAATGAAACAATCTTGAATCACTAGCAGGATGTTAGATTTCTTTTGTAAACACAGAAGGAACAAGGAAAGTAATTATGGAATAAACCTGATATGTCAAATTGGAGTCTAAAACAGATAAGTTCATATTATTGCTCATTTCAGTTTGCAATAAGCATGCACAGGGCTGCGATACAATGTATATGTGTCCTATTTCATAGTTTTCAAGGGATACGTATACACTCTATTTCGTCTGAACTTAACAGCAACCCAGTGGGGTAGGGGAGAGGAGGTATTTTTTTGTCCCCTTCTTTCAGAGGAGGAAACTAAGGATCAGGGAGGTTAAAGTGATACACCCAACGTCATCCAGGGGCAGAGGTGAAACAGAACCAGAGAATTCTGAAGGCAAGTTCAGCTTTCTTTCGGCTCTACCAGGCGACCTCTGACATCAGGCTTTGATCTTGGCAGTGGACAGGTACTGTGTGATTTTCCAGCTTGCCACTCTGACAAACTTCTCACCTCCCTGTCTGACAATAGGCAGTGGGGTCCCAGGCACCTCCAGACCCAAAGCAGGCAAACTTCACTGCCAAGTCTCCGCTCCCTCAACCTTCTTAGCGAACAGCTGACACTGGTTGATTCGGCTGCTCCGATGTCTCATCCTTGAGATTCATGTCTCTTCAGACTGTGGCCAGAGAGGGTAGTAGGGCAAAGACCAGGCAAGGGTGGGAACTCAGATGTAGTGACGGGAAGAAGAAAGAGGCAGACGGACCTAGGGTCACATTCTAGCTCTATCCACTTACTTTGCCATTTAGATATTCAGTTGTTCTGGCACCATTTCCTGAAAACTTTTTTCTTTCCCCATTGGATTGTTTTAGTGTCTTTGTCAAAAATCATTTGACTGCGTGTGTAAAGGGTCTATTCTTGGGCACTCTATTCAGTTCCGTTGGCTGATTGATTCTTCTGTCCTTACAGCACACTGTCCTGATAGTGTAGCTCCGAAGTAAGTCTTGAAGCCAATGTAAGTCCTTCAGGTATGTTCTGTTTCTGTATTTCTTTGGGCAGCCGAGGTTCTTTGCACAGAAATGGGAGAGTGGATTTGAGAATTTCTACATAAAACCGTGGTAGGATTAGGATCAGAACTGCTTCACATCTATAGACCAACATGGGAAGAATTGACCTCTTAACGGAGTCTCCCAATTCATAGACATGGTATATCTAACCCTTTAGTTTGGTCCTTTTCATTTTTTCTTAGCGATGCTTTGTAATTTCTGGTGTAGAGGTCTTGCAAATCTCTGGTTAAATTTACTCCTGAATATTGTATATTTTTGCTGTTGTTGAAAATGGAGTCGTAGGTTTTAATATTTTTTTTTTTCATTTTCCAATTCTATCTATGAACAGCAAATGTGAGCTTGGAGTTAATAAGGCCCAAGCTTCAGAGTTCTCCATTGCAAAGACCCTTTGCAGGACCTCTGGAGGCACCCTAATCATTTTGTAATAATAATTTTGTATCAGTTCTCTTAAACCGGGCTCCGCAAATTGTAAAATATTTCGATGTATCCCTGTCTGATAGTAACGTCGTTGATCTCTCTTAGACCCTCAGTCTTCCTATCTGTAAAGTTGAGGTAATGATCCCTACCTTCCAGGATTATGTTATGTATATTTTTTAATTCAGCAAACTACACATAATGCAATTCACCATCTTAACCATTTTAAAGTATACTATTCAGTAGCATTCGGTACACAGTGTTGTTCCAGGATCACCACTGTCTAGTTATGGGACTTGTCATCACCCCAGAAGGCAACTTGTACCCATTAGGTAGACACTCTCATTCTCCTCTCCTCCCAGCCTCAGGCGACCGTGAATCAGTTTCCTGTCTCTATGGATTTGCCTATTCTGAATATATTTCACGTGAATGGAAATCGTGCTACCTGTGGCCTTTTGTGTCAGGTTTTTTTCACTTAGCATAATGTGTTCAAGGTTGATCCGTGCTGTAGCAGGCGTCTGCACTCCATTCCTTGTGATGGCCAAGTAATATTCCATTGCAATATACCACACCGTATTTAACCGTTCATCTGTTGATGTACATTTGTGCGATCTCCATCTTTCAGCTACTGTGAATAGTGTTGCTGTGAACACTGGAGGACAAGTTTTTGTTTAAACACCTGTTTCCAGTTCTTTTGGGTGTGCACCCAGCAGTGGAATTGCTGGGTCATGTGGGAATTCCCAGTTTAACTCACTGAGGAGATGCCAAACTGTTTTCCTTCCTAGGGTAAAATTTCAGGATCAAACGAGCCAACGCATTTGTAGAGCTTTTCAGTCTAGTGCTTGGTGCGTAGGATTCCATAAATCGTTGCTAAAAGGTATAATTCAAATTACTTACAAGTTATCGGCAGCATCTGTTGTCAAATATGTAATGTGTTGGAAGGAACAGTTCATCTCTGCTCTTCGTCTTTTGGTGTGGAGGGACCACTGTCATAATAACATTCCAAGACTCTAGTTCCACTCCTTTCCTCACCTCTTCCAGGAAAAGAGGAGCGACTTTCTACCTGGAAGTCCAAACTGGCATGCTTATGCCAGTTCACTTAGCGGGGTGGTAGGGAGCTTAATCTGGGGCAGAGGACCAGCAAGCATTCTTGCTCACAGATTTAAACCACCTTCTCTAAACTCCTTCTTTATGAGTAATAAAGCTAATATTCTTGATTTATGCCTGTCTGACCCCTGTGTGTCTTACACAATTGGCTCTGTCAGCAGAAAGGACAGGGATATTATATATTGCCCAGGCCCTTCCCCTCCCACCCTGCCCAAATACCCTGACTCTATCTAGACAAATTAACAAGCCTGCTTCTAATTCCCAAGTCTTCTCCGTCTGTAGGTCAAAATACGAACCTCAAATTGAGATAGAATATAATGAATGACTGTTTGTGTTTTTTTTGTAGAGTTTTTTTGTTCTCTGATTTTGGACACGTTGGAATTAAAATAGAAAGGCTCTGGGCTATTCTGTGGTATTGTTATAGTAAACCTTGATATAGAAAGTGCTTGGCAAGCAGTTCTGCATCGTGGAGAGGCTTTATTTCAGAGTCCTCATATCCTGAAATTACCAGCCTTGAGATGGCATGTGTTTTCATTTCTGAACTTAATAGAGCATACCATCACATTCATTCTTTTCTCTCCTGGGGTGAGTGCAGTATTGATAAATAGTGGGTGTTTTCTTTTTAATTCAATTCAGTGAACATTTATTGAGCACCTGCTATGCGCCTGGCTTTTGGGGAGAGCCCAAGATGAGTAACCTTCAGTTTCATATACAAGGGGCTTGTAGTCTACTGGCAAATGAAGATACTTACCTAAGCAAATACATGGCAGCATGTAGCTGGTCTGGCTTTAAATGGGTTTCAGCCATTTGGTGTAGATGATTAAAATCTAATACACCTAACCAGAGGAAATTGGATTCCGAATTTTCCTTTTATTACCATTCCCATGTTAGTTCTCCTCCCTTCTGTCAGGCTGAATTCCTCTCTCCCTTTGGATAATGACATGTTTTCTCTAGTTGCAAACATATCATGGCCTATTCAATAAATAGCTTATTTCCTCATTTTGAACCAATCCTTTAAGTAGCCAAATCGTTTAGTTTTTCGCGGCTATTTCTCAAGCAGGTAGCAGGCAACATCAGGCTGATGAACGAACAAACTGATAAATAAATAGACACCTAGGTGGGGACTCAGAAAAATCTGAATTTTAATTTCCTCTCAGCTGTGTCCCTTAGAAATTCCTTCCTCCAAAGCCCCTTCCCAGGGTCCCAGCCCACACTGTCTAAATTTACAGGACAGACTGAAAAGAATAGAAAACAATGATATGTGCAGCATCTCCATTCAGACAAACCTAGGTATGAACGTACCCTGAAGGACAGAGAGGGGTGTTTGAGGCCCAAATAAGGCAGCTGTAGCCAAATGACTTACGTTGAGGCTTTGAAGCCGGACTTCTCAGCCTGGAATTTTTGCTCTTTCCCTACTAGCTGTGTGGCCTGGGCCAAGTTAGGTGACTTGGTTTTCTCATCTGTAAAATGAGGATAAGCGCAGTGTCTGCTTTAGAGGTTTGTTTTGGGGAATAAAAGTGGGTTGCTATTTGCATGCACGTGGACCTGTGTCAGGCACATCAGGTGAAACACAGTCGTGTCGGTGGAACCAAGAAGGAGGGATGGAAACAGAGCCCTCAAGGGGCACGGAGAGGGCAGAATCAAGTGGAATGGAGTGAAACAAAAGAATGGGCAGAACGAAGAGAAAGTTATCAGGTGGAAAGGAATATGAGGCAAACACGTGGCTCAGAGTGAGACAATGCTCATTTGCAACATAGGGAAAGAAAGGATTGAAGCCCAGTGATGTGGCTTTACATGGCCCTCTGCAGCTCCCTTGACCTCCCTGCCCCTCTGACCCCTTCCATGCAGAATGGATGAGAGGCACTCAAGCCTAGTGGTTAGATTCCAGGGTCACCACTGTCCAGCTATGTGACTTCGGGCAAGTCACTTAACCTCTCTGGGAATGCGTTTCAGTGGTCCCTTGAGGATACCAACAGTCCCTACCTTACAGGTACTGTGGGGTCAGGGAGTGTGAGTTTAACACACGAGGTCTCAGAATATCCAGTTTGTATATAAAAACATTTTATAAACTTCACAGGAACCCATCCCTCTAAACATTGGGAGTTATGATGGCCTGTTTTTCATTTAGACAGCGATATGGCCTAAACCTTGTCTGTCTCTCCTCATCCGACTGATTTTTGAAACTAACTGGGAATCTCGGTCAGTAGAGACATTTCACAGCTCCTGTCTCTGCTCTCTGTGGGCTGACTTCCTAGCTATTTCTCTCCCTCTGGATAGCTGTAAAAACAAGAAGTACCACCAGGACAGCTCTTATCAAAATATTTTAGCACTTCCGCATCTGGTCCTGGCCATAAAATAGAAGTGAAGAAACACTTATGTAAAGCTTTCAGAGCTGTGAAGGAAAAAGAGAGCTCTTATTTTATTGGCTCTGGTTCATATATCTCCAGGACAGGAAGGAAAAAATAACTCACAGATTGAAACCAAAAAGGCATTCAGTGAAAGAAACTCAGAGATATGACATGAGCGCCCGCAACCAAGATAAGTGAGAGAGGAAGAAAAAGTGGATGTTTTCGAGTGACATCCAGACTGGTGAGCCTCCAGCGCCCCAAACCTCTTCCTCCCATTTTCTTGTTCATCCCTTCTTGTGACCAAGTAGGAAGTGGGTAAGGAAGGTAGTGTTCATTTCATCCGTATTGGGCACCTACCATGTTCCAGACACTGGGCGAGGATCTGGGGTAGGAAGATAAACAAGACAAGAGCCCAGCGCTCAGGGAGCTCTCTCTGAGTAATGGGAGAGATGCCTCCCAAGGCCAGGAGAGCTAACACGGGAACACACGGGGGGCACAGGTTGGGGATTGTCACTCTCTCTGAAGGCGGTGGGAAAGACAAAAGCTTTAACTTGGCATTTCTTAGCGCCATTGTGTCATACAGTCCTCATGATATTTCTTATGAGGGAGGCCCTGTGTGGTTTTTTGTTTTTGTTTTTTTTTTTACATTTATTTATTTTTGAGACAGAGAGAGACAGAGCATGAACGGGGGAAGGTCAGAGAGAGGGAGACACAGAATCCGAAACAGGCTCCAGGCTCCGAGCTGTAAGGACAGAGCCCGACGCGGGGCCCGAACTCACGGACCGCGAGATCATGACCTGAGCTGAAGTCGGCCGCTCAACCGACTGAGCCACCCAGGCGCCCCCCTGTGTGTTTTTTTAAATCACTTTATAGATTAGGAAACAGAGGTTCAACGTAATTATGTAACTTACTCGGGGTCACAACCGACCGAATCCCAGTCTGATTCCAAAAAGCCTCTGTTCTTTCCAGTAAACTTGTGCTGTTGGTATTGGGCAGATTGAGATGCTGGTGATTTTCAGAGGTTGGTAGGGAACCCAAGGTGAAACGGTGGGTAATACATGGCAGAGAGGGAGGGTGATTGGGACAAGCAAGGAGGAGTGAGGAGAGGCAGTGTGTGAAGAGAGAGAGAGGGGAGCAGTGGTGTTCTGAAGGCTGCCCCAACCCACTCTTATGGTCAGGAATTTTGCTAGCTAGTTATCTTAGCGCAGGTACTTTAACCTGCCATAGTGGCGGATTTCACGGAACGGAAATTGCCAAGTGTTAGAAAGCAGCATTTCCACCCTACCACCCTGCCTGGCCCCAGATACCCATTGCCCAACACACCACCAGAGGGAAGGCATGGCAGCCAGGGTGGGGGATCACTGAAACATTTGCAATTAGTAAGTTTCTTCCATGCGTGGAGGAACTGAGGTCTGCAGTGGTCCATATGTCTCCATTTCTAATGACGGGAAGAGTTTTGCAGGGAGCTCCTAGTGTGTCAACATTATTGACAATTCCAATGCCCTGTAACTGTCGGAATTCTTTGGGCGAGTCACCGACACTGGACTCAAAAGACCTGGAGCAAAAAGGAGCGCTGTAACCAGGAAGCCCAGGAGGGAGTTGGTCTCCGATCCCTGAGAGTCAGCAAGTGCTGTCGGTTACCGGCCCTAGATCTTGATTTCCCTCTCCATCTTTGCCTTATTCTTTCCAGTTGCACAGGAGGTAGGAGCAAGGGAATCTAGAGCAGGAAAGGGAGGCGGTGACCAAAGCATGCCAAGCCTGCGTCATCTCAGCGGGGAGACCCCAGACAGAAGAGACCACTTCTCCCTTCCAGCCTCCAGCTTCCGGCTGTTCTCTCTGCCAGAAATGCTCATCCCGTAAGATATTCCCATGGCTGATTCATAAGTTGAAATGCATAATTTAATTATTACAGATAATCAGCAAATCTTTACATCCGCTAATGGAATAAAATACAAATTACGTAGTCAGCACAATTCAGGGCTTACGAGCTATGAGGATAATACGAAACAATAAAGAACAGCAGCTAAGTTAATTGACCATTTCCGTTTTTATTAATTGGAGAACTATAGGGTGATCATTTAAATTAAGAAGAACTGTATTTTGTGGGTAATGCGTTTAACCATGTCAGACACTTTCCTCAGTGAGATATTTTCATCCTCTTATCAGATGATTTTATTTATTTATTTATTTATTTATTTATTTATTATTAAACGTTTTTTTACTTTTATTTTTTTTTAATGTTTTCATATTTATTTATTTTTGAGAGACAGAGAGAAACAAAGCACGAGCAGGTGAGGACAGAGAGAGAGAGAGGGAGACACAGAATCCGAAGCAGGCTCCAGGGTCTGAGCTGTTAGCACAAAGCCCGACATGAGGGTCGAGCCCACAAGCCGTGAGATCATGACCTGAGCTGAAGTCAGATGCTTAACCGACTGAGCCACCCAGGTGCCCCATGTTATTTTTAATATTAAAAGCCCAAACAGTGCGCTATCCCTCTAGGCCTTCATTTTCTTGTCTGCACAATAAGGGTGTTGGAGCAGTGGCTACACTTGATTCTATGGCAGCAGGGTTACAGGATTTCACAAACATTTTATTCCGTTTCATGGAACCGGATGTTGACATAAGACTGATTATCGCCCACGTCCTTGGAGTTCCAGTTTTCCTCAGACAGCCTTAATGATCTTATTGATAAGCTTTGTAACAAGCAAACTTGTTACAAGTTTGCTTATAAATTTATGTTTTATGCTTGTTTTATTAAAAAAATTTTTTTTAATGTTTATTGTTTGAGAAAGAGACAGCGAGCAAGCAGGGGTGGGGCAGAGAGAGAGGGAGACACGAAATCGGAAGCAGGCTCCAGGCTCCGAGCCATCAGCACAGAGCCTGACACAGGGCTCAAACCCACAGACCAGGAGATCATGACCTGAGCTGAAGTCAGCTGCTCAACCGACTGAGCCACCCATGTGCCCTATGTTTTATGATTGTTTTAAAATTGGTTCACCTGCTGGGGAGAATTTTACAGAAGGTTTTGTTGGGGAAATATGGTTTTATTGCTTAAACAACAACGACATTTTGAAAATGATCGAGGTAGAGAAGCTTCAAGGTTGTGCTTAGCAGTTAGACTATGAGATTATATACAAGCAGCATTTCTGAACTTTTAGTTCCAAGAAGTATTAGAATCCAGGCTTGCCCTCACCATAGCTCATCACCCTGAACTAATAATACCCTTGCAGGACCAGGACTCATTCCTACCCTACTTGTCACTTTTGAAAAAAATCACTCAAAGAACCTAACAGTCTCTTTGCACTTTTATTATTAAAAATTTTTTAATGTTTATTTATTTTTGAAGAAGAGAGAGACAGAGCATGAGCGGGGGAGGCAGAGAGAGAGGGAGACACAGAATCCAAAGCAGGCTCCAGGCTCTGAGCTGTCAGCACAGAGCCCAACGTGGGGCTCGAACTCACAAGCCCTGAGATTATGACCTGAGCCGAAGTTGGACACTCAACTGACTGAGCCGTCCAGGTGCTCCTGCTTGCACTTTTAAAACTGTCACATGAGGGAAGAAGTTCATGCTATATCATTAAATGAAAAAGCAAGCTACACAGAAATATGGATGCTTTGTCCCGATTTTATAAAAATATATAGCTGAATCTAGATATAAATATTCCACATAGATATCACTCTTAGAGATCTTACTGTGCACCATTACTATTCTTAACTCAGGTTTTGCCCTCAATCACCCCATGATGTAGATAATATTATTTTTTTTATTTTACAGATAAGAAAACTGACACACAGCCATTGATTAGATAACTTACGGAGATAACACAAATACATAGAAAGAAATTTCTGGAAGTATTTGTTCTAAAAGTTGTAAGACTATGAGTGATGTTTGCTCTTTTGCCTGTCTATCACTTCTAGAAAGGAATTTGTATGGCGTATGTAACAAAATGAAAGGGGAGGCTGTCAGAGTCCTCATGCTCATTTTTCTAGGAGATGTTCTCCTTTAGAGTCTGAATGCTGGCGGCCTCGGGATCATATACTCTGCTCTATTTGGGAATGGGGCAACGATCCATCAGGATTTGAAGATGGTTCTGCACATAACAGGGGATGGTAGTAATTTTTATTCAGTTGGTGGGAAGAAGCAGTTATGACAAAACATCCTTTGAAAGACCCTTGCCCTTACAGGCTGTCTCCCTTTAACTATGTCTTCAAACTGCCCAACCAAAGTAGCTAACTCTGTCAGGGCCCAGCCCTGGGTAAGACAGGTGTGCAGAAAGCTTGTCTTCATCCACTTGGATCCATGAGGAGCAGGGATCTGGCACCGGCTTGCGCCCATATTGTGTTGAAACGCTTATTTTTGATTTTTCTTATCTGCTTCAAGTCTCTGCATTTAAATTCCCCAGTGGGGTTGTAAACTTCTGGACATCAGTGATGCCCTGGGAAATACTTCCTTACTTTTCCCAGAATGCTTTAGGCACAGAAAGCGTTTGATGAATGGTAGTTGAATGGAATGGAATCCAACCTATACGTAATGGTAAGATTTTGGCAATCAGAGTATTTGTTTTCTCTTTTCACCAATGGGCAGTACATTGATAATTACATCCTCACTTTAAGGTGGTGTCCCATTTAAAACAGATCACTTGGACATATGTTCTAAAAAACAACAACAAAAGCTTGGGCTGCCTGCGTTAGGCCAGGTCACACTATGGTGTCGCAAGGTACGTGGGACCCTAACTGCAAAGGTGAACCCCGCTGATACATGGGCAATAAGCAAAGATCAGAAGGGTCTTCTCTTTCTCCTCCCTTCCCTTCCTCTTCCTCTTCCCTCTCCCCTTCTGAACAATCCAGTCCTAAAGCCACTATATGGGGCAAAGCATGTAGACATTTATTCAGACGGGTGGTCTGGTGTGGGGTGTCAGAGCCCAAGCAGGATGAGAAGGACTCTCTTCAGGGAAAGGGGCAGCCAACATACAGGGGAATTGATAGAATAAATAAAAATACTAAAAATAATGGGAGCCAAGTTTCTTACTGTTGTATAAGAGAATTAGAAATAAGGGGGACGCCTGGGCGGCTCAGTCAGGTAAGCATCTGACTGTTGATTTCAGCTCAGATCGGTTCGTGGGACTGAGCCCCATGTCAGACTCTGTGCTGAACCTGCAGCCTGCTTGGGATTCTCTTTCTCTCTCTCTCTCTCTCTCTCTCTGCCCCTCTTCCACCTGTGTGCACTGGTGTGCACATGCATACACACTCTCTCAAAATAAATAAATATTTAAAAAAAGAGAGAATTAGAAATAAGGGATGGGAGAAACAAAAAGGAACACTGTGGTGCTGAACTGATATTAAAGGCAGCAGTGTGAGCTCGCAAATCAATACATATAGAGAGAAATGGAAATAATTTTAGACATAAATGTGTTTATGTGAATCTGTGTCTATGGACACATATGTGGATATATAATTAGATGCATACATATTCCTCACCTAAATATTTTTTCTGTTTTATATTTTCAACTCCACATTTACACCATTTGGGATTTATTCTGTGTACAGTGTGAGATGGGGTGCCATGCTTTTTTTTTTTTGACTGAATAGCCAGCCAATTTCACCGACACTATTTATTAAATAATTTCTTTCCCCATTAGTAGGAGATGGTTCCATTTCCAGATATTACGCTGAGTGTAAACATCTTTGAAAAGCAACCTGGATCATCTCATTAACGATGAAGCACTGCCGACACACCTCCGTTTCTTCTGCTCTGACATATTTTGGGGCGTCAATTGCCTCTTTCTAGTGGAGTATCCAAAAGACATCCTTAAGCTCAACATTTCCAAGACTTAACTGACTCTGTGTTTCCTCATGGGTTCTTGACATCAGGAAACATCACCGTCACCAGTGTAGTTGCCCAACAGCCTCTCAGCTACATCAGACACTGACCCCCTGTCACTATCAAGTCTCTCCTTCTTTCCCTCTCCTCCACGACTCCTTCCTTTAGACTGTCATGACTTTTCCCCTGAGCGGTTACAATAGCTTTCAAGTGCCTCCCCACCTCCTAATCCATCCTTCATACTGATTTCTGTATAATGAATACAAATAATAAATGATGCCTGTTCCCATGACTGGGCTACTCAAAAACTTTCAAGTTTGTGTGTTGTCTCAAACACCATAGCAGAATGTTCCAGGCCATGGTATTTTACCTTCCAGCTACTCTTTCTCCTACTGGACTTGTACCCTCTTCACAACTTCCAGGCTCTGGTCCTGGAATATGCCAAATCGTTTCCAAATTTTGTCTTTTTTGCCCAACCTGGAAAATCTATCCTAAGAAAATCTATTTTCTTCTAAGGTCCAGCTTAAACGTAACCCTCTTCTATAAAGCGTTTCCCTAATTCTGCACTGGGAGAATTCCCAATTGTCTTCAAGGCACTTTGTGCTTGTATTACACTACGTGTTTCATTATACCTCATATGTAAGCGCTACTCACCTTAGTTTTCAGATCTGGACTGTAACTCTTGGAGGCGGGACCATGTCTCTGCTACCTCTGACCTGTGCCTGTAGTTAAGCATTCCCAGCTCACTTAATTAGACACCTTGCAAAATGCTTCAACTCCCTTCCTTCCTTCCTTCCTTCCTTCCTTCCTTCCTTCCTTCCTTCCTTCCTCCTTCTTTCCTCCCTTCCTTCCTTTCTTTTCCTTTCTCCTTCCTTCCTTCCTTCCTTCCTTCCTTCCTTCCTTCCTTCCTTCTTCCTCCCTTCCTTCCTCCCTTCCTTCCTCCTTCCTTCCTTCCTTCCTTCCTTCCTTCCTTCCTTCCTCCTTCTTTCCTCCCTTCCTTCCTTTCTTTTCCTTTCTCCTTCCTTCCTTCCTTCCTTCCTTCCTTCTTCCTCCCTTCCTTCCTCCCTTCCTTCCTTCCTTCCTTCCTTCCTTCCTCCCTCCCTCCTTCCTTCCTTCCTTCCTTCCTTCCTTCCTTCCTTCCTTCCTCCTTCTTTCCTCCCTTCCTTCCTTTCTTTTCCTTTCTCCTTCCTTCCTTCCTTCCTTCCTTCCTTCCTTCCTTCCTTCTTCCTCCCTTCCTTCCTTTCTTTTCCTTTCTCCTTCCTTCCTTCCTTCCTTCCTTCCTTCCTTCCTTCCTTCCTTCTTCCTCCCTTCCTTCCTTTCTCCTTCCTTCCTTCCTTCCTTCCTTCCTTCCTTCCTTCCTTCCTTCTTCCTCCCTTCCTTCCTTTCTCCTTCCTTCCTTCCTTCCTTCCTTCCTTCCTTCCTTCCTTCCTCCCTTCCTTCCTCCCTTCCTTCCTTCCTTCCTTCCTTCCTTCCTTCCTTCCTTCTTCCTCCCTTCCTTCCTCCCTTCCTTCCTTTCTCCTCCCTTCCTTCCTTCCTTCCTCCTTCTTTCCTCCCTTCCTTCCTTTCTTTTCCTTTCTCCTTCCTTCCTTCCTTCCTCCCTTCCTTCCTCCCTTCCTCCCTTCCTTCCTTCCTTCCTTCCTTCCTTCCTTCCTTCCTTCTTCCTCCCTTCCTTCCTCCCTTCCTTCCTTTCTCCTTCCTTCCTTCCTTCCTTCCTTCCTTCCTCCTTCTTTCCTCCCTTCCTTCCTTTCTTTTCCTTTCTCCTTCCTTCCTTCCTTCCTTCCTTCCTCCCTCCCTCCCTTCCTCCCTTCCTTCCTTCCTTCCTTCCTTCCTTCTTCCTCCCTTCCTTCCTCCCTTCCTTCCTTCCTCCCTCCTTCCTTCCTTCAATACTGATATAGTAAGTGCCACCTGCACCCTAGACATTATTCTAGGACTGGAGATACTGTGATTAACAAGATGGAGTTCTCGCATTCATGGAGTTTGCTCTCCAGGAAGATTTTTATTTCTCCTATCAAGACCCTATGACATAGGGGCTATTATTCACCTTCCCTCTTTAAATTATTTGTCAAGAACGGCCACATATTTGGGTAAGTGGCAGAACTGGAATCCAAACTCTGATCTGCCCGATACCACTTGTCCCTGGCATCACGCCCTGCTGGAATAGTTGTGGAACTGAAAAGAAGAAGTTTGGTATCTCAAGAAGATCAAATAGGGTGCCTCTTTAGATGTTGACCAGAGAGGAAAACGAATGTGTCGCTGTTGAAAAAGGCATGGCTCCCTATGCTACGTCCATACACTCAGGAAATAAAAATAGAGTCTTGGTCTTATGCCCAGGTTGGAGTTTTATTCTAGCTGAGGACCCACCCGTGTGGCTTTATTACAGAAAATTGAACAGAAAGAAACTCATATTTATTGAGGTAGATACATCTACATACTATATATTTTAAAAATCTTCACAAGAAAACTTCAAGGTAGATACTATTATCTCTATTTTTATAGGTAGACAGACAGACCTGGGGAGGGAGGTTTAAACAAGTGTCCACAACCACACAGATATTTCTGGTGTTATGTTTTCAATAGAACTGTTATAAGTGCATATATGGAACTTTTATAAATGGCATCATATTTAGGATGTATATGGAGAAATTGCTTTTTAAAGCACTCCTTTAAAAGGTAGATTATTCAATAAATGGTAATTGGATGTACTGATTTGCCATTTGGGGAGAAAAAGGCAACTAAAACTGTATCCTTATCTTACTTCTTCTACCAAAATAAGTTCCAGATGGATCAAAGATTTACATGTAAAACATGAAATCACATTCTAGATCACATGGATGCGTATTTTTATAGTCCTAGAATGGGCAAGACTTTTTTAAATATAACAGAAAATCCAGAAGTTATAAAGGAAAAGATTGATAATTTTGATTACATAAAAATTACAGTTTTGTACAGCAAACTTTAGTCCCTTGAAAAGGCAACAAAAGGGGGGCACCTGGGTGGCTCAGTCAGTTAAGACTCTGACTTCAGCTCAGGTCATGAATTTGTAGTTCGTGAGTTTGAGCCCCACATCGGGCTCTGTGCTGACAGCTCGGAGCCTGGAGTCTGCTTCAGATTCCGTGTCTCCCTTGCTCTCTGCCCCTCCCCTGCTCTCTCTCAAAAATAAATAAACATTTAGAAAAACTTTTTAAAAAAAGGCAAAATGTAGACCTCACTCGAGGACTGCATCAGGGTTTGGACAAAATCCCTGCTGGTGATACAGGATTGCACGGCCTGGCATGTCTCTGTGCATCCATCTTGCCTGACAACCTCAAGTGATAGTTGACAGCCAATCAACAACCAGGACTGGCATCAGCATTCTATACCCTGGACTATTTGTTTCCTCCTGGTCTTCAGTAGCGAGTAATTTCCAAATTACTACTCAGGGACCTTAGTGTAGGGAAGTATGTGACATCTTGTCTGAGGCTTCGAAAATGGAAAGAACAGACACAAAAGTGCAATGTGAAGCCTGTTTGACACAGAGCTCAGTTGACGGCCTTGAGCAACCCGATCCCCAGAGCCCCCTGTTTTTCCTTCTCCCAGCTGGGGTTCAGTCACAGAAGAGGGACAAAAGCAAAAACTTGAAAAAGCAGGTGAAATCTATTTGATTTCTGGTGAAACTGGACTTTCGGTGTAAGGTACTACTTTGCTATTTTAATTTTATTTTATTTTTAATTTTTTTTAATATTTGTTTATTTTTGAGAGAGAGACAGAGCATGAGCAGGGGAGGGGGAGAGAGAGGGAGGGAGACACAGAATCCGAAGCAGGCTCCAGGCTCTGAGCTGTCAGCACAGGGCCTGGGGATGTGGGGCTTGAACTTGAACTTGAACTCATGAACCGTGAGATCATAACCTGAGTTGACTGGAGGCTTAACCCACTGAGCCACCGAGGCACGGGCTACTTTGTTATTTTTAAAAGATATTTAGTTGCAGGGAAGCTGTGACTGAATTCATGTGACTTCTCTCTGCAAAATTATGGAATGTATCAATGTAGGAAACATTAGGAACTTGGTTAGAGGTCTACAGGGGAATTTCTGTGTGTGTTACATTTATATTGGCAAAGTGCATCTCCTCCATTAAGCTACTTTTTTTAGGCATGCCAAAACTGAGCTTAGAGGCGATGAGCAACAGACTTGTTTTGTGTATGTAGAGCTGTACTTTAATTCTCCATAGTCATTTAGTCGTTTTCTAATGAGATCTTTTGAATTATGCTGAGGTTTTACAATAGGAAGATAGGTATTTAGGAAGGCCATTGACCCAACCCAATCTAGTCATTTTTGCTTTGTGTTGGAACCTCAGTGTGTGTGTGTGTGTGTGTGTGTGTGTGTGTGTGTGTGTTGAAAGAACAGCATAATCAAAGAGCTGTAACGCTTCGGGGCTCAGGCACCTTTGTTGTGGGACGTCCTTCACTGAGCATGACCCTGGGAAGATGGCTGAGGGAATATTCTTCCCGCTTCCAAAAAGAACCCTGTCTTAGAATCCTGACAATGACACAGGAAGAGATGTGGAGGAGACAGTGAGGGCAAGGTGATCATTCCACCCGGAAGCTTGAGGAAGAGAGCAAAGGAGAGCGATCTAAGCACCCATCATCATGGTGTGTAGTTTCTCAGGGCCAACTTCATTAGCAAGCCAGACAGGCTGTGTACAGACACTCACAGGGACTCATGGAAACAGTTAAAGAGGGGAACCCAGGAAAGATAGGACTGATGGCAAATCAGGCAGAAGGGTGTGGTCAGAGCCATCGCAATTTCTGTATGAATGCCCAGAAGGCCTCACAGGTTGGTGAAGTCTCAATGTTGTTACACTCTAGGGTTCCTTCCAGGATTCTTGTGAGTCCTAATGCTGCACACATATGTATCAAGGACCTCTAAGAGTTACAGTCCATAGGTATTTGGAAATGGCAGTGATCTTGTAGGAGGCCAATACATGGACATAGGTGGGTTCTCAGTTTGTTTGTGAATGCCCGAGGATAGTGAAGAATCTGAAGTTAAAAACACTGAACAAGCTTCTTTAAGGACCCTGGAAAGGGATAAAGCGCTTGGCAAGCTTTTCAGAAAGGAAGAGAAAGCAAATGCTGTTTTCCTAGAGCTTAGTTATTTTGCATTCACTGGAGAGTTAAGTATCTGGAAAGTAGTCTTTCAGCCCTGTCTTCTCTACACTGAATACTGAACTTCTGTAGAGACTGAACCTCTTCCTACATCAAGACAGGCAGCAAATGTCATACAGGACGAGAGTCCTTGGATAAAAGGTCACCCAATGGGTTTAAACCTAAGCAGGCCACATGTGTACATAAGCTCCCTGTGGAAGCCTTGGACAGTCAGGGGCAAAAGCTGGTGTGTTCCTCAAGAGTATTACCACAGCACTAGGGGGACAAACATTTAAGCCCTGGCTCTGGAAATCCACTCAGGGGATTTCCAAAAATGGCCAGGTGCCACAAGTGCAATAATAACAACATCAAACACAACCATGACGACGGGTCCCATTTCCTGAACTGATTGCTTACCAGGTGTCATGCGTTGTGCAAAGCACTTCATGAGCGTTTACGACAAACTGAAGGAGGTTAATGGAGAGCCTGGAGCCTTGACAACCGAGGTCTCGTACGTATCCTAAGTCATGGGGCGCTTCGGTGAGAGTGGCTAAATGTTTGAGATCACTTGAGCTGGTGTTTGGGAGTGTTATCAACTGAAGCGGTGCACGGGCAGAGTTGCTAAATCACCACTGAGCCAAACAAGGGAAAGGAAAAAGCTTACTTATTAAACTTGGAGACGCCACGATGGGAAATGGTAGAGACGAAGGTGCGGGTCAGGCTGTCCACACGCAATTATTGGGGCTGCCTTGATTAGACTATTTCGACCCCAACTGCCAATCCAAGAATCGGTTCCTGTTTCCCTCTGGCTGCTAAGACTGGGACAGGAAGTAAGGGGTCACCTGGATGAACTGGAACACCCAGAACAGGCAGAAGCTTGACCTCAGCTCTATAGCTTCTGAGAAGATCCACAGGTGGCCTCTTGCCAGTCACGAGGCTCAGTCTTCCAAGAAAAAATGCAGGAAGCTGTGCCCAGAAAACTGCAAAACACAACCGCCCTTTAATGGGCTATCAGGGTAGGCAGTGAGGCCACATGCAAAAAGGCCACATCACAGAGAGTCAGAGACGGCAAAGGGGCCCAAGACAGGAGCTGGCTCCGCCCGTCCCAATAGCAGTCATCAGGGGTACAGAGGTTTCCGGACTCCAGGGTGGAGGAGAAAGGTACAGGAGGGATCGGATGTTCAGGGGGTGCAGGACAGTGAATCACAAGCAATTATTACTTCTCAATCATTCCTTGCCCTACACCTGACCCCCTGCCTTTTGCAAGCATTGGGTAGGTTAGGAGTGTTTGTTTAACATACCTAATTCCCTACCCACTTTGGAACTCTGAGTGCAAGGCTTGGGCTTTCCTGAAGAAAAGGAAGGGGTAGATATGGATGGCAGTGGCTCTGTGTCTGAAATGAGAAGGCAGGACCATGGAGAAGCTGCTTGGATAAAAACCTGCTCCAGTGTATTCTAAGTGCTTGCTCTGCACCGTGCACAGCAGGATGGAACAGAGATCCAGAAGTTCTCCCCATGTAGCCCCACTGACAGAAGCCCACAGAAGACAGGCTTGGGAAAGAGCCAAAGGTTTCTACTGTAGATGATGTGCCAGCTGGGGCCCCAAGAATAAACCAAGAAATCTTAGAGAGTGCCATGCAGGGTGAAAAGAGAGGTTGAGGAAATGTATTTCCCTAAGACCCAGTTTTCCCTTTCTGCGAATGAGACTACATGGTTTTCGGAGAAAACAGCATGAGAGAGAGTTGCACGACCCTTTTCCCTTTGAAGAAAAGTTTGTAAACATTGCATTGCTTGGGATTAATGAGATCACCTTGAATAATTCCTAATTAATAGATGTCAAAGTCTTTTTTTTTTAAGTTTATTTATTTATTTATTTATTATTTTTTTTTCAACGTTTATTTATTTTTGGGACAGAGAGAGACAGAGCATGAACGGGGGAGGGGCAGAGAGAGGGAGACACAGAATCGGAAACAGGCTCCAGGCTCTGAGCCATCAGCCCAGAGCCCAACGCGGGGCTCGAACTCACGGACCGCGAGATCGTGACCTGGCTGAAGTCGGACGCCTAACCGACTGCGCCACCCAGGCGCCCTTAAGTTTATTTATTTTGAGGGGGAGAGAGAGAGAGACCATGAGCAGGGAAGGGGCAGAGAGAGAGAGGATCCTAAGCAGGCTCCACACTATCAGCACAGAGCCCAATATGGGGCTCGAACTCACGGACCGGGAGATCGTGACCTGAGCTGAAACCAAGAGCTTAACCAACTGAGACACCCAGGCGCCCTAAGAAATGTCAAAGTCTTGAAGCCCCATGGCCTATCTGCCTCTTCGTGGCAGAGGGGGAACATGGGCCAAAAAAACTGGTGTAGATTTTAGCACGATGCATAGATTAATTGAACCAGACCACTCCACACGATACTCATCCCAGAGTGCCTACTGGAACATCAGTGCTTTTCAGTGGCTCTTTGAGGAGAGGCTTGTGAAAACCCTATGACTAAAGGCAATTAAAAGACACTATGAGGTAGTCCGTGTATGATTTCAGTCGGAGAAATTTGGAAGTAGGTTGACTTGTGTCTAGGCTTAGAGGCAATTAACAAACACACTTTGAAAACTACAACTAGAACCAGAAAAACTAAAAAAAAAAAAAAAAAAAAAAAAGCCCTAAAAAAACTAAAGCAGTAAGAAAATAACAAAAATTGACAGAATGATTGTAGGCTGGCATTTCCCAAACTTCGGTCATTCCCATCCTCAACCTTTTTACCATTTGTTTATACTTACTTCACTTAATGTTTTTCTTTAAACTGATGTGTACTTTGCACTTACATATAGCTTTTTAAAGAAGAAACTTTATGTCATGACCATAAAAACAAAACCGCTATCACTTGCCATAAATAGGAGGCAAAAATAAAAACAAGTATTTATGTAATAAAACCAAAGTAATGCCATCAAACTGTAGCTATAGATACTTACACGCCAAAGGCTCTTGGCCGAGGCCTGCTCTCTCTTTTCAAAAGGGATATTAGCAACTGATAGACACACAAGGACCAAATGGAAATTCTTCCCTTGAAGTAATCAGCAGGACTGAGAGAGAATTGGAAACGGAATAACTCTTCCACTATGTGACTCAGCGTTATTTAATGTTGGTGTCTGTGTACCAGTGATAATCGTCCCCGGGGCCACTTAAGCCCAAATCACAGTTCGTGTGCCGTATCCCTTAGGAAACACAGTTCTTGACCCTCCCAAGATGTTGTAAGCCCCGTCCACCTGGAAGGCAATAGAAAGAACACGGGGAATCAGAGAAAGAAGGTCTAAAAAAGGTCTATAGAGTGGATTGGCACAATGGTGACACAGAAGCGAGTGGAAATAAACAAAGCAAAGCATGAAAGAAGCCAAAAGGATGAACTTATGTTTGAATGGAAACAAAGACGACCAACAGAAGGAGGGCGCAAAGCTCTTTAGAGACTGAAAATTGCCGTGAAATGATGTCCCATCCAGGAGAGATGAGCAGGAGTGGAAATGCAGAACGTTATCCAAAGTCAGCCTGTGAGCTGCCACCATAGGCCATTCCACCTTCTCTTCCTTGACCTCTGCTCTTTCGGGAAGACGGAGGGGTTGTGGGAGAACAGGCTAGCGGAGGCCTCTCATTGCTCACCATCGGGTCACCGCAGAATCCAACTAGCTGGCTGGGGGGACAGGACCCACTGGCAAGTCAGATATTTCAGCTGCTTTGGAACAAACACCTCCCTCGTCCTCCCTCTCCTACCCCCCCAGAAGAAAATGGGAATTTGTCCCACTAATTTTTTACTTCTCGGAGAGCTGTTTTGTATGTGTACTGTGAATTGCCCATCGCTAAATTTGTGTTTTTCTAGAGGGTAATAAAATATAATTTATAACTGGTAGGTTCAGTGACCAGAGAGAGTGATAAAATTCGAAACCCAAAGCATTGGTATTCAGTACCTTTTGCTTTTCCGCTGTGTAATCTAGTTTAGAGCAAAGCGAAGATGGGTCACTTGGGGCTCCTATAGTTACCATTTATGCCTCAGAAAATAATTTCTAATGATTGAGGCAGGGTAAATAAATAGAAGAGCAATAAAGCTCAAGGTAGATGCGATGTTTAGATCGCATCAGAAGCTACGCATATGCTAACTAACATAAAATGCGTTTTGTTGCTTTAAAAAATTCTGCCATTCTGCCACAGTGACTCAATATAATAAACGCAAACATGTAATAATATACTTACTATATGCATAATGACAAATATGTCAATATATAAAACATTTGTAAGCTTTGAATGAAGTTCCTCAAGTACCGTTCCACACGTGATTTTCTGAATTTTCAAAGTCCCTCCCAAGTTTGGTTTGTCCTCACATCGACAGAATGAAACAGATGACAATGCATCCTCGGGGCGCCTGGGTGGCCCAGTCGGTTAGGCGTGTGACTTCGGCTCAGGTCATGATCTCGCGGTCTGTGAGTTCGAGCCCCGCGTCGGGCTCTGTGCTGACAGCTCAGAGCCTGGAGCCTGCTTCGGATTCTGTGTCTCCCTCTCTCTCTGCTCCTTCCCCGTTCATGCTCTGTCTCTGTCTGTCTCGAATATAAATAAAAACATTAGCAAAAAAACAAAAAAAAAGACAATGCATCCTCAATTTTCATGTAACATTTAAAATAATAATAGTTTACACTTATATAGTGAATTGCAGCCTATGATCTTCACCATAACCCTGTGAGGCAGGTAGACTTTATAGAGGAGTTAACTGACTCAACAGGATTAAATGACTTGCCCAAGCACATCCAGCCGGTAAATGAAGTTGACTTTCAAAATGATGACGGGTAGAAGCTGGTATGATGCCTGGGGAGGCGAGGCTGGCTGTGCCCTCAGACAACTTATTCCACTGAGTTGTCAGGCTGCAAGATCCGTCCCTAGCTTGTCAATGTTCCAAAATTTTGCCAGCAAAGTCAGTTGAAGAGCCCAAACCAAACCCACAAAGGATTGAAGTCTCCACCAGAAGACTGGTAAAGTTGTTGTGAGAAACATTACTGCCATGAGCACCAGACAGAAGGCAGTTGCTGGTGTAACAGTGTGCTCCCTCCACGTGGGCAGAGTTACATGGGAAGATGAACACAATCCTGAGATTGAAGGCTGGGCAGGAAGGGAGAGGAGGGGGCAGATGGTAGGACTGGGTGAGGAGAAAAATGACGTGTATTGACACGCACAGTGTGCCTATCAGTGTTACTATCAATTGCGTTATTACCAGTACTTGTTATCATCTGTCCTGTTCTAGAAGGAGGAGATGTAGTCTCAGAGATGAATTAACTTGCCCAAAGTTGCACACCTAGTATGAGAGCAGGTTTCAAACTCAGGTCTGTCTGCATCCAAGACTCTTGGACCTTCTAGGTGGGAGCATGATAGTAATCACTATCATAGTCACTATGGGATGACGGAGATGTGGAAGGGGGCGGGGAGAGGAAAAAGAAGGTGAGAGGGAGGAAGGAGGAAAAGGAGGAGAGGTAGGATGGAGAGGAGGAGGAGAAAGAGAAGGGATGGAAAAAGGAAGGAAAGTGGAAGGGGAAGAGACATAGGGGAAGGAGAGGGAGGGCCAGAAATCTAGACTCTAATTAAAATGGATCTCATTACTTTCTGGGGGCACCTCACAGAACTCAAGAATGGGCAATTGTCAGGACAGGGTTGAGAGACTACTGCTCTGCTTGGTCTGTGCTACCTTGAGGAGCAGGGCTGTTCTTCTGGGGGAGGAGGTGAGGGAGAGCGGGGAGGAGGGAGAGCCAGGCAGGCATTGCAGCAGCTTCCATTTGTAACTGGGCTAATCTGCCCTTTGGGGATTTGCAGAATAACCAATTACAAGGGGCAAATTCTAGCCCATATCACTCAGGAGTGGCTACTGTATCACTAGACCATTCATTTGGGATCCTGGCCTCACTGTTTATTTTCTAATTCAATACATCATCACTTAAACTCTCTGAACCTCAGTTTCCCCGTCTGTAAAATGGAACTAAAACTACTTGCCTACTTTCCTTATAATGCTTCTATTTACACATTTCTTTAATTCAAGTATAACTAACATACAGTGTTATATTACTTTCAGGTGCACAATATAATGATTCAACAGTTGTATACATGTCTCCCAGCTTATCAAGGTAAGTGTACTTTTTTTTTAATTTTTTTTTCAACGTTTATTTATTTTTGGGACAGAGAGAGACAGAGCATGAACGGGGGAGGGGCAGAGAGAGGGAGACACAGAATCGGAAACAGGCTCCAGTCTCTGAGCCATCAGCCCAGAGCCTGATGCAGGGCTCGAACTCACAGACCGCGAGATGGTGACCTGGCTGAAGTTGGACGCTTAACCGACTGCGCCACCCAGGCGCCCCAAGGTAAGTGTACTTTTAACCCCCTTTATCTGTTTCACCCATTCCCCAACCACCTCCCCCGGCAACCACCTGTTTGTTGTCTGTATTTAGGGGTCTGTTTCTTATCTGTCTCTTTTCTTTGTTTTTGTTTTTTTTTTCTTAAATTCCACGTATGAGTGAAATCGTATGGTATTTTTCTTTCTCTGACTTATTTCGCCTAGCATTACACGCCCTAGGCCCATCCAGGTTGTTGCAAATGGCATGATTTCATTCTTTGTTATGGCGAATAATATTCCGTTGTATACCACATCCTCTTTATCCATTCATCTAATGATGGGCATCGGTTGCTTCCATATCTTGGCTATTGTAAATAATACTGCAATAAACATAGGGGTGCACATGTCTTTTGAATTAGTGTTTTCGTTTTGTTTGGGTAGAGAGCCAGGTCTCTGGTAATTCTATTTTTAATTTTTTGAGGAATATCCACACTGTCTTCCACAGTGGCTAAGCCAATGTGCATTCCCACCAACAATGCGTGAGTGTTCCTTTTTCTCTACATCCTCACCAACACTAGTTATTTCTTGTGTCTTTGATTGTAGCCATTCTGACCGGTGGGAGGTGATATCTCATTGGGGTTTTGATTTGCATTTCCCTGATGATTAGTGATGTTGAGTATGTTTTTGTGTGCTTTTTGGCCACCTGTACGTCTTCTCTGGAAAAATGTCTATTCAGTTCCTTTGCCCATTTTTAAATTAGATTAGTTGGGGTTTTTTTTTGGTGTTGAGTTGTTTTTACATATCTTGGATATTATATATTTTGGATATATATTTTGGATTTTATATATTTTGGATGCTATATATTTTGGATATATATTTTGGATTTTATATATTTTGGATACTATATATTTTGGATTTTATATATTTTGGAGATTTTACGTATTTTGAATATTAACCACTTATTGGATATAGCATTTGCAAATATCTTCTTCCATTCAGTGGGTTGTCTTTTGGTTCTTTTGGTGGTTTCCTTTGCTGTGCATAAGCTTTTTATTTCAGTGTAGTCCCAGTAGTTTAATTTTGCTTTCGTTTCCCTTGCCAAGGGAGACATATCTAGAAAATTGTTGCTACAACTGATGTCAAATAGATTACTGTCTGTGCTCTCTTCAAGGAATTTTATAGTTTCAGGTCTCACATTTAAGTCCGTAATCCATTTTGAGTTGATCACTGGGTATGGTGTAAGAAAGTGGTCCAGTTTCCTTCTTTTGCATGTAGCTGTCCAGTTTTCCCAACACCATTTATTGAAAAGACTGTCTTTTTCCCTTTGCATATTCTTGCCTCCTTTGTCAAAGATTAATTGACCACTTAATTGTGGGTTTATTTCTGGTCTTTATATTCTGTTCCACTGATCTATGTATCTGTTTTTATGCCAGTACCATACTGTTTTGATTACTACAGCTTTGTGGTAGATCTTGAAATCTGGGATTGTGATACCTCTGGCTTTGCTCTTCTTTTTCAAGATTGCTTTGGCTATTTGAGGTCTTTTGTGGTTGCCTGGAAATGTTGGGATTATTTGTTCTAGTTCTGTGAAAAATGCTGTTGGTATTATGATAGGAGTTGCATTAAATCTGTAGATTGCTTTGAGTAGTATGGACATTTTAACAATTTTCGTTCTCCCAATCTATGATCAGAGAATATCTTTCCATTTGTTTGTGTCATCTTCAATTTCTTTTATCGATGTTTTATGGTTTCTGGAGTACATGTCTTTGATATTCTTGGTTAAGTTTATTCCTATGTATTTTATTATTTTTGATGCAATTGTGAATAAAATTGTTTTCTTAATTTCTCCTTCTGCTACCTCATTGTTAGTATACAGAAATGCAACAGATTTCTGTATGTTAATTTTGTATACTGTGACTTTACTCAATTCATTTATCAGTTCTAGTAGTTTTGCTGGAGTCTTTGCTGGTTTTCTATCGGTGGTGTCATGTCATCTGCAAATAATGAAAGTTTTACTTCTTCCTGACCAATGTGGACGTCTCTTATTTTATTTACATATCTCTGAGTTCTTATTTCTCTTATTCTTGTCTCTTTTTTATTTTCTTGTCTGGTTGCTATGTCTAAGACTTCCAGTGCTATGTGGAATCAAAGTGGTGAGAGTGAAGGGGTGCCTGGGTGGCTCAGTCGGTTAAGCATCTGACTCTTGATTTTGGCTCAGGTCATGATCTCATGGTTGTGAGATTGGGCACCGTGTTGGGCTCCATGATGAGCGTGGAGCCTGCTTGGGATTCTCACTCTCCCTCTGTCCCTGCACTTCCTCCACTCACTCTCTCTGTCTCTGTGTCTCTCTGTCTCTCTCTAAAAATAAGTAAATAAACTTGGGGCACCTGGGTGGCTCAGTCGGTTAAGCATCCGACTTCGGATCAGGTCATGATCTCACTGCTTGTGTGTTCAAGCCCCGCATCGGGCTCTGTGCTGACAGCTCGGAGCCTGGAGCCGGCTTCGGATTCTGTGTCTCCCTCTCTCTCTCTGCCCCTTGCCTGCTCTCTCCCTCTCTCAAAAATAAGCAAACATTAGAAAAAGAATAAATAAATACATAAATACATACATACATAAACTTATAAAAAAAAAAGTGGTGAGAGAGAGTGGATATTCTTGTCTCATTCCTGGTCTTAGAGGAAAAGCTCTCAATTTTTCACCACTAACTATGATGTTAGCTGCGGAGTTTTCATACATTTATTAACGTTTACATTTATTATGTTGAGGTCTGTTCTCGCTAAACCTACTTTGTTGAGAGTTTTTATCATGGATGGATGTTGTACTTTGTCAAATGCTTTTTCTGCATCTATTGAAATGCTCGTATGGTTTTTGTTCTTTGTCTTGTTAATGTGACGTATCGATTGATTTGTGAATATTGAACCACTCTTGAACTCCATACCTGGAATAAATCCCACTTGACCATGATGAATGATTTTCTTAATGTATTGGTAGATTTGATTTGCTAATAGTGTGTTGAGAGGATGTTTGTATCTATGTTCATCAGAGATATTGGCCTGTAGGTTTCTTGTTTTGCAGTGTCTTTTTCAGGTTTGAATACCACGTATTTCTTAAGTACTTGGCAGGTGCCAGAACTATGCTCAGTGCTCTCTTTACAGGCACCATTGTTTTTAATACTTAATAACAAGCTTATGATTCATAATATAAATTACGATTATGTTTGTTTCCGAAGTGATTAAAATGAGGCTTAGCAAGGCTAAGTATCTTGCCTGACATGGTCCTATTGTTATACCTGTTATAAAAACCTGAAAGATTTGGACTCATGTTTTTTGACCCAAAGAGTATCTTTAAAAAAAAAAAAAAATCCTGGTCCCTGGGAACCCTGGAATCTCATGAGGAGTAAAGCATTTGTTTGGTCTCACCTAGATGCTGCCTCTTCAGAGGGTGTAAAAAACCCACATTAAAGGCCAGGTTGGTCCCCTTTGAGTCTTGGCTTCCTGACTGGCGGCATCAGTGAATTTATTTAGGGATTTGAATGATGCCCTCTGAAATGTGGTCCTCTCTAGAGGTGCCCTGCTGTAGCGGAGTGGCTCTGCCAGACAACAAGTGGTTCAGGATTTGATTTAAACTTTTTTTTAAGTTTATTTATTTTGAGAGAGAGAGAGAGAGAGAGAGAGACTGCACGTGCAAGCAGGGGAGGAACAGAGAGAAAAGGAGAGAGAGAATGAATCCCTACAGGCTCTGCACCGTCAGCACAAGAGCCTGATGTGGGGCTCGAACTCATGAACGGTGAGATCATGACCTGAGCTGAAATGAAGAGTCAGATGCTTCACCGACTGAGCCACCCAGGCGCCCCCAGGACTTGTATTTGAAGTTTAAAAAAAAATTTTTTTTTTTAAATCTTTATCGATTTTTGAGAGAGAGAGACAGCATGTGAGCAGGGGGAGAGCAGAGAGAGAGGGAGACACAGAATCTGAAGCAGGCCCCGGGCTCTGAGCCGTCAGCACAGAGCCCAACGTGGGGCTTGAACTCACAAACTGTGAGATCGTGCCCTGAGCTGAAGTCGGACGCTCAACCGGCTGAGCCACCCAGGTGCCCCTGGATTTAAAGTTTTAAGAAAACTTTTTGAAATTCTTTTTTTCTTTTCAGTGTGGCATAAATATTGCATTACTGATGTATAATTTGATGAGTGGTAATAGGGGACCGGTATCCCTTTTCCTTTTGTAATTTTATAGCTTCCACATTATTTTTTAGAGGTTTGAATATATCATCTCTTCAGGACCCTGTAGATTTTAATTACCAAAACGGCTACATAAGTTTTTACGAAAAGCAGAGTGACCTTATTTTATAGCTGAAACAAAGCCCAAAGCTTGGTCCCAGCAGCAGGCAGTTAATAGGTCATTCCATAAAGATTTATATATACTTTGTGGACAGAGAAGAATTTCAAACAGGGTAAGTCAAACTATAGACTCACTTATCTTTAATCACTTTGGGCACGTTAAGATTTACTTCAATTAGGGACTGTATTCTGGCTAAATGAGGTTTGTTTTTATGAAGACTCCGAAAAACACTGCCATTAAACAATTTAGAGAATAGTAAATTCAGCAACTAATGTTGATCTACCTGCAGGGAAACAAAACCACCGCGTTTTCTTTTGTGTTAGCATGAAGGTAGCTTTGCCACGAGACTAGAGAAACACGCAGTGTTTCATAATTGTATTTATGCACCTGACATAAGAAAATATTCCTCCAAAGTGAAAGCAAAAATCTTGGGCAGAAATAGCTGGGCGTTGGAGGGAGGTGGGTATGTGTGCAGGGGAGAGAGAGAGGGTGAGGGGCTCTCTTCCATTATCTCTCGGATTTAGCAATAGCTAAACCTCAACCTATCTTTCAGCTCACTTTGCTGCTGTGCAATGCTGAAGAGGAAAAAAAAAATCTGTGATTAAAATCCTCAATCTCAGCATCCCTATTCCCACACCCGCTATTCTTTTCCCTCACAAAAAAATCGGTTGCCAGTGCCTCTGCTATGATCCTTCCTTATGTGGGTTTCCTCTCTGGAATAACAGCTAAATCAGGAAAAGGTCTTGGCCACAGCTCACTGCTTCAGCGACTACCTCGAGGCCAGCTGGGGACCGACAGTCTCAGACACCCGGCCAGTTGCCACAGATGCAATTGCTTTGAAAACCAGGTTCCCGTCACCGCTAACCTCATGCAGAAAAAATGAAAATGGGAAACGCAGTGATATTTTATTCAGTTTCCTCCTGCTCATTCTAGGAAATAGAACCGAGGCAACATATGATTGGAATAAAATGAGTTTTTTCTTAGCAAATAAACATTCCACATGCAGAATCAGTACAAAATGTGGCTTAGAGAGTGTTCTTAAAACATTAAATGGCCATCCTTCGTCTTCCTATCAGTGACGACCCGGGGAAGGGGGGGTGTTGGAAATGGTTGACATTTAGAGAATGGGCCTTCTTATTCTTTTTTTTTTTTAAGTTTATCTATTTATTTTTGAGAAAGAGAGAGAGAGAGCGAGCGAGCAGGAGCTGGGGAGGGGCAGAGAGAAAGCAGGAGACACAGAGTCCGAAGCAGGCTCTAGGCTCTGAGCTATTAGCACAGAGCCCGATGTGGGGCTGGAACCCGAGAGCTGTGAGATCATGACCTGAACCGAAGTCGGACGCTTAACAGACTGAGCCCCCATAGATGCCCCTTTATTCTTGTTTTTGAAAACAGCATTGAAGTGTGTAGAAGCCTTAGCATTTATAATTTTGTCATTACAAGTAGAAGTATCATTTAAGCACGTTTTGGATGAGATATAAGGAAGTGCGGTCATTATGATGTCTTGAGATCTCTTAATTAAGATCACTGGAATTTTCTGCAGTAATCCTTCATCTGCAGTATGAGCCCCAGAGCACCTCTCCTTTTAGGGAGGGAGATCAGGAGAAGCTGGGCCTTAAAGTGGGGAAGACAGGGAGCACACGTGGCAGCTTGCTCCCAGATATAATCCACACCTTGTGCCCTGACACAGTGAATACACGCCCCTAATAACCTGCCTTATTCCTGGCTCGCTCTCTCCCCCAAAGCTCATGCTATTAGTTAATAGACTCTTTCATATGCCCGAGTGGCTGTGTCCCCTCCGTGCTGGGGCATGCAGGCCTAAAGAAGCAGAGAGAGGAGTTAACCCCGTTGTAATCCTGCCATGAAATCACAGGATTCTCTTCACTGTGGGAAGGGCAAAGGCCAGTCTCCCTCCCGTTCGGATGTCACGTGAACAGCAGTAACCATCCCCCCAGATTCATCAGACTGAGAGAGAGAGAGACGCTGCTTAGCTCAGGGACTGGAAAAGCTGTGCCTCAGGGGACCAGAATGCCATGGGAAGTCAGGAGGGGGCTGGACCTGCCAGGCTAGTGGGAGAGAAGCCTGTAATCTCAGGGGGCAGTTTGGTGGCTTTGAGTGCAGGCTGTGGGGTCAGACAGCCTGGTTCCTACTAAGCAGTTGATTGTGGGCACATTTGGGAACCTCTACAGTTTCAGCGGTGGCCTTGAGTTTCCTTATCTCCAAAATGGAAATAATTATTCTGACAATTATAAGAGATAACGTGTACCGATCGCCTGGCGTGCGGTAAACGCTCCATAAATGGTAGATATTACTATCATCGAAAGCAAAACAGAGTCCTGATATACGCAGGCCAAACCATTATGCTGCATACCTTTAACGTATAGGGTGATACATGCCAATCATTTCTCCACGACACTGGAGGCAACTGAATAAATAAATTTTAAAAATTCTAACACATTATTTTACAAAAATACAGATGTTTTTCAAAGGGCATCTGATGTGTGACTGATGGTTCTTTTGCCCCCGAGTCCAGGTCCCTGGATGGGCAAGGAGAGGGGCCACCTTTAGCTGGACCTTCTGGCTTTTACTTGAGCTCTGCAAATGTTGATTTTGCATCGGACTGATTTCTGCGGGGAGGACTGGTGTGAAAGTAGGCTGAGCTCTCCGTTGGCCGTTTTCTCTTTATGCTGTACCTGGTCCGTACAAGTGGTCTAATGAATATTAATGAGTCAGTATTAATAAACGTCTACCTGAGAGAACTGCAGAGTGGTGGCCTCTGACCTTTCATCCCATCTCCCCTGTTTTCTGTTTTTTTTTTTTTCAACGTTTATTTATTTTTGGGACAGAGAGAGACAGAGCATGAACGGGGGAGGGGCAGAGAGAGAGGGAGACACAGAATCTGAAGCAGGCTCCAGGCTCTGAGCCATCAGCCCAGAGCCTGACACGGGGCTCGAACTCACGGACCGCAAGATCGTGACCTGGCTGAAGTTGGACGCTTAACCGACTGCGCCACCCAGGCGCCCCTCTGGGTTTTGATAGTGACAATTATGGTTGTAACATCCATTTTTATTAAATAAGGAAAGAGACAGAATTAAGAAAATGAAAGGCTTGGGTGCACTTGGCTGTGCTGCTTGCTTAAACGCATATGAACTGTTACCATTAACTTTGTCCTGGGCACCGTGCCAGCTGCTCTGTCCTTTAGCCACTGCAAGAACCTAAGAGGAAGTGATTTTTGTGCTGAGGATCAGAGACGTCAAGTAGCCTGCTCCGAGTGACACAGCCGCAAGGGGCAGAGTCCCGGTCCATCCACGGCAAGATCTAACTATTCGCTCCTTGCGTGTTTGTGGAGAACCTGCTCCGTGTTATTCAGGGCGCTGGGTGCTGAGGACATAATGGGGAGCCGGATAAACTCAGTCCCGACCCTCACAGAGCTTCCGGCCTCGTGAGAAAGGCTGACAGATACAAAGGCAATTTTAAGTCCATGGCCAAAAACACAGGGTGCGGGGAGGCAGAGGCCCCTGCTTAAAGCCCGGGGGCCAAAAGAACCAGGCATGCTAGGGGAACTTTAAGGAATTCACCGACATGTTAAGGGTTACGTTATCAATAATGGCACAGGCAGAGGACTGGGGGCTCTTGGGGAAGGGACCCACTCTAGTGAGATTAAGCCGATTTCACAAAATCGTGTTGTCAGACTCTGGTGTTTCCCAAGGCAATGATAATAGGCTCTCAGGATGATAATGTTTTTTTCTACTAGGATTTTCCAAAACAGAGTGGGACTCAAGGTTTCTCCGTGGCTGTTCCACGTTCTTATGTCTCAATATGAGTGGAGGGGCAGCCCTGACTGGCTCACGGCACTTCAGATTCACTAAGGGAATGATCGCAACCAGACACAACATGTGTGTGGACTCAGGGCAAAGTCCTGATGTCTCAGCAGTTCTTGGGGCGGGGGTGGGCCATGCACAACATCTCTCCTGAATAACGCCCATTGATCCTGTGCACCTAACACTTTGTGCCAGGCTGTGTTCGTTTTCTTTTCTCTTTTTTGAATTTTAGTTTTGAGAGAGAGAGAGAGCGAGTGTAGGCAAGTGAGCATGGGCGGGGGGAGGGGCAGAGAGAGAGGGAGAGAGAGAATCCCAAGCAGGCTCTGCAACATGAGGCTTGATCCCATGAACCTCGAGATCATGACCTGGGCCGAAATCAACGGTTGGACGCCTAACCGACTGAGCCACCCAGGCGCCCGGTGCCAGGCTGTGTTCTCGAGCTGCATGGGTACCAACTCACTGAGTCTGTGTCATGACCCTATGAGGTAGGAGCAATTACTCCTAATGCTTCCGATGAGGAACCGGAGGCACAGAGAGCTTAAATAAGTAATCAATAAGCTCAAATAAGGCTCATGCAGCAAGCAGGTGCCAGAGCCATTATTTAAACCTGGGGTGGCGTGGCCCTAGAGTCTGTCCTCTTGTTCCCAGCCTTTACTCCCTCCCCCCTCCAACTGCTGGGATTGTATTAGACTTGCCCAAAGCTCATGAAATCATCTGTGCAAATTATGGAAGACAAGCCGTTGTGCCTTTCGCTGGCAGTATATGAATTAAAACCATTTATGGGCAATCTCGTGGATAAACCTACCACCACCCACACCCGCCCCCAGTGCTCTTGACTCATCACCTCTATACCTTCGCCGAACAACCAGACATTGTCAAGCTTGTTGCCCTCAGTGGAGCAGTAAGCAAAGACATCTTGCTGGAACCTTGAAGGTGTTGTTGTTTTTTTTTTTCATCCAAGCCTTAACCGTGTTTTCTCCATAGAGAGATCCAGAAAGACTCAGCCTAAGGTGGATAGTGGTGACACTCTAGCAGCCCTTTGTCCCCAGCAGAGCACCTCAGGGTTCATTACATGACCACATCCTTCTCCAGGAGCTTCTAATGTAGTGGCTCAGGGAAGGGGCTGGGCATCCACATTGAAAACAACCCTCCATGGGTGATTCTGATATGCAGCTAGAATTGAGAACCACTGGAATTGGTCAGTTAGATGGGGGTCATTAATCGGTCTGCTTAACAGAGAAAGGTGAAGAACTCCTCACATCAGTGATGATGATGATGATGATGATGATGATAAATCAAATTAGTTGAATGAATGAATTATTCCACAAAGCCTTAGGATGTAAGTGCTCCCAGACTATTTGGCTATTTGATTAGAAATAAATATAGTTCCTTACCTTTGGAGCCACAGTCTCATCAAGAGGTCCATCTCTGTTATGGAAAGTTGCAACCTAGGACCTCTGGGTCTCCTATTCATAATTGCCTTGCAGGTCTGTGTCCTTTGGTCCATCTTCCCTCCAGCTTTTATTCGGATTGCTCCCCATTGTTCTTCTTTCTGTATTTATGCAGTATTTAGTTTGATTGCTTACCTTGGGGCTGGTGGTTACTCCCCAGCCCTGCTTTGATCCATATAAGGAACTTCTGCTTCTCCTGCTACGTCAGCCTAAGTGAACCTGATGTCCCAGAGACGCTGTGACTCTCACATTCCCTGCTGCCTGTAGGAATCTCTGATAGAGAAGTTAAGACAGGAGAGAAGTTTAGTTTAGATGCAGAGAATGAGTCTGTATGAAATAGCAAAACAGACATTTGAGGAATCTTTATTTTCCCCCAAATCATAAAAGTAAGATAGGACATTTTGCTGAAAACTGAGAGAAAGTGCTGAAGACCTTTCCAGGTTCCTTGTTATTAGCTTATGATAATGATTGACATTGCTACAGTGGAATGATACATTTTTTTTTTTCCTGTTGGGTGCTGAGTCCATGTCCAAATCTTGGTGAATCTTTCTGTGCAGTGTGTATAAACGCTGAGCATTATTCACATCTCCTGGTGCATCAGTTCCTGCCTTCCTTCCCTCTCTCCTTCCTTCCATGCGTGCACGTTTGCAGAAAGTCTAAAGATTTGAACAAAAAACTTGCCACCGACATGAAAACAAAAACAAAAAACCCCTCCGCTTGAACAGATCTAGCTCAACTGGAAATATAAACTATAATTTTATTACGGTGGCCTCGCTGTTTCCGTGTTGTTTGAAACTAACAAGTAGTAACACTTTTTGCAAAATAGCAGAAAAGCACAGTGTGTCAGGCCTTCCAGCTTACATTATAGGGAAGAAGACCCCTCTGCAGCATCTTGATAGCAGGACCTCTGTGATTTTAGCATTTCTCCAGGAAGGGAGAGATGTCCATATAGCATGACAGTAACCAAATCATGCTGTAAGTTGAGTGGTATAGCAAATGACCTTAAAGGAGGAGAGCCCACTTCACTGTGTGGCTTACACTGCCCTGGAATGCAGAGGGCTGCAAGTGAAGTAACGTGGTCTGAAGTGAAATTACCCAATAATGGCTTGTAATAAACGGCAGACTCCATGTGTGAAATTTAATGCGATATTCGCCCTCAAATAAAGTGTTAAACTTTAAAAATCAGACACAAAAAAGGTTTTGTTTTTTCAGAACACATCCTTGCCGTCATTTAAGGGCCAATACTGGAGTCACACATCTCGTTATGGCTGCATTACAACCAGGAAGCTTCCAGTCTGCAGCCTCCAAGCAGATTCTCTTTAGGGTTCCAAAAGTTTTCTCAGCTCTTTGAGCAGTCCTGTTGTGGATTATAGGCTCGGACTTTGCCCTGTGTGTTAGAATGTTAGCCTGAAATTGCACAACACGTTTGGAACTTTATTTGCCATTTAGAATGGCTGTAAAGTAAATACAAAACCTTAAAATTCATAATTGGAAATCTGTAAGTCCTTTAAACCTTTTTCATGCTTGAAGCTACTAAATTGCCTTTGCAATAACAGCTCCTTAATTTTCAGCATTTATAAGTAACTTCAGTTTGGTTGTATTATATGTACACCTCTCCCAGCTTAGTCAATGGAAAATCATTGTTCTCTGAAGGATAGACACACATTGTAAACTCAAACATTCGTTTAAGGTAATTAATAACGACCAGAAAAAGGAAAGGAGTTATGTGCCATGAAAGCTATAACTCTCTGTAAGAATTCACAGGTCAACGTACCGGATTTACTTGTTTTCAATACCAGCTGTGCACTAAGGAAAGCCATGACTACTTTGCTACTTTGGTAGTTAGTCTGATAGGTGCGTTTGAAAACCATTATGTATAGGAAAGTGGAAGAATCTGCAATAAAAATAGAATCTTAAAGGACTATTATGTGGAAGTGATTATTTAGAATATACATAAATTTTTCTGGTGTTGTTAAAATGTCCAGATTATTGAAACATTCCCTGAGCACCAATAGTTAAAAGTGGAATACTTTTTTTTTAAGTTTATTTGTTTGAGAGAGAGAGAGAGAGAGAGAGAGAGAGCGAGCATGTGCCCAAGCGGGGGAGGGGCAGAAACAGAGGGAGAGAGAGAATCCCAAACAGGCTCTGTGCTGTCAGTACAGAGTCTGACGCGGGGCTTGCTCCCACAAACCGTGAGATCATGACCTAAGCTGAAATCAAGAGTCAGATGCTTAGCTGACTGAGACACCCAGGCACCTCAAAAGTAGAATACTTTTGATAGACATTAATTAAAATGGATTTGCATACTCCTTGTATGTTGAATATAATTTAACTTTTTAGAACAAAATTAAAAAAAAATTTTTTTTTTTCAACGTTTATTTATTTTTGGGACAGAGAGAGACAGAGCATGAACAGGAGAGGGGCAGAGAGAGAGGGAGACACAGAATCGGAAACAGGCTCCAGGCTCTGAGCCATCAGCCCAGAGCCTGACGCGGGGCTCGAACTCACAGACCGCGAGATCGTGACCTGGCTGAAGTCGGACGCTTAACCGACTGCGCCACCCAGGCGCCCCGAGAACAAAATTTGTTTTTAAATGTTTATTTATTTTTGACAGAGAGAAAGAGAGCAGGAGCAGGGGAGAGGCAGAGAGAGAAGGAGACACAGAATCTGAAGCAGGATCCAGGCTCTGAGCTACAAGCGCGGAATCCAACATGGGGCTCAAACTCACAAACCGTGAGATCATGACCTGAGCCAGAGTGGGATGCTCAACCGACTGAGCCACCCAGGCACCCCTATAATTTAACTTTTTAATGAACCAGCTTGAATGTCAAAATTGTGGGGCTGGTGTTAAGTGGCATAAAAAGAAATAAGGATATAATATCTTCTTTCCCCACAAAAAAACCTCCTCTTCCTTTTGATGCCATGCATCATATTTTCTAGGGCAGGTATATATGTGGGTGCTATCTTTAATCCTCTCCCCTGCCATCCAATCAACTCTGCTATCTGAACGCCTCTTGAAATGCCTGCTCGTGTTCTTCACCAATACCACTACTGTAGTTCAGGCCATTAATATCTCTTGGCTAGATGGTAGAATGAGTTTTCTAAATGGCCTTCCTGCCTTTATGCAGTCTGACCACCCTGAAGTCCACTCTCCCCTTTATAGCCAGAGTGATCCTTCTAAAAATGCACATCTGATCTAATCATTCCCTTGTTTAAAACCCTTTAATGGCTTCCTATTGCTCTCAGAATAAAACCCGGCTCCTTAATGTGGCCTCCTTAGAGGCCCTTCATGATACAATCTCTATTACCTCTGTTTTTTGTCTGCTTGATGTAGCTGTGTCTGATAGATCGTTAAAATCTCCCACTCAGACAGTGGGCTTGTCAATTTCTCTTTGTACTTCTGGTGGTTTTGCTTTCTGTAATTGAAAGCTATGTTATTAGGTACATTCAACTTCTTGGTAGCGACCCTCTTTATTTCGTTTGGTTTAGAAGACTTTTTTGTCTGATATTATTAATGCTTCATCAGCTTTCTTTTTGATAGCATTTTGATAATTTATCTTTTTTATCCTTTTATGTCCCGTATTTCTGTGGTTTAGTTTTGGGAGTCATTTGCTATCATCAAACCAACTTGATACCCTATCTGTCTTTAATAAGTAATTTAAATCTGTTTAGTTATTCTCCGTGCTGATGTATTTGTACTTAATCTTACTATTCCATTTTGTGTGTTTTGTTTGTCATGCCTTTCTTTTCTTTTTTTTCTCCTTCTTTTCCTTCTTTTGAATGATCGGTTTTCTGTATTAAATTTCCCTAATCCTTGGCCATTCTTTTCTCTCTGCAGATTTAGAAGTTCTAGATCAGCTTTTTATTAATATAAAATATTCTATTCAGACAAAGCCATTATGTTTATACCTCTCCCAAACATGACAAGGGATTGAACATGCTTGAACCATCCATTGTACATTTTCTTCCTTCTTCTTATTTTTTTTTTAACACTAAAGTAGTTATTTTTAATTTTACCATCACCTTTTATTAATTCCTTCCCTCACCAGTATCTCTTGAACCCAGTGCTTTCCCTCTGGGCTTATTTTTTTCTCACCGGGAAAGGGGAGGGAAAGGGGAAAGGACATTCTTCAGTTCTTTTGGTACAGGTCTGTGGGTGGTAGATTTTGTTAGTCTTTTACAATTGAAAATGTCTTTGTCTTGACGTCTCCCTTAAATGGAAATCTAATTCTTGCATGATAGTGTTCCATTTAACTTTTAAGATATTTCATTGTTTTCTTGTTTCTGTTGCTTTTGAGAAGTCTAGTTATATTCTCTTTGTAGATAACCAATGTTTTCCCTTTCGTGATTTGAGATTTTATCTTCATCCTTATTGCCCTGTAGTTTCACTCTAATGTGACAGAAGTATGAGTTTACTTTCATTTATCTTGAGCGGTACACACGGTATTCTGATGTTTTGATTAGAAAATCTTCAATCATTTCTTCTTCTTCTTCTTTTTAATAGCAGTTTCTCCACTCTGCCCTTCAGTTTTCAGTTTTTCCTTCTGGAACCCCTATTAGACATATGTTGGAGCCACTCCATAGAAAACCCATGAATCTTAATTTTTTTTTGTTCACATTTCAAAATCTCTTTATATTTCTATACTGTGTTCTGGGTGAATTATTCAGTACATGTCTTTAATTCATTACTTTTTCTCTTCAACTTTGACCAGCTCCAGACTTAATGTCATCTATTGCTTTTCTTGTTTCAGTGGCCATACTTTTATATTTAAGATTTCTATTTGGTCTATTTCACATTTATCTGTTATTTATTCAGCTTGCATTTGTTCCCTAATTTCTTGTCCTTTAAAAATGTCCCTAGGGGCGCCTGGGTGGCGCAGTCGGTTAAGCGTCTGACTTCAGCCAGGTCACGATCTCGCGGTCCGTGAGTTCGAGCCCCGCGTCGGGCTCTGGGCTGATGGCTCAGAGCCTGGAGCCTGTTTCCGATTCTGTGTCTCCCTCTCCCCCGTTCATGCTCCCCCTCTGCCCCTCCCCCGTTCATGCTCTGTCTCTCTCTGTCCCAAAAATAAATAAACGTTGAAAAAAAAAATTAAAAAAAAATAAAAATGTCCCTAATTTCTGGGCACCTGACTGGCTCAGTCAGTTAAGAGTCTGACTTCAGCTCTGGTCATGATCTTGCAGTTCCTGAGTTTGAGCCCGTGGTAGGTTCTGTGCTGACAGCTCAGAGCCTGGAGCTGCTTCGCATTCTGTGTCTCCTTCTCTCTGCACCTCCCCGGTTCATGCTCTGTCTCTCAAAAATAAATAAGCATTAAAAAAATAAAAATAAAATAAAAAAATAAAATGCCCCTAATTTCTTGTCATTTATCTCTTTGAGAATGCAAAAAATATTAATATTTTAATATTGTATTTATTTTATTAATATTTATTTTAATATTTAGTATTTTAATAATTAAGTTCCATAGAGTTAATTTTATCTAGCGTAAATTCATGTTCCGAGTGGGGCGCTTGGGTGGTTCAGTTGGTTGAGCGTCTGACTTCGGCACAGGTCATGATCTCGCGGTCTGTGAGTTCAAGCCCTGCGTCGGGCTCTGTGCTGACAGCTCAGAGCCTGGAGCCTGCTTTGGATTCTGTGTCTCCCTCTCTCTCTGCCCCTCCCCTGCTCATGCTCTGTCTCTCTCTCTCTCTCTCTCTCTGTCAAAAATAAATAAACATTAAAAAAAAATTCATGTTCTGAGTGTTCATTCTTTTGGTCATTTTTCTCAGTGTTAGATATGGATATGTGCTTGGAACTTGGTGGTCAGGCTCATATTGAGTGGGAAGTTTTTATTTGCTGTTTTCTGTTTTAGTTTAGTGTCGGGTTCCCCTCCCCCCCCCTTTCACTTACCCTGTGCTCACCCCTCTATGTTCAGTGACTTTTGCCTCCACCTGCCTCCCTGGATCTCCATTCTAGAATCGGGTCTACTGCTGGCATTTTGATGTTTCTACCCGACAGTGATATTGGGGCTATTGCAGAACCAGTCCCTTGGCCACCTGCTTGGCTTGGTTCCTGATTCCAAGGCTGTGTCTTTGTCCTTCTGCTTCCCCAGGCCGTGGGTTGGCAGCAGTTTATTTTCAGCCTTCTTTCATGAGCTCCTGATTTCAAGAACCAAGCCTGGCTTCTGTCTTCCACCTTGTTTGGAGCATCTTTAGTTCCTGTCACCTTGCAGGAGACAAAAATCTTGGCTTTCAAACCTGAGCCCCCAGTAGGCCTGTGGCTTCAGACTTGCTAAGTGCTTTCTGCAGACATTTTTATTCCATTTCTGATCTATGAAAGGGGTTATTTGTTTCTGAGCCTGGTTATACCTTTCCGGTTTTCTCTTTCTATGTTTTAATTATCATTGCTATTTGTGTGGAGTAAAGGGAATGGATCAAAGCATGACCTTACTGCACCAACTTGAATAGAAGTCCTTCTGCGTTTACCTCTCTGGATTTATCTCTCACCATCCCTCACTCTATGTTCTAGCCATAAATTCATTACTTTAGAGGATCAATAAATTGCATACCCTTTCTCCCCACCCCGCCCCCTGACTTTTGGATGAAGTAAGACATAGGGGACGGTCAAGTGGAGATTGAAAAAAAAAATGCCAGCTTTATTACAAGATAAAGCTAATAAAGAGCAAGGTTCTCGATCTGTAACCCAAAAGGGCTTGCTGACATTCTGTACCAGCTTCCAGCTCCCACAGAATTTAGCCTCCAAACACCATACCAAAGGTGAAAGTTGGGTCTGCAAAGCAGACACGTTTACCCAAGATCACTGTCTGCACTGTCTGTGGCAGAAGGAGAACAAGAGAACGAGTCCTCAGTAATTGAGGCCTTTTAATAGATTAGCTCCATCCAGTAAAGAACTATATACAAGCCACAGAACGTAATGGTACTCGCCAATCAAGAAACTCACTCCTGAGTGTGAAGGATAGCTATGTAAGGAGCCAAAAGTCATATTCTAATGGAACACTCTCCTACCCACCCCCTGTAAAGAGATGCCCCTAAAACATACCATGTTCTTCCTCCTTCCCTCATGTCTTTTTACAGGCTCTTCCCACTTCTTCCATCTGCCAACTCCTTCTCCTCCTGATGCCTATGGTAAAACCATAGGTAATATTTACTGAATCCCCACTATGGGGAAGTACAACCCTATGAGGTTTGTGTTTTAAATGTAATCTTATAGATGGAGAAACTAAGCATAAGGAAGGATTCCAATGTCTCCAAGATCACGCAGGTAGGATGGCAGAAGCAGGATTGGGCCCAAGATTCTTTCAGTTACAGAGCCTATATGCCTTTCATTATATGCAGCTGCCCTCCATATTTTATTCATCTTGGGATATTTAGAACACAGCATAGCACCAGTAGAGAGTGGATGCTCAATAATATTTAATGAATGAATGTATAAATCAATGAAACATAGTCTCAAGTTAACTGCCTTGAGTGGATTAAAAACAACTTTAATATGAGGATTTATAAAGAATGCTTAACTTCCTTTGGCATCAGACTGCGTTTTATCAAGGTGGATGAGAGCATCCACTTGGAAGGCTTCTCTAGTGGCTGCGAGGCTCTGCTGTCACTCCTGTCCACCCCTTTCGATTTTAGGTCTCCTCCAGCTCTTCAAGAAGACAGTTGTCGTCTCTTGGTTCTATCTCACTTTTGTCCCTGGCCCAAGCCTGCTGGCCTCCCGAAAGAGTGATCCTTTACACTGGCAAAACTACTGATGCTTCGTCATGTACAGCCTCCATATGGTACCTCCATGCAGACATGCTGTGTATTAGCCAAGACTCTACACTGCAAGCCACAGACACTAATTCTGATGAGAAAAGAAATGTGTAAGCAATGAGAAAAGCTTGGGTAACTGAGACGTTCAAAGGATGAACTAGCCTTAGATATGGCTGGATACAGAGCAGAAGTAATTTATATGAGCCCAGTGAAGCTTAGGCTTCTGGGTTCCTCCTTGCTTGGCCCTTTCTTGGGCTCTGGGAGAGGTCCCAGCAACGTGTTTAAATAGTCATAGGTTTTTCTAAAATTAGAAAATCTCACTTTCCCAGTTCAAGAGTACTGAGGGATTAGGGCCAGGCAGCTAAGCTATTGATTGGAAGAGTAGGCAGGGAAGGGGTCTGGATAAGTGGCAGGAAAAAGCAGCAACTATTGCATATTCTGCTCCCTAGGTTGGAACACCACCCTTCTCTCCTCCTGGTTACTTAAAGGCTCAGTTCAGGTGGCACTTGATTCAGGAAACTTCCCTGATGCACTCCCAATCTCTCCTCCCCCCCCCCCCCACTCTGGTGCCCTTTGAGTGATCCCACAAACCCCTGGGGCTTTATTCTAATATAATTCTCCCCGGTTTGTAATTGTCAGTGTTCAGCTATCTCCCCATACCAGACTGGGAGCTCACTGAAATAGGGATTCTGATTTAATTTTCCAAATCTCTAGCACCTCGTAGGGGATGTCACACAGTAGTCCTTCAACAAATGTGTCTCTTATAAACAGATAAGCCGCAAAGACTTTGGCTCTGGTGAGGCAGCTGAAGCTTTTATGGCTTTGCTGATTTTTCATAGAGCTAACTTGAGAGTTTCGTAACATTGAACTTGAGTTTATCCCTACCCTCCGAGGAAAAAAAGCTTCATGGAACAATGCAAGAGCAGAAAGAACAGGCTCTCTATGCATTTAGTGGTCATATCTGATGATTTCTTCTCTAACATCTTTCTTGGATACTTTGGGAACCAGGTGAAACTAGGAAGGAACAGGTTATTTAAGTAAACCAAAAACCTCTTTTTTGCATATCAGGTATATGCATATATTTTTTTTCTTTTTTTTTTCTCCTCTAGCATATAACCTCAATTTCAATGAAAACAGAGCTAGATGGTATTTGTGTGTGTGTGTGTGTGTGTGTGTGTGTGTGTGTGCGTGTGTCTGTGTATAATAGGTGTTAAAATTGTTTTGCTAATGGAAAACTTAACAGATGACTGAACAAAGACAAATAATTTTTACAGTGTAATATGTAGGTGGATCTAGCAATGGTCTTATAAATCCGAAATACGTACGGATAAATTTTGTTTCACTAGGAATTTAAGAAGTCATATTTACTAAAATATCAATTAATGTATATGGATTTATAAAAGGGAAATAAATCATCACTTTATCTGACACTTTGGAATCTCGTCTATATCTGTGATCAAAGTATAACTACTCTTTGAAAATAAGATATTCTCTTTGCACTCTCTAGACTGAAATCCTTCCCTGTAACATATATTTACATATATTTCATGTACTCTCTGCTTTCTGTTGATTTCCTCCAGATGTGTTTTAACCTTGATACAACGGAGTCCATCTATTTGAAACCTGACCTCAACTTTCTCAAGTACCAGTTTCTTTAACATTATTTATTTAATAATAAAAGCAACACAAACAGAACACAGGGGGTAAATCATATGTAATACCAACATCCTAACACAACAGCTATAATTATTTTTCAAATCTTACCTTTTAATCTTTTATTTTATATACTTGTAATCATAATTTATGAATTAAATTTGCAACTTGCTTTAAAAATCCCCACAAAACAGTCCTGCTGCTTTTACAACTTATTGAAAGGGACCTAGTCTCTAGAAGAGAATACACGCACACACTAAATATATAGATCTAATTTTTTTACACACTATTTTTTGATGCTTGTAATTATAACTGATAGTATTCTCAATGCCTTTAGAATTGCAGACTGCGTTTAGACATCTGTAATAACTCCTAATTTATTTTGTTATTTTTTTATTTTAGGGAGAGAGTGAGAGAGTGTGCTAGTTGGGCAGGGGCGGGGTCGGAGAGGGAGAGAGAGAATCTCAAGCAGGCTCCATGCACAGTGCAGAGTCTGATGGAGGGTTCCATCCCACAATCCTGGGATCATGACCTGAGACAAAATCAAGAGTTGGACGCTCAACTTACTGAGCCACCCAGGTGCCCCTAACCCTGAATTTAAATAATGACATTTTTACTTTCCTGAAGGAAAAATGGATTTTGCAAAAAAGGCAAGGGCAAGAAAGAGGAAGGGGGACATATAACCCTTTTCCAGAAGCTATAGCCTTTTCCAGGTTGAACCTGCCTAAGTCATATTAGATTATGGCGTGTTTCCTGATTGATCTCTCTAGTGTTAATGATTTGGTGTCAACTTAAAAGATATTCACTTTTCAGGATTCACATAACTTGCTACATCATTCACAGCTCAATATTTATTTCCCCTCATCTTTTCATGGAAAAGAATGACCTCATCAGTAGGAAACTCATGTGTCTTCTCCTTTGGCTTCCAGACAGGCTCAGCTTTAGAAACTTATTCATAACATTGTAGGGCCTTTCTTAAACCTACTCTTCACAAGTGTCCCAACACAGACCTCACTTTGGATTCAGCACACTTCACTACCAGCCTGACTCCGTGAAATCGTGAGGGGGGTGCGGGCTCCCTTAACATTTTTATCTCTTTGATACAGTGAAGCATGGCAAGTGACAATGACTTCTTTTGTCATATTGTAGGTAGTTAGATATGCAGGGCTTCTGAAAATAGTGCAGACTGGAATGTACTTTGACTTGTGCCAATGAACATGAGGATTCTTTTGCTTGATTTTTGAGCTAAGACTGTCCTTTTCTCCCCTGCCATTTAAGGGCCTCCTCTCTAATCCCCAGCTACCAGTGAGGATGTGCCCAGAAAGAATGACAATTTATCTTAATAGAATAAAACTCAACGTGAAAGTAAGTTGCAAGCGACAGTATACATAGTATAATTTTTTTTTTTTTTTTTTTGTATTTAATCACAACATGGTTCTTCTCAACGCTACGGATGAAGGGATTGCTTTTAGGCCTGGATTTCAACAATATCGCCCTTTTGGGTTTTAGCACCTCCTCGTTCATACTTGCCTTTTTTTTTTTTTTAACGTTTATTTTTGAGACAGAGAGAGACAGAGCATGAGTGGGGGAGGGTCAGAGAGAGAGAGGGAGGCACAGAATCTGAAACAGGCTCCAGGCTCTGCACTGTCAGCACAGAGCCCGACGCGGGTCTCGAACCCAGTGACCGTGGGATCATGACCTGAGCCGAAGTCGGACGCTTAACGACTGAGCCAACCAGGCGCCCCGCCCCCCCCCGCCTTTTTTTTAATGGGAGTGGAGGTGCTCAGGAGTGCCAAGAGATCACGGGAGAACAATGTATTGCCGAAATTGAACCCGGAGGGGACTGAGGTCATATGGGGTCATACGGGCTGGGGTCACACGTTCCACAGAATGGAAGCCCTAAGGAATGGGCAAGGTCGCCATTCTTAACACGGAGCCAGGCACACGGCCCGAGCTCAGTATTGATGAGCGAGCCTAGGGTGCCCAGCAGTGTGTACATAGGCTGCATGGAAGAAGTTTGAGAGCCGGCCGTTGAGCCCTAGGTACGGACGGTCTATACCACAAGACTCCCCGCGAAGCAAGATTAAACGCCAGAGCCCGTTAATTCTAGTAAGCCTTAACTGAGGTGAAACCTTCGCGACCTGAGCCCTCCTCCCGCTCCCCAAAGCCGGGTCAGGGCCACCAACCGGCGATGGCAAAGCACCTGGCAGCGGCGAAGTTGGCAGCGATGCGCAGCCGGCGACCCTCGCCCACCGCGCGCCCAGACGACGGCGGCAGGACGCTTCCGGGGGGGCGCGCGGGCGGCGGACGGCGGGCGGGCGATGGAGCCCCCAGCGGCGCGAGGCCAGAGCGCGGGCCGGGCGGGGCGGGGCCGGGAGCGTGCGCGCGCACCTCACACTCCGGCGCCGGGGGACGCCCACTCGCGAGTCGGGGCTGCAGGCCGGCTCGCGCCATCCGATCCCCCGCACGCCGGGTCCTTCGCAGGCGTGTGCCCAACGGGTGTCGGCCTCCTGCTGTCTGCGCTCTCCGGGCCTCAGAGGCAGGGGCCGAGGACCGGGCCGCAGCCCCTCACCGCGTGGACGCGCCGCCTCTCCCGCAGCCGCCGCCGCTGCGAGCGACCGGAGGCGGCGCCGAGGAGGCCCCCACGGCGGCCGGCGAGGACGGAGACGGGGCCGACCTCTGCCCGCCCGAGGCGCGGCCGCTCCCGCGCGCCCGGGGCCGCCGCCTCCCCAGCGCCGAGCGAGGAATGAGCAGGCGCCTGCCCCTGGCTCTCGGACCGAGGGGCCGAGGCTCGGCTTCTTCCCACGCCGCAGAGCCGCGGGGGCCCGGTCACCGCGGCGGGGCGCGGCGGGGTCAGCGGCGGCCTCGTCCGGGGAGCAGGCGCCGGGGTTAACTTCGGCGGCGGCGGCGGCGGCGAGCGGGAGGCGGAGCCGGGCGGGGGCGGCCGCCGCGCCTCCCCTCCCCCCGCACACGCCGGGGCTTCTCAGTGGCCGCCCGAGGAGGAAGTTCCGCTCCCCGCCAGACCCGTGCGCTAGCAACAGCGGCGGCGGCGGCTGCGAGGGCGCAGGCTTTTGGGGGCGCGAATGCCCTTCGTGCCGGCCGTCGAGGGGGCAGCGTCGGAGCTCTCCCGGGAGCCGGGAGCCTGGGGGCGGCGTCGGGAGGCGCGGGCGTGCGAGACCCCCTCCCTGCGACTTCGCCCGGCGCCGCTGCTTCGCCTTCCCGGCGAGGCGGGAGACCTCCCTCCCCGTTGGCAGACTTCCGAGGAGCCCCTTATTTTTCCACCACCGAGGTGAAGAGATTCTGAAATCGAAGCATCAGGGGTGGTTAAGTGAACCTTCTGCAACTCCTCGGATCTGGTCAGGCTCCCGTTTGGGGCGGCAGACCACATTGGAGCATCTCACTGGGGTGCCGGAATGGAAGACCCCACCTTGCATCCTTTCTGCAGCGTTGCTTGCCTCGTCCGCCGTTAGGAATGAAGAGGAGACTTGTGATAACCCGAGGAGGTACTGAAAGCCAAATGGCAGAGAAAATATCACAGGACACAAACTAGTGATCGTGTGGGGGCCACACACGTTTTTGAATGTAATTGGACGAGCGTGAAAGAGGTGCCCTATTAAAAAGCACAACAGTCCTTTAAGAGGAGCAAAATTGAGTTTCCCCATTTTTGCCAAGATTTTGAAGACTGTTCAATGTATTGTACATTTGATATAAGATGATAACTTTATAAAATATTCTGCCCGAGAGCGTAAACGATGACTACCCCGGCCCTGCTCCCTTTATCTGGACGACGGATACCACCTCTGAACCTGGGGCCGCCTTCCTTTCCGCATCACAGGGCTACCTTGAGACTTTCTGAGAAGTTTATCCTCCTCCTTATTCTAAGTGCCTTCATCACCCTGTGTTTTGGGGCATTCTTCTTCCTTCCAGACTCTTCAAAACACAAACGCTTTGATCTGGGTTTGGAAGATGTGTTAATTCCCCATGTAGATGCCAGCAAAGGGGCCAAAAACCCTGGAGTCTTCCTGATCCATGGACCTGATGAACATAGACACAGGTTTGTTTATTTTAGAAGTTCTGATATTAACACTTGGCAGAGCAAGGTATGGTTTATTGCATCAGACCGGTCTTAAAATTTTTTGTTGTTGTTGTTGCAGTAAAATGTAATTTTCCTCGAGTCGTTAGAGTTGTAGTTATTTCAGAACTGATGGAATGGAACCATAGACGGGAAGGGCTCCTAGAGCCTAGTCCTCCAGCTCCTTTGTTTTATAGAGGAGAGAGAAACGTTTGTGCTCAGAGATGTAGTGCCTCATATGAACGTTTGGGAATGGAGGTATGAAAATTTAATTTAAAGAAATGATGACCTATGCTGCGCCTTCATTTATTAAGAATGTGTTGCATTCAGTCTTAGTGCCACCCTGTGAAATAGACCCATTGAATCCTGACCGCTTCTGTGAGTTTGTTCTCTCCCAGAGGGCTCTTATTCTCTGGCTTGTAGTTAAAGCTTAGTAGTGAATCTTAGCTTTTTAGGAAGGCAAACTATGGGCAGAATATACCCGTGGTGTCTTAGCCTACAGAAATATACTGATTTCTGTTATTGTCAGGGACCTGTTTTGGTGCTCCATATGGAATTAGTTACGTTAAAAATATCATTGAATCTTACAGTCATTTCACTTTGTGTTTTGTAACAAGATTTGGTTATATATTTTAATTTATTTTTTATAATGTGTGAGATGGAGTGTTTCAGGGAACTGTTGCAGTTTATTTGGTTAAAGGGATCACATTCTTTCAGATCACCAAATTGAGGGGAGCGCTCGGTGATTATAGCCAAATTGGGGTAAAATGGGAGCTCTAGTGACTGTCTCTTTAAATCATTTATGCAGTTTGTGTCAGAAGAAGAGTTCGGGAAAGTAGTTTATTTTTCTCAAACCTACATTTTTTTTTTTAACTGTTAAATTCCCTCTTTTCCCTGTTTCTTAAAATAATTTTTGAGTGTGTGAAAAAAACTATGTGTTTGAATGCTGTTTTAACTTTTTATTAAGTAGGAGGTTTTTGGAAAAGCTGAGGTTCAAATGTGAGCCTAAGTTAAATACTTGGGATAATGCAGTGTTGTAATGACAGCTGGTTTTTCCTTATTCTCAATCTTGTTAATTCATTATTTTCTTCCTGATTCTTTGACTTTTGGCTGAACCTTATGGAGTAGTTACTTCTAAAACTGTTTCATGCCATTATTCTGTAACTAAATTTGGACTTTTTGCCATCATTTTCATCTTCTGTACTCTTTTGCATCAGTTCCTTCTATTTTGCCCTTTGCCCTTCGCGACTTCGAGAAAATCTGATGTGATCTGTGAAATATGTTGCTGAAAAATTAGCACTGAAACTACTATTTTCCTGGAGAAACCTTAGTTCCCATGATTTTTATAGAAGCTCTGATAAATATTTGAAAATAAAGGGTGTTAAGACTGGCTTCTGATTTTTTTTTGACAACCACGCGTAAACATTGTTTAACTCTATAATTATAGTAATCCGTCACATACTGAGCAGTTTTCTTCACATTTTAAGTGTGGTCTAAAGGTTAAAATATATACAGTATATGGCAACATCCTAGTTTAGAAATATTCACATAGAAAGATTCTCAGTTAAGTGGAGTTAAAATTTAAGATTTGAATGAGAATAGGTATGTCCATCTTATTCATGTTTTAAAAAGCCTACTTAAATCTCTCAAACAAAAATTCTTAAATTAATAGGACCTGTGAATGCATATGCTTGTGTATTGCTATCCCAAATTCTTGGGTTCCTGAGTTTGGAATTAGAGGGTTGGTTATTGAGTTCTCATAGTAAGGGATGGTGGGTGAGCCAGATCCTGAGTTTTGGATAGTAAGAGTCCAGGTAGCAAATGATACCTGTGAGAGTTTACTCCAGTCTATTTAGTTCCTGAATTTTGGAAAACAAGAATTCACATAGTGAGGGTTCGGGTGAAGAGGGATCCCTGTATTACCTCTATACATATTTCTGTGCTTATATCAGTTTGTTTTTATCTTTGTTTTGTATGTCATTGATTGTTGCTTACCATATCTTAAAGCACAGTCTACCAGTTTCTAATTTGAGCAATGAAATCCATTTCAAAGCAGAGATCATTCAAATAACAAGTTTAAAATGTGAGACGTAAAACATCAAGCTAATGCAGACACATTATCTTTATAAAAATCATGCAGAAAGATAGTATTTTAACAGAGTTAGTTGGTGCTAAAATCATACGTATTTTGGGTGTGGGTCAAAAAAACATCTTTCTTAATTTGAAAAGTACAAGTTGATAATTTATCTTAATTTTGTGTATGTGCAGAAGGGTGCAGGGTAGAGGGATGAGGAACCTTACTTTAATGGATAAGTAATGGAAAATAAATCATGGCCATTATTTCTTATTCACAGTCTTTAAGGGGTACTTGTTGCATTGACTTTTCTTTATTAATGAGTTAGGTTAGTATTGTAGTTAGGTGCTTAAGTTCTGAGTCTTGACTACATAGATTCATACCCTAGTTTGTCACTGATTTAGATGTATGATCTTGAGTAAATTTTCATACTCTGTGCCTAAGTTGCTTCCTCTGGATGACGGCATTTACTTTACAGATTGTTATATTGAATGAGATAGTAACATACAAAGTACTCAAAATAGTTCTTAGTATTTAGTAAGTGGTCAATAAATATTAGGAATTATTATCAATAATTATTGTTTTAATTGAATTCCTTTAATATTGAGGCCACTTTAAATACCATACATGTTTCTGAAAAGTTAGATACAGATTAATATTTTAAAAGCATACCAGAATCTTGTTGTCTAAAGGAACATTTAAAAAAAAATTTTTTTTTTCAATGTTTATTTGTTTTGAGACAGAGAGAGACAGAGCATGAGTGGGGGAAGGTCAGAGAGGGAGACACAGAATCCAAAGCAGGCTCCAGGCTCTGAGCTGTCAGCACAGAGCACAACGTGGGGCTGGAACTCACGACTTGAGCCGAAGTCCGACGCTCAACCAGCTGAGCCACCCAGGCGCCCCAAAGGAACATTTTATAACCAAAGTAGTTAGTGACAAATGTGTATTGGGTGTCTACTGTGTGTCAGGCCCTGCTTTAATGGAGCTTCCCATCTAGGAGGATGATGGGCATTAAATAAGTAAATTTATTGTTGAAGTATGAGGAATGTTATGAAGTTGTACCCAGTGCTGTCAGAGTACATAATGGTGCGATTTATCCCTGTGGATTGGGGCCGTGGGACAGGCAGTGCCAATAGGGAAGGCTTTGTTGAGGAAGCAGTGACTGGCTCAGAGACTTAGAACTAGTAGATTGCTAAGTAAACTAGAGATGTGGGAAAAAGTGGTCAAAGCAGAGGATACAACATGTGTGAGACCCCTAAGAAAAAAGCCTGGCACCATTGAGGACCTGAGAAATGTTCGGTACGGCTGGTGTGGGGCTAGGTGAAGACTACATGAGAGGTCAGATTTGGCCTTCTTGTTGTTCAAAAAGTATGGGTTAGTTGCCAGCTTTCACATATCAGGAGATTTCCCACGAAAGTCTAGATTTCTGATTTCTCTTGAAAAAATTAGAGGCTATGGTATTTTCAGATGGCAATTTTCAGATTCAGATCAGAATCCCTGAGCAGGCTCCTGGAGAGTCTGCAGTTAAGTATTTTGGTCTTTATCTTGAGTACTGTAGGAAACCAGTAAAGGGTTTTCATGAAAGCAGGGCAATGCCATAATCATTTTTTAAAAATTTAAATAATCACTATGATTGCAGTGTAAACACTGGATTGGAGAGGAGGAGGAAGAAATGTAAAATTAGGAGAGCCTAGGTCACAGAGGAGATTGGCTTAGACCACACTGGTGATAGTGGAGGAGAGAAATTCGTGGAGAGAAGTGGTTGATTCAAAAGATGTTGAAGTGTTAAGTTTCACAGAAGTTGATTGTCAATTGAATATGGGGGCTAAGGGAGGAGGAGGAGGCAGTCCAGGATAACTCCCAGTTTCTGGGTGACATGGCTATGGATTACTAAGACGTATATACTATGTGGAATGAATAATTTATATGATTGATATTATATAAGAATTTAAGATAAAGCATTTTCATGGAAAAACCTGTATGTTCCCTTCTATTAAGTGGTTCACAAACAGTCCATAGTTTTCAGATGATAATAATGTAAAACACATAGTTTGATGTTGCTGATAGTTTTAACATCTGTGATTTCAAGGTAACTAAAACGGGTCAGTTATAACACAACATGAATGTTGTTATAAATATACACTGGATATACATAAAGTATCATGTTCATAATTTGTGTACATAATAGACCTATCTAATTAAAATTTTACTTATTACCTTCATTTTTGAAACTGACATTTTATATAATGGCATTGTATAAATGGGCTTTGTTGTTTTGTTTTGTTTTTTAAATATTTATTTGAATTGCCAATGTGTTTCATCCTCTAGTCAGGATTTTGTTAGTATGAATTGAATACTTGAAGGTATGTTAACTTCTGATAGTTTCCTCAAACAGAAAGAACAAACAGGCTTTGGAGTTAAAGGGACCTAAAGTTGCATCTTGGTTTTACTAACTAGCTGTGAGACATTTTACTAGACATAATCACTATTGACCCTGTGCTGGCCAATGTGGTAGTCACTAATGGCATGTTGTTTTTGAACTTGAAATGTATCTAGTCCAGATTGCAGTGTGCTTTAGTGAGAGTTTCTTAAGATTTTCATGTCATGATTTGTATTTTTTGCTTGATTCAGTTTTGCTTTTTATTGCATGAGTAGAGATTTAAAATCTCACTGTTGTCATTTTAATTTTAATATCGTTCCTTATTTCATCCCTCTTCCGTGCCTTTCCCCCCTTATCCTGTTCTTAGGGCATTCTGCTCGTGTTTGGGGGAGGTTACATCATTTAAGTCTGCTGGACTTTCCCTTGTAATGTATTTACCCCCTTTGGCTGGTGGTTCTTTTTACCACTTCCCTTTAATCAGAGTCTGTTTAAAGGAACGTCTTTATATACTTGATATTTACCAACAGTCTGATATAGATGCCTTTATTGTGTGTGTGTGTGTGTGTGTGTGTATGTATATGTGTATTTGTGTGTGTATGTATATGTGTGTGTGTGTGTGTCTATTTTTATTGAGTGAATACCCTTTTCACCTGGGTAGTTGGAGGATAAGTTGATCTGTGCAGCTCTCAGTGTAATTTCCTCTATTCTGCTATGATACTAGCATCTTTAGTCCTCTCACTGTTTTGGTGCTAGAGAACATTTTTATGTAATTCCTGAAATGAGAGTAAGTTGGCTGCGTGGACAGCTACTGAGGTTTTTGTTGTCTTGTCCCTTACCACCTAGAAATCAGTTTTTCATTCTATTTCCCATGCACTTCTCCCATCTCTAGGAGTTGCTCTCTAACTAACTAGTTAGATAATAAGGTAAGAATTGGGAAGAGACTCTGGGGAAAGATCAGTTAAACAGTGAGTGCTCTGACTGCGTGGAGGACTCTGTCCCATTTTTCCATTGGGACAGACCCTTGGTCTCTGAGATTAGTTACAATTGGGGTAGGGTAGTAGTTTGGTCATTTTTTGTTGCATGAGGTGAGGCTTGATTCTGGACAGTCCAAGTGTGGTTATAAGTTAGTAAAGAATTCTTCCAAATTCTGATACGATGGCTCTCATTTCTTTGGTAATCTGAGGTTTTGTCATTTTCTGCATTTTTCATAGGTATTGATAGTGATTTGGAAGAGGCTGTGTTTTGGGGCTGCTCATCAGATGACATTTTGTATATTACTTAAAGTCTAATTCTGATCCTAAGCCAAATGATAGTGACCTTGCTTTTATTAGTTCAGCATTACAAAATCACTGAACATGTTAGTATATTTTTCATTTTTCTCCAAAATGAATAAGATATCAGTATGGTTTGGTTAAAATGCAGAATGCCAAGGTATAAATGCTGATTTTCATGTTGGTCAGTGAGTGTTGGAAATTCCAGGAGATGACCTACTGTACAGTGCTCCACAAGTTGAATGTTAATATGTTAACGGTATTTATTGGTTGAAGTTAAATGTGTTAAGGAAATCAGATTTGTTCAAGCATTAGTTTATTTTTTTTTAAAAGCTATGGTAGCCTTTCCAGAATTTCTCTTGGGTTTTATAAAAAGTGTTCTAGGGCTATGAAATGTTTATTTACTCTTATTAATATTTCTTGGATTTTCTTATTTTAAAGGATCAAACATAATCTAAGAATATCCTGTCCAAATTATTAACATTGTCTTATGTATGTTACTTGTAGCCTCTAGAACATGTAGTTTAAAATTCGATTTTATTTTTTATCAGCATCGCTTGTTGTAAATCTATGCTTCAGTTACTTTCAGTGATTTGCATTTAATCTTATTTCCTGATAGTGTTTTCTGATCTACAGGGTTCTTGTTAATATTAACTAATCATCACAGCTGAGATTGCCCAAATCCACTTATGGGTTTATTCCCTTACCTCCCCTGCCTGTAGGTAGTGTTTTTCCCGTGTACTTTATCTTTCTCACGTATGTCTGTAATTGCATATTTACAGTCGTTTGCTTACTTCTCGGTCTCTCCTAAAAGAGCATGGGCTCCTTGAGGGCAAATGACTGTCTTTTATTTATCTTTATATCTCCAATGCTTGAAGTACACTTGGTCCTTAATAAAAGTATATACCTATTGAATAAATGATGTTTCATGGCAAGGTGACAAATTCCCCAAGAGAAGGTATAAACAAAACACCAGGAAGAATTGAAAAGTAAGAAGCAAAAGTAGGAGGAATGATGTCTTAAAGTGAGAAGCATATAGTCTTTAATAAAGGCCCTTTATAAAAAATAATTTAAAAAATTAGGGAAGAATTCCTGTTGACCCTATCTACAACATACTTATTCCTATCAACGTACCTAAGGTATTTTGCATGCCCTCAAATTGAATTTCTCCTTTTTTAAAAAAAAAAATTTTTTTTTTAACGTTTATTTATTTTTGAGACAGAGAGAGACAGAGCATGAACGGGGGAGGGGCAGAGAGAGAGGGAGACACAGAATCGGAAGCAGGCTCCAGGCTCTGAGCCATCAGCCCAGAGCCCAATGCGGGGCTCGAACTCACAGACCGCGAGATCGTGACCTGAGCTGAAGTCGGATGCTTAACTGACTGAGCCACCCAGGTGCCCCTGAATTTCTCCTTCTTTAGGAAAAAAGGAGGAAAACAATGGAGAGCCTGTGATCAGTGTTTTCACATGTTTAACCTTTAGTTTTCACATCAGACCTGTTAAGTTAGGTATTACTAACCTAATTTTTACAAATATAGATATTATAAAATTGGATCATGCTGAAAGTTGGCACGTCAGAAACTAAACATGTTCCCCCCACTCCACCCCCCAATCTGTGGTTTCTCTGTCCTCCGTTCAGTTACCTGCAGTCAACTGTGGTCTGGGGGCAGATGATTCTCCTTCTGACGTGTAAGGTCAGTAGCAGCCTAACACTAGGTCATCTCATCTCATCACACAAGTATCTTATCATGATACATCATCATCATAAGAAGCGTGAGTGTGCTACAGTAAGGTATTTTGAGACAGAGAGGGTGACCACATTCATATAACTTTTTATTACAATATATTGTTATTCTAGTTTGTTATGAGTTATTGTTGTTAATCTTTTACTGTGCCTAATTTATAAATTAAACTTTATCATAGGTATGTATAGGAAAACAACGGTATATATAGGGTTTGTTACTATCTGTGGTTTCAGGCATCCTTTAGGGGTCTTGGAACTTATCCCCCACAGAGAAGGGGGACTACTGTTTTCAAAATCGGTAGTACATGGTAAACATGAATTGATTAGCTGGGCAAATGTTCTGTTTACTACTGTTTGAAAATGCTAAAAAAATTTAGATTATGGTTTGGGTTGACACTACACATTCATTGGCCAGAACAATCATTTACTATTTTTATTTTCCATTAACTGTGCACATTCTTTGAGAAAAGTTTATTTATTAAAAGAAATTTTTTTTGAATGTTTATTTTTGAGAGAGAGAGAGAGCGAGAGCACCAGAGAGAGAGAGACAGAGTGCGAGCAGGGGAGGGGCAGAGAGAGGGAGACCCAGAATTCAAAGCAGGCTCCAGGCTCTGAGCTTTCAGCACAGAGCCTGACGTGGGGCTCAAAATCATGAGCCATGAGATCACGACCTGAGCTGAAGTTGGACGCTTAACCCACTGAGCCACCCAAGCACCCCAGAAAAGTTTATTTTGATGGCCATTGAACTTTGCTGGAACATGTTTTCCTTTTAGAACATGGCTGTAGTGAAGAATTTACAGATTAGGTTTTAGGATTTATTATAAGAAAAATCTCCTTTAAAGGTTATTGATTTCAGTGATTTATCTTGGAATTTTTGTAGTCCAGGAGAAAGGCATCATTGTATATTTAAAAGAACATTGGGCTTGGCGTGCTGGGTGGCTCAGTTGGTTGTGTCTGACTTCAGCTCAGGTCATGATCTCATGATGTGTGAATTCGAGCCCCACACGGGCTCTCTGCTGTCAGCACAGAGCTGGCTTTGGATCCTCTGTCCCTGTCTCTCTGCCTCTACCCCATTTGTTCTCTCTCTCAAAAATAAACAAACATAAAACAAACAAACACCCCTTCGGCTCAGTGTTAAGAGATAGGAGCTCCAGTTTCAGCATCGTCCTTACTTGTTAGAATTATTTAGATAAGCTGTTTAATTTCCCTGTGCCTATTTATGAAATAAGGGAATTGATTGAATCTTTAGATTGCTTCCAGCTCATACATACGAAATGCTAATAATTTCATGAAGTAGGGAACTGAAGAATGTGCAGTAATTTAAGATATCACAAATACTATGAAAACAAAATGTGTTCTAAATAGGAATTAGCAGTGTCATTTTTATGTATAAAAATTAAGGTTAAAAATTATTTTATATGTGACTATAATTCTTTTATATATTCTATAATGAAATTTGTACCAATTTAAAAAGTGTAAATGAATGAAATGCTATTTTATACATTCTTGATTCTCTTATGTTTGAAAAGTATTTATTGAACTTTTTTTTTTTAACATTTTATATGCTGGCCTGAATGAAGGTAATAGGTATATTTACAGAAGTATTTCCAGGTGTCATTTTTGAGCCCAGTTAACAATCCCATCTCTTAATTTGGTATCTAAGTCTTTAGGATAGATGCTGTGGAAAACAAGCATCCCTGAGTAAGTCAGGCCTCAGACCTGTGAAGGCTCTTATTACCCTTGATGGAAAATTTTCCTTGATTTTCTAACATTAATACTGAGAGATGCCTTTGAAAGTGTCCATTCTCTTTTATTTCCCATATCTAAACAAGAACTTTAAAGACAAGTTATGTAAAGAGTTAAAGAAACAAAAGGATATGAAGTAATCTGGAGACTACAAAGAACAATGTGTATATTGTTTTTCCTTTTGCATTTTTGACATTTACATATTTATAAAATCAACCTTTATTACCTATGCAGATCTCTTGGCCTCTCCTTAGTGATAATGAGGTTACTGTTAAAAAAACACTGGCCACATTCATTTATTCAGCAAGGGTTTTTGAGTATTTATTATGTGCTAAGCATTATACTAAGTATGGGGGATTATGGAAGATTAATTTTGACTTGGACACTACTCAGAAATTTAAATCTTAGATTCAAATCTTAACATCATTCTTAGAGTATATATTATCGATACCTTTTCACCTAGGTGAACCTCTGGCGCATGCATTTAGGTCATTGGCATTTTTTTTGAGAGGTCAGATAAGTTACTGTCTTCTCTTTCCTCCCCTTTGTTTTTTCCTAGTGAATTTATGTCATTAATTTATCCATTTCTGGAATATGGAATGTGTTATCTGGAAATAAGGTGCAGTGTTCTATAGCTTTTTTCAGTCAAGAACTAGGCACTGGCATCTGAAAAAAATATGCCAACCAATTGAGATGTGGCACAATTGCGTATATTTAGGTGTCTAAAACTGTCTATATAACTATATGTATTTTATTTGTAAAGTTCTGTGTGCCATACATGACCTTTTAAATTACTTGGCAGTAAGGTGGCATCAGATTCAAGGACATATTTGTTGGTATGTATCTGTAATGCATGTAATAATAAATGTGAATAATTTTTCTCTTAATGAGTGATGCCATTAATAAACATTTATCTTTTCATGACCTGGATTTTTCCCTCTACTTAAAAAGATTGGTAATAACCTTGAACATTGAGTGGCTGGTCCTTCTTGCACTTGCACTGTTTGTAAGTCTAAATTAATAGAATTTTTATGAGGAACAACTTGATAGTATTAGCTAATTTAAAGTGCATATCTTTGGTTCAGTACTTCTTCTGAGAACTTATTCTTGGGAAATCTTCACATCACTGCACAAAAAGATGTTCCAATGTGTATGTAAACCACAATTTCTTTATCCATTCATTGAGGAGAGCACCTGTTGGGATGAGCACTGGGTGTTGTATGGAAACCAGTTTGACAATAAATTTCATATTAAAAAAAAAAGATGTTCCAAGAATATCCCTTGAAGCTATAACATGACATTTTTAAATGATTTAAATGTCTGTCAACAGGGGATTACTTACATAAATGGTAATAGATCCCAGTATGTGCATAGTTCTTTTTTTTTTTTTTTTCTTTTTTTAACCCCCTCTGGATCTTTCTGGTTATTCCCGAAAGCACCACACTGTTCTAATTTCATAGTTTTATAATAGTATGTTTTGATATCTGGTATAAGTTCTCTGTAATGTTGTTTTTTAAAGAGTTATAAGCATAAATAAAAGTCTTAACATAATATTACTGTCACTGTAGGTGCTATTTAAAATGTTAACATTTTCCTTTTTTAGCTGAAAATTACCCTTCTTGAGGCAAACCTCTAGCCTGAGTTTGACATTGTCTCAAGTACATGGTTTTATATATTGATATAAACTATCTCTATAAATAAGTATAAATATATAATTATAATATAGTTTTGCATGTTCTTAAACAGTGTATATCATTCTGCAAGTTTTCTTTTTGCTCGTCATTCTTTTAACAATTTATGTATGTTTCTAATTGGGCTGTGGCTCAATTATTTTATTTACTTAGTCCATTTTATGAGTAAACCTCAGATTGTTTGTATATTCCCCTGTTGATAGATTCTTTGGTTAATTTCATACTATTGCTGCAGAAACCTTCTTGTACATGTGTTCTTGGGCACATATTTTTTCTCCAAGGTAGAAACTTAGTAATAGAACTGAGTTGTAAAGTTGGTATATCATTGACTCAAAATTGTTTTGTTAAATTGTCTCAAAAGTGAGTGTACCAATTTAAACTCCTACCTGCATCTTTGTAAATGATGGTATTGTTAGATTTTAAAAAATCTTTACCAATATGATGCCAATTTTAGTTTTTATTTCCAATTACTAGTAAGGTAGAATTGTTTTCTTTTCTTTTTTTTTAACGTTGTTGGCTGGATTTCCTAGTCTTTAAGTTGCTCGTTTACATTTTTTTTTTGCCAATTTTTCTTTTGGGTTTTTTCCTTTTTCTTTGTATGAATTATACATTCTGAGTGAATTGTTAGTTATATGCATTATACATATCTTGTAATGGATGCCTTAGTTTTATACTTTGTTGATGGTGTCTTTGATTTTACAGAAGTGGAAAATTTTAATGTAATTGAAATCGTTAATATTTTTCTTTATGGTATTGCCTTTTGAATTTTGCTTAGGGAATACTTTTATACCCTGAAGTTATAGTGACCTATATTTTCAGTTCTGGCAGTTTTAAAACTTTGTTTTTTACATCTAGGGATTTAACCTACATGGTTTTGACTTTTGTGTATGAATGATGAGGTAGGGATTGAGTTTAGATTTTTCCATACAGGTGTCCGATTTTCCCTCTGCTACTTATTGAAGAATCTGTCCTTTCCCGTAGATTTGTAATGTCATTTCTTCTATAAAGCTATTTTTCATATTTTCATAGGTTTGTTTCTGGCTTCTCTGTGTCCTTTTGCATATTTCTTTTGCATTAGCATGGCTTGCTGTTTTAAGAAGTATAAAAATGAATGTGGCATTATGTAAGCCTTGATATCAGATAATGCTATGGGCTGAATGTTTGTGTCCTCCCAAAATTCGCATGTTGAAATCCTGATTCTCAGTGTGATGGTATGAGGAGGCTGGGGCCTTTGGGAGGTAATTAGGTTATGAGAGTGAAACCCTCATGAATGGGATTAGTGCCCTTATGAAAAGATAGGAGAGAGCTTGCTTTGTTTTTTACTCATTCCACCATGTGAGAAGTTGGCAGTCAGCAACCTGGAAGAGGGTTCTTACAGAACCTGACATACTGGCACCCTGATTATGAGGTGGGTTTTACCTTGATTTGAGTCTAAACTCTTCTGTAAGTGTGTATTTCTTCAAGCAAGGTAAACTTTGCATAACGTAAAATTAATCATCTTAAAAGTGAACAATTTGCTGGCATTTAATACATGCACAGTGTCGTGCAATCACCACCTCTAATTCCAAAACATTTTCGTACCCCGAAAGGAAGCTCCATATTCATTAAGCAGTTACTCCCCACTCTGTCCTCTCCACCAGCCCCTAGCAGATTACCAGTCTGCTTTCTGTCTCTCAGGACTTATCTTTTTTTTTTAAGTTGATTTATTTATTTTGAGAGCGAGTGAGAGAGCACGTGCTGGCTCATGTTGGCTCAGGACCTGAGCCAAAATCAGTAGTCAGCCGCTTAACTGACTGAGCCATTCAAGTACCCCAGGATTTATCTCTTCTGGTAAATGTTACGACCGATGTGGTATATGGTTCACATAAACACAGTCATGCTATATATAAGACCCCTTGTGTCTGGCTTCTTCGTGTAGCATAATTTTTTTGAGACTAATCCACATTTTAGCTTCATTCCTTTTTATGGCTAAGTGATACTCCATTGTTTTTATAGGTGATTTGTATATGCGGTTACCTGGTGATGGACATTTGGATTGTTCCCACCCTTTGGCTGTTGTGAATAGGACAGCTGTGAACATGTGTGTACATGCATTTGAGTACCTGTTTTTAATTCTCTTGGGTATATCGCAAGGAGTGGAGTTTCTGGGTCATATGGTAATTATATGTTTCACATTTTGAGGAACTGCCAAACTGTTTTCCATGGCAGCTGAATCATTTTACATTACCATTAGCAATGTCTACAGGTTCCAATTTCTCCACACATGTGCCAACATTAAAAAAAAATTCTGTCCATCCTAGTGTGTAAAATGGTATCTCATTGTAGTTTTCATTTGCATTTCCCTAATGACTACTGATACTGAACATCTTTTCATGTGCTTTTTGGCCATTTGTATATCTTTTTAGAGGAATGTCCACCCAAGTCCTTGGTCTTTAAATTTAAAAAAAATGGGTGGTTTGTCTTTTTTGTTACTGAGTGGTAAGACATCTTTGTATCTTTTGGATACTAGACCCTTATCAGATTGATGGTTTGTAAATATTTTTGCCCTTTGTGTAGATTATCTTTCACTTAAAAACGTTCTTTCATGTAAATAGTTTTTAATTTTCATGAAGCTCAGTTTTTGTTGTTGCTTGATGCTTTTCATGTCGTATTTAAGAATCCATTATCAAACCAAGGTCATGAAGATCTATTCTTGTTTTCTTAAGACTTTTATGGTTATAACTTTTTAAAGAAAGTTTATTTATTTATTTTGAGGGAGAGAGGGAGAGAGAGAGAATCCCAAGCAGGCTGTGTACTGTCAGCACAGAGCCCGATATGGGGCTTGATTTCACAAACAGTGAGATCATGACCTGAGCCAAAATCAAGAGTTGGGTGCTTAACTGACTGAGCCACCCAGGTGCCCCCATTTTAACTTTTATATTTAGGTTGTGGATTCATTTTGAATTTTTGTATATGGTGTGAGAAAGGGGTCCAACTTCATTATTTTGTATGTGGCTCTTCAGTTATCCTTGCACCATTTGCTGAAGAGACTGTTTTATTGGCCTCTTTTTTAAAGATCATTTGGCTGTACTAGTAGGAGTCTATTTCTGTACACTGTTTTATTCCTTTCATCTGTATATGTTTGTCCTTATGCCAGTACCATACTGATTTGATTACTGAACCTTTGTAGCAAGTTTTGAAATTAGGAATGTGAATGCTCCAATGTTGTTACTCTTTTTCAGAATTGTTTTGATGATTGTTGGACCACTTGTAATTCCTTATGAATTTGAGGATCAGCTTTTCAGTTTCTGCAAAAACAGCTCTTGTAGTTTTGATAGGGATTTTGTTGAATCTGTAGATTGCTCATTTTAACAATAGTAAGTCTTCCAGTCCGTGACTGTGATACATCTTTCCATTGTTTATATCTTCTTCATTTTTTTTCAGCAATATGTGTAGTTTTCAGTGCACAAGTATTTCAGCTCCTTAGTTAAATTTATTCCTAGGTATTCTTTTGTGTGCTATTATGAGTGGAATTGTTTTCTTAATTTCCTCTTGGAATTTTCCTTTGTGATGTATAGAAACATAACTGACTTTTGTGTGTTGAGCTTGTGGTCTCAGTTTTACTGAATTCATTTATTATCTATAGTAGTCATTTTGTGGATTCTTTGAAATTTTCTGTGTATATGTCATCTGTGAATAGAGATAGTTTTACTTCTTCCTTTCCAATTTGGATGCCTTTAATTTCTTTTTTCTTGCCTGATTGCTCTGGCTAGAACTTAACAGTTCAGTGTTGATGAGCAGTGGTGAAAGTGGGCATCTTTGCCTTATTCTTGATCTTGGGAAAGCTTTTAGTCTTTCACCCGTTGAGTATGATCATAGCTGTGAAGTTTTCATAAGTGCCCTGTATCTATCATGTTGAGGAAGTTTCTTCATATTCTTAGTTTGCTGTATGTTTATCAGGAAAGGGTGTTGGGTTTTGTCAAATGCTTTTTCTGTATCAGTTGAGATGCTTATGTATTTTATTCCCTTTGTTCCACTAATGTGGTATATTACATTTTGTGATTTTCTTTTTTTATTAAAAAAATTTTTTTAATGTTTATTTCTGAGACAGAGAGAGACAGAGCATGAGTGGGGGAGGGGCAGAGAGAGAAGGAGACACAGAATCAGAAGCAGGCTCCAGGCTCTGAGCTGTCAGCACAAAGCCCGACGCGGGGCTCGAACTCAGAGACTGCGAGATCATGACCTGAGCTGAAGTCGGACGCTCAACTGACTGAGCCACCCAGGCGCCCCCATTTTGTGATTTTCTTATGTTGAACCATCTTTGCATTTCTGGATAAAGTCCACTTGCTCATGGTTTATATAGCCATTTTAATATGCTGTTGGGATTAGTTTGCTAGTCTTTTGTAGAGGTTATTTGCATTTATATTTATAAAGGGTGTTGATCTGTAGTTTTCTTGTGGTGTCTTTGGCTTTGATAACAGAGTAACGCTAGCTTAATGGAAAAAGTTAAGAAGTGTTCTTGCCTCTATTTTTTGAAAGAGTTTAGGGAGGATTGGTGTTAATTCTTTATTTTTTTTAATTTTTTTTTTAATGTTTATTTATTTTTGAGACAGAGCACGAGCGGGAGAGGGTCAGAGAGAGAGGGAGACACAGAATCTGAAGCAGGCTCCAGGCTCTGAGCTGTCAGCACAGAGCCCGACGCGGGGCTCGAACTCACAGACCGCGAGATCATGACCTGAGTCGAAGTCGGACGCTTAACCAACTGAGCCATCCAGGCGCCCCTGGTGTTAATTCTTTAAACATGGTGGAATTCACTTCTGAAACCATCTGGTCCTGGGCCTTTCTTTGTTGGGAGGTCCTGGCCTTTCTTGATTCCTGATTCAAGCTCCTTACCTGTTCCAGGTCTATTTCGATTTTGTTTCTGCTTGAGTCACTTTTTGCAGTTTGGTGTTTCTAGGAATGTGTCCAGCTCATCCAGGTTTTCTGATCTGGTGGTGTACACTTGTTTATAATACTGTCTTTTCATCTTTTTTATTTCTGTAAGGCCAGCAGTAATGTTTTCATTTTTATTTCGGATTTTAGTTACTTACATCATCTATGCTTTTTTGTCATTTGGCGAAGGGATTGTCAGATTTGTCCGTCTTTTTTCAAAGAACTAACTGGATTTTATTGATTCTCTTTGTTTTTCTATTTTCTATTTTATTTATCTCTAATCTTTATTGATTTTTTTTTCTGCTAGCTTTGTGTTTAGTGTGCTTTTTTCCTAGTTTTTAAGTTGTAAAGTTACATTTTTACTTTGAAATCTTCTTTTAAGTGTAGGCATTTTATTGCTGTTAATTTTTCTCTGAGGACTGCTTTTTTTGTATCCCATAACTTTGGTATGTTGTATTTTTGTTTTCATTTGTCTCCTATTTTCTAACTTGCTGTGTGATTTCTTTTTTGACCAGTTGATTGTTTCAGTGTGTTGTTTAATTTCCACATATTTTTGAATTGTCATTTTCCTTCTGTAACTGATTTCTAACTTCATTATGGTCAGTGAAGATACTTTGTATGATTTAATCTCTTTACATTTATTGAGAATTATTTTGTGGTCTAATGTATGGTTTACCTAGGAGAATGTTCCATGTGCACCTGAGAAGAATGCACATTTTGTTGTTGTTGGGTAGTGTTTTATATATGTTTGTTAGGTCTAGTGGTTTTATAGTGTTGTTCAACTCTCCTCTAGATGTTCTAGCTGTTGTTGAAAGTGGAGTATGGAAATCTCCAACAATTGTAAAATTGCCTTTTACTTTCTTCAGTCCTATCAATGCTTGCTTCATATATTATGGGATTCTGCTGTTTGGTGTTTATAAGTGTTACATATATGTTTATAATTGCTACATCTTGCTGATGTATTGATTTCCGTAAGTATTTATTTTAGAATTAGGTTATCAAGATCTCATCCTTCTGCTTTCCAGTCTCTTTTTGTACTCCTCTTGGTTGAACCTAATAGGAGACCAGTTGAGAGATAATTTGCAGAGTCTAAGCCCCAGGATCATGAGGCAGAGTATAGAGGAGTAGATTTAGAATTTAAGATTTAGGTTTACTCACTGGTGTTATCTGGCTTCCCTGTTTTTAGTGTATGGACTTTAATCAGATCCAGATGAGCAGTCAGTGAAACAGTCTATGAGGGGCCTCTTTTTGTAGAATTGGAGTTGAATGGCCAGCAGCTCACCTGAGGCAAAGTGGATCCCTGTTGGGTTGGGCCTTTTCTCCGGAGAGCCTAGTAGTCTCCGTCAGGTGATGCTTTTAGATTGGGCAGGTGATCAGGAGGACCTCTTCGCAGGAGTGACTGAGGCAGGCCCTCTCAGCCTTTGCTGGAAGTTAGAGCAGTTCTCAACTCAGGCACGTGAATAGCTTTGCAGGAGAGCAGGCTGTGTAGGTTCGTGCCAGGTCTCAGGTCTCTTCCCACATTCCTGAAAGTAATTTCTATATCAGTGAGTAATAGTAAATAGAAATTCTGCGTTGGTTGACTGCCTTCTTGCTTTTCGCCTTGTTCTCATTTATGCCATATTCAGAATAACTTGGAGTTTAAAGCATTAGGTGGGACTCGTCTGTTTTTCAGTGGTGTTGGTGCGTTAGAATATTTCATTCTACGCTGGTTAGAATTGCCTTAGCAACATTTGAGAGTGAGTCAAAGGCATGAGCTTAGGTCATAGTCCCAGAATACCTGTTCTGTTTGCATTAAAAATATTGCAGGAGAGGAATTTTGGATACAAACAGTAGAAACCAGGTGTAATACATGTCAAAAAAGATATTAATTAGAAGGATATTGGTTGGCTTTCAGAATTGACATAAAGGCTGGAGAACGAGGTTTGGAAAATAGGCATTAAAGGAAGCTGGGTATGCAGAACCAATGTGAGGGCGAAGAAGCAGTTAGTGTACCACTGTCAGTGCTGCTGGTCACTGAGCATGGGTTATGGCTTTGCTACCTTTTGACCTTGGATTCCTCTGCTTCCTGGGTTCTTATTTTTAAAATTGAGTCCTTGCTTTTTTATGTCCGTTACTTCAGCTCTGTAGTCCCAGCCAGAGAATCTGATTGCCTAAGTGTAGGTCATGGGCTTTTGTCTTGCTGTTAGATGATAGACAACCTATCTTCAATGTTCTGGCTTTTATATGAAGAGAAGGGATTCTGCTTCCAATATACTGGTGAATCATTTAATTTAGATAAGGGGTTGCATATTGACATCTTAAGCATAGAGTAAATTGAAAAGAACCGTAAGTTTTACTACAGTGACTTGTGTTATAGTTGAGGATGAAGTTCTTACTTGTGCTGTTTAGAAATGTAGATATAAATAGACTTTCTAGACTGTACCCTTTCAGTATATTCTGTGCAGGGGTTTAAAACAGGGGCCAGTACTGCTCCCCTTAGAGGGTTTTTGGAAACATAGGGGCATTTTTTTGCTGGTCACACTGATGAGAAGGGTAGCATTATTGGCAGTTAGTGAATGGGGACCAAGAATCCTAACCACTGCACAGTGCCCTGGTAGTCCACACAACAAACACTTGAATTCTTGCCCCCAAATGCCCATAGTGCATTTGAGAAACACTGAATTGTATGGATTATCTTAATGAAGGGCTGCAAATTATTACCCATCTCATTTACTTCACTGTATACACCCTCTAGTTTGAACTTTATTTCTTGCTTCCTTTCTTTGTTTCTTGGTACTTTTCCTTAGTTCAAAGGACTTTATTCCTTTTTCAAGCCAAAAAAAAAAAAAATATATCTGGCTTCAGCACTTATATAAAAAATAAATCAAAATGGATCAAAGACCTAATGTAAGAGCTAAGACTATAAAACTCTTAGAAGAAAACTTACGGGAAAAGCTTCATGACATTGGATTTGGCAGTGATTTCTTGGATATGATACCAAAAGAAAAACATAGGTAAGTGGGACTTCATGAAAATTAAGACCTTTTGTGTGATCATTAGTTAGTGGACTGCAGGGTTTGGAGCTGAGGATGGGGAGCTGTCTATATCTACTTGGGCTGCCATAACAAAATACCGGAGAGTGGATGGCTTAAATAACAGAGACTTATTTCTCACAGTTTTAGAGGCTGGACATTCTAAGGTTAAGATCTAGCAGTGTTTGGTTTCAGGGGAAGTCTCTTTTCCTGGCTTGCAGGTGGCTGCTTTCTTTCTGTGTCTTCATGTGACCTTTCTTCTGTGCTTAGGGTGGGACAGGAGGGGTCCATAGAGGGGAAGAGAGAGAGAAAGAGAGAGAGAGAAAGAGAGCAAAAGATTTCTCTTCTTAGAAGGCCACTGATCCCATCATAAGGGCCTTTACTCTTACAATGCCGTCTAACCCTGATTACGTCCCAAAGGCCCCATTTCCAAATACCATCGTGTTCGGAGTTAGTTTCAACATTAGAGTTTTTAGTGATGTGAACATTCAGTCTATGAATTTTTAGGGACACATTCATTCTAAGACATAATGTCCAAATAATTTAGGCAGGCCACAGAAACAAGTTGTCAGTTTGAAGAGGCTAGGTGGAGAAGGAGGATGTCAGCCAAGAATTAGAGAAACGAGAGAAGGAAGGTTCAAAACTAGAAAAGGGGAATGCAGAGCTTAGAGAAATGATCTGGAGCAAAGAGGGATGGCTACAGCTTTTGTTCCTGAATCTTACTGTTTCCAGCGTAGGTAGGGGTACTTGGTAAAGATGCTTTTGGTGAAAATGGTGTCTTTGGACCAGGAGCTGTGATAAAACCTGAATGGATAATGAATGTTTTGCTCCATAGTAAAAAAAATGAATAACTTAATAAAAACTTTTGATTTTTATTTATTTTAAAAATTCTATTTTAAGTTTTTGTTTTTGTTTTATTTTGGGGGGAGCAGAGAGAGGAAGAGAGAATCCCAAGCAGGCTCCATGCTGTCAGTGCAGAACCTGATTCAGGGCTTGATCTCAGAAACCTTGAGACCATGACCTGAGCTGGAATCAGGAGGTGGGGGCTTAACTGACTTAGCCACCCAGGCGCCCCACAAAACCTTTGTAGAAAGAACATTTAGAGGGGCTCCTGGGTGGGTCAGTTGAGCATCTGACTTCAGCACAGGTCATGATCTCACAGTTCATGAGTTTGAGCCCCGCATTAGTCTCTCTGCTGTCAGCACAGAGCCTGCTTCGGATCCTCTGTCCCCATCTCTCTCTGCCCCTCCCCCCCCCTCAAAAATAAGTAAGACATTAAAAAAAGTACTAAAAAATAACACTTAGGGTAAACTTTTTATGTCTTCACAGATGACCGATAGTGACGTTTTGAACCAATGATTTCTGTCTTCCTGTTTTTTTTGCTGATTTTTTTTTTAAATTGAAATGTAGTGGACACACATGGTGTTACTTTAGTTTCAGGTGTACAGCACAGTTATTCGACCAGAGGAGTCTGTATACATATGCTTTGCTCGCCACTAGCGTAGCTGCTGTCTGTCACCATGCGGTGCTATTACAGTACCATCGACTGTAGGCCCTGTGCCTTACCTTTCACCCTGGTGACTTATTCCTTCCATGACTGGGAGCCTGTACCTCCCACTCCCTCTCATCTGTTTTGTCCGTCCCCCACCACCCTCCCCTCTAATGGTCACCAGTTCTTTGCATTTATGGGTCTGTTTCTGTGCATTTTGTTTGTTCATTAGTTTTGTTTTTAGATTACATATCTAAGTGAAATCATATAGTATTTGACTTTGTCTGACTTATTTCTCTTAGCATAATACCTTCTAGGCCTGTCCATGTTGTTGCAAGTGGCAAAAACTCATTTTTTTAATGGCCAAGTAATACTGTGTTGTGTATTTATCCCACATTCATACATTTATTGATGGATACTTAGGTTTCTTTCATATATTGATACTGGAAATAATGCTGCAATAAACACAGGCTTGCATGTGTGGCTTGATGATTATAGTATATTAGTGTTGCTTCTGGTCTCTCCCCACTTATGGTTACTTTTTGATGACTATGATTTTGGTGGGAGAGTATCTTTATAATAATCAGAAAACCATCAACATTTTTTCTTTATACTTTTTTTATTAAAAAATATTTTTTCAAGTTTATTTTGAGAGAGGGAGAGAGAGAGACAAAGGGAGACATTGCTCAAGCAAGGGAGCGGAAGGAAGAGAGAGAGAGAGAGAGAAAGAGAGAGAGGGAGAAAGAGAAAGAATCCCAGCAGGCTCCACACTGTCAACACAGAGCCCAGTGTGGGGCTTGATCTCACAAACTGAGATCGTGACCTGAGCTAAAATCAAGAGTCTGATGCTTAACCATCTGAGCCACCCAGGCGCCCCTGTTCTTTATACATTTTTAGCTAATCGAAAGGACTACTTACAATACTAAATCACCTACAGGGTGCTTGGGTGACTCAGTCAGTTAAGTGCCCGACTTTGGCTCAGGTCGTGATCTCACGGATTGTGAGTTAGAGCCCCACAACGGGGCTCAGAACCTGGAGCCTGCATCAGATCCTGTGTCTCCCTCTCTGTCCCTCCACAGCTCGCGTTGTGTCTTTTTCTGTCTCTCAAATGAATAAACGTTAAAAAAATTTTTTTTAAAAAATAACTGAGTCACCTTCTAAGACAAAAGAACATTATGAAATAAAAGTCTTTTATTGAAGCTGAAAGAAACAAAAGGGTGGGAGTTACTGGGTGCATGCTTAGTTCCTTCTTTTTCTTTTGAGATTTATGTCCATTTTTAGTTTTTGATTCATTGAAGATAGCCAGGCTTTGTTTTATTTAGAATCTCCATTCTGGGGTAGAGATTTTACTATTGCCTTATTACATATTTTTAAATGGTAAGAAAACACTTTGCATTTCTTATAAGCTTTGTTTTATAATGGGTTTTTGCATATATGATCTAGTTATATGTGTGTCTGCATTATCTGTGCTTAGATTTTAATCTCAGGCTCTAGCAAAACCTGAAGGAAGAGAAGCAAATTGACAAGATGTGTTTTTTTGCCTTCAAAATAAACCGTAAAAATTGAAACCAATTTTAAGCAGAGAGCTTAAAAATAAGACACATGAGAGAGTTAAGCAAAAACAGTAACAAGACAAAGCAGGTCATTATATAATGATAAAACTGTCAATTCATCAAGAAGATAAAACAATTATATATGTATCCAACATCACAGCACTTAAATGAAGCAAACTAAAATATCTGAAAGGGGAAGTAGACAACTATACTATAATAGTAGGAGACTTCAATATCCCATTTTAACTATGGGTAGATGATCCAGACAGAATTAACAAGGAAACTTGCACTTGAACCGTACTTGAGACCAGTGGATGTAACATACACAGAGCATTCCATCCAGCAGCAGTAGAGTACCCATCCATCTCAAGTGTACACAGAACATTTTCCAGGATAGATTATATGATAAATCACAAAACAAGTCAATAAATTTAAGAATATTAAAATCAGGGGCGCCTGGGTGGCGCAGTCGGTTAAGCGTCCGACTTCAGCCAGGTCACGATCTTGCGGTCCGTGAGTTCGAGCCCCGCATCAGGCTCTGGGCTGATGGCTCAGAGCCTGGAGCCTGTTTCCGATTCTGTGTCTCCCTCTCTCTCTGCCCCTCCCCCGTTCATGCTCTGTCTCTCTCTGTCCCAAAAATAAATAAACGTTGAAAAAAAATTTTTTTAAAAGAATATTAAAATCATACCAAATATCTTTTTTTAAAATAACAATGGTATGAAACTAGAAATCAATTATAGAACAAAAGCTGGAGAATTCATAAATATGTTGAAATTCAACAAAATACTCTTGAACAATCAGTGGGTTGAAGAAGAAATCCAAAGGGAAATCAAAAAAATACCTTGAAACATAAAATGGAAACACAACATACCAAAACTTACGGGATGCTGTAAAGGCAGTTCTGGGAGGGAAGTTTATGGTGATAAACTCCTACATTAAATAAAAAAAAGATCTTATATAGCCTAACTTTAAACCTCAAGAAACTAAGAAAAGGGGAAACAAAGCCTAAAGTTAAAAGAAGGAAATAAAAAGATCAGAACAAAAAGAAATGGAGATCAGAAAACCAATAGAAAAACTCAGCCAAACTAAAAGCTGTTTTTTTGAAAATATGAAATGGACAAACCTTTAGCTAGACTACTAAAGTGAAGACTCAAATAAATTCAGAAATTAAAGAGGACACAACTGATACTGCTGATATGCAAAGGATTGTAAGGGAGTACTGAGAACAATTAAATGTCAACAAATTGGATAGCCTAGAAGATTTGATACATCATGGAAACCTACAACCTGTCAAGTCTGGATCATGAAGAAGGAGGAAATTGAATCAGTAATAAAACAAACAAGGAAAAGTCCAGGACCAGAGGGTTTCATGGGTGAAATCTACCACAGACTTTTAAGGAAAAATTAACATCAGTCCTTCTCAAACTTTTCAGAATTTTGAAAAGGAGGGAATACTCCCAAACTCATTTAATAAGGCCAGCATTATTCTGATTTCAAAGCCAGGCAGGGACACTTCAAGTAAAGAAAATTGCAGGTCACTATGCCTGAGGAAAGAACTGCAGAAATCTCAAGAAAGTATTAGCAAACCACATTCAGCCTCACATTGAAAAGATCATACACCATGATCACCTGGGATTTGTTCCTGGAATGCAAGGGTGGCCCCAAATATGCAAATCAATATATGTGATACACCACATTAACAGAATGAAAGATAAAAGTCACATGATCATCTCAGTAGATGCAGAAGAAGCATTTGACAAAATACAACATCCTTTCATGATAAAAACTTGCAATAAATTGGGTATAGAAGGAACATACCACAACATAATAAAAGCCATGTATTATAAGCTCACAGCTAACATCATATTCAACAGTGAAAAATGAAATCTTTTCCTCTAAGATCAGGAATAAGGCAGTAGTGCTCAATCTAACAACCTGTATTCAACATAGTACTGGAAATCCTAGCCAGGGTGAGCAGGCAAAATAAATAAAAGGCATCCAAATTGGAAAGGAAGAAGTATAATTGGTCTTTGCAGATGATATGATCATATGTATAGAAAATCCTAAAGACTCCATCATAAAAAACTGTGAGGACTAATCAATGAATTCAGTAAAGTTGCAGGATATAAAATCAATATATAGAAATCAGTCATGTTTCTATACACTAACAACAAAGTATCTAAAAATGAAGTAAAGCAATCCCATTCACAATAGCATCAAAAAGAATAAAATACTCAGGAATAAACTTAACCAAGGAGGTGATAGATCTGTCAATGAGAACTATTAAGACTTTGGTAAAAGAACTTGGAGAGACACAAATAAATGGGAAGATATACCTGCTCATGGATTGCAAGAGTTAATGTAGTTAAAATGTCTTGTGCTACCTGAAGCTATCCATAGACATTTGGTGCAGTCCCTATCAAAGTTCAAATGGCATTTTTCACAGAATTAGAAGAAAAAAAAATCCTAAGATTCATATGGAGTCACAAAAGACCCTAAATAGCCAAAGCACTCTTGAGAAAGAGTGACAAAGCTGGAGGCATCACACTTACTGACTTCAGACTATACTTGAGAGCTGTAGTAATCAAAACAGTATGGTCCTGGCATAAAAATAGACACATAGACCGATGGAACAGAATCAAGAGAAATAAACCATTACAGTATTTGAGAAGGGAGTCAGAAATATTCAATGGAAAGAATAGTGTCCTCAATAAATGGTGTTGGGAAAACTGGATAACCACATACAGAAGAGTGGACTTATACCACTCAAAAAAATTTACTCCAAGTGGACTATAGCCTTAAACATAAGACCTGAAACAGTCAGACTTACAGAAGAAAACAGGGGGAAAGATCCTTGACATTTTTGCCTTTTTCAGTGATTTTTTTGGGAAATGACATTAAAAGCACAAACAAAAGCAAAAATTAATAACTGGACTACATCAAACTAAAAAGCTTCTGTGCAGCAGAAGAAACATTCAACAAAATGAAAAGGTGACCTACAGAATGGGCAAAAATATTTGGAAATCATATTGCTGATAAGGGGTTAATATCCAAAATAACATAAAGAACTCATACAACTCAGTAGCAAAAAAACCAAACAATACAACTAAAAAATGGACAAGGGGAACTGAATAGATTTTTCCAAAGAAGACATACAAATGGCCGAAAGATACGTGAAAAGATACCTAATATCACTAATCATCAGAGAAATGCAAATCAGAAGCACAGTAAAATACCATTTCAGGTGCTAGAGGTTTGTTGTCAAAAAGACAAGAGATACAACAAGTGTTAGGATGTGGAGAAAAGGGACCCCTCGTACACTATGGTAGGAGTGTGAATTGGTATGGCACTAAGGAACGTGGTATGAAGGTTCCTCCAAAAGTTAGAACTGACGCACCGTAAGATCCAGCAGTCCCGCTTCTGGGTATATGTTGAAAGGGAATGGAAACAGGATCTTGACAGGATATTGGCGCTGTCATGTTTACTGCAGCATCATTCATGATAGCCAGGATGTGGTAACAATCTACGTGTTTGTCAGTTTGGATACATGGATAAAGAAGATGTATGTATACATATGGCAGAATATTTTTTTCCCATGTGAAAGAAGTACATGCTGTCATTTGTGACAGCGTGGATGGACTTTGAGGGCATTACGCTCAGTGAAATAAGTCAGAGAAAGGCAAATGTATCACTTGTAAGTAGAATATAAAAAGGCCCAAATCGTAGAAACAGAGATTTAGAATTGTGGTTTTCAGGGGTGGGGGAAATGGGGAGATGTTGGTTAGAGGGTACAAACTTCCAATTGTAAAATGAAGAAGTTCTGGGGATCTAATATACAGCATTATATACTTGGAAGTTATTAAGAGGGTGGATCTTAAATGTTCCTACCACAAATAAGAAATGGTGATTCTGTGACATGATAGAGATGTTAGGTAATGCTATGGTGGTTATCATGTTGCCACATATAAATCTGTCAAATCAACATGTATTCCTGAAATTTAATTTACAGTGCTCTGTGTCAATTATATCTCAAAGGGGAATATGGAGAATGCTGGATTTTCTGTGCTGGATAGCGATAACTTGTGAGTGGGATTTTGATGACTGAGTATGACTCATCAGGGAGAGAATAGGGAAGATTCCAGAAGGAGGGGTTACCATGTGTATAGTCTGAAAGGTGCAAAATCTCAAATTATGATTAGGCCTTGGGTTACGGATTTTCTACAGTCCTGTCTGAATTAATACAGTTTAATTTCCTCCTTTCTTGACTAATTGCCTATTTTTTCTTGGCCTTTTGCACTGACTAGAATCTCTCATACATTTTTGAATGGAAATAGTGAGAGTGGGCATCCTTCCCCTTGTTCCTCAACTTCTAGGGGGAAAGCATTTAGATTTTCACCATTAAGGATGATGTTAGCTGTAGGTTTTTCATAGATGCCCTTTATCAGATTAGGAAGTTCCCTTACATTGTTAGTTTGCTGAGAGTTTTTTGTTTTTGTTTTTGTAATCAGGAATAGGAATTGGGATTTGGCCAAATGTCTTTTCTGTATCTATTGAGATGATCGATCATGCAGTCATTTCTTGAAAGTCTGTTAATATGGTAAATTGCATCTTTTGGTTTTTGAATTTAATGCCATTTAGTCATTACATATTTTTTAAATCATAGAAGTGTGTTTCTGTGTTCACAAGGAGCAATTATTTATTTATTATTTTTGTCTGGTTTGGTATCAAGGTAATGTTGCCCTCATGAAATGAGAAGTATCCCCTCTTCTGTTTCCTGAGTTTCTGTGGAGCTGAGACTAATTCTTCCCTAAATACTTGGTAGAGTTCACTGTTGAAATCATCTGAACTGGAGTTTTCTGTAGAAAGGTTTAAGTATACATTCAGTTCCTTTAACAGATACTTGCTTTTCAGGTAATCTAGGTCCTCTTGACTCCACTTAAGTATTATTATTTTTTTTAAAAAACAAGAAATGTAGATTGTTGACTTTTTGATGTAACTTAGTAAAAAAATAGTCCCTTACGATAATTTTAATATTTGTAGTATTGTAGTTTTGCTGGTGCTTTCATTCTAGTTTTTATAATTTGTGGCTTCTCTTTTTACCCTTTCTTAATGGTATTGTCAGAAGTTTTTATATGTTTATTTCTGAGACAGACAGAGCATGAGTGGGGGAGGGGCAGAGAGAGGGAGACACAGAATCAGAAGCAGGCGCCAGGCTTTGAGCTGTCAGCACAGAGCTCAACTCACAAATCGTGAGATCATGACCTGAGCCGAAGTCCGTCGCTCAACCGACTGAGCCACCCGGGAGCCCCAGAAATTTATTTTTTTAAATCTCAGCGTGAGCTTTTTGCTTCATTGGTTTTGCTCATAGTTCAGTTTTCTGTTTTCTTTTTCATTTTTATTACTCCCTTTCTTCTGCTGACTTTAGGTTTAATTTTCTCTTTTTCTGTTAAGTAGAACCTGAGGCCCTTTATGTAAGATCTTTCTAATATGGATTGGTTGTGTTGTAACTGTCCCTCTAACCTTTCTTCTTTTCTTCATACTTGCATTTTCGTGCTGTGAATTTTCTGTAAGGATTGCTGTAGCTTCATTTACAAATTTTGATGTTTCTATTATCTTTTAGTTGAAGGCACTTTCTAATTTAAAATTTTAAAAAATAGCTTTATTGAGATCTGATTCACATACCATACAGTTCAACCCCTGAAAGTGTACAATTCAGTGGTGGTTAGTATATGAGCTCTTACGTGCATCCATCACTATAGTCATCTCGTATCCCTATTTTTAAAAGTGTTTTTAAATGTTTATTTATTTTGAGAGAGTAAGTGAGCGAGTGTGTGTGAGTGGGGTCGGGGCAGAGAGAGAGAGGGAGAGAGGCTGTCCACACTGAGCACAGAGCTGGATGTGGAGCTTGATCCCACCAACCATGAGATCATGACCTGAGCTGAAATCAGGAGTTGGAGGCCTAACTGAGTGACCCATCCAGGTGCCCCCATCTGGTATCACTTTTCATTTTTTTTAGAATCTTGATTATTGAGAGATGTATTACTCTATTCTTTAAATATTTGGAGATGCTCTGGATACCTTCATGTTATTGATTGCCACTTTAATTCTAGTGAGGGCAAAAAACATACTCTGTATGGTTTGACTCGTTTTAAATGTATTGAGACTTGTTTTACAGCCCAGAAAATGGTCTGTGTTGGTAAATGTTCTGTTTGCATTTGAACAGAATGTGTGTTTTGCTGTTGTTCGATAGTGTGTTTTCTAAATGTCAGGTTAGGTTGGTTGATGGTGTGTTGTCTGCCTTTCATGGCCTTACTGACTTTCCTTCTACTTCTTTTATGAATCATTGAATGAAAGGTGTTGAATTTGCCTAATATGCTATGGATTTGTCTACTTCTTTTATTTCTATCAGTTTTGCTTCACAGATTTCGAAACCCTTTGATTAGGTATATAATGTTTACATTGTTATATTCTCTTGCTATATTCTCATGATGTATTGACCCTGTTATTATAAAACCCTCTTTTTCCCTGCTCTGAAAACTGCTGTCTGGTAGCAGCATAACTGCTCCTGGTTTTTAATAAACATCTTTATGAGGTTTACTTTACATACCATAAAGTTCACCCATGTGAGTGAGCAGTTAGGTGGGAGCTTCAGCTCCTCTGGAGGCTGATGATTTCCAAATCCATGTCTTCAGCCCTGGACATCTGCTTGCTCTGTTGACTTTTTAAACATAGCATGTGTAAAACCATACCTACTCGTTTTTTTCTCATCTTTCCCTTTACTCAAGGTCACTGTAGTTAGTTAATGCTAGTTAACTACCCCTTTCTATCCAGTCACTATAGTAAAAAACCTATCATTTAATTTTTCCCATTCATGTTTAATCACTTATCTAAATATTATTGGCCTTGCCTTTCTAAGATCTCCGATATTTGGTCCCACTTCTGCGTATCTACTTTAGATGGATTTTTATTAGGTCCTTATATTTTTTTTTTTTTTTTTTTTTTTTGCTTGAGAGGCTGTTGTGATCTCTTAACTCCCATTTCCTGTATCATCTTCCTCCCTAACCCCCTACCCCCAAGTAGTCAGTCCTCAAGAGGCAGGTTTTGGTTTTTGTTTTTGTTTTTGTTTTTTTAAGATTTAAGTACAGGTGTGTGTCATCAGGATGCAGTGCAAGCTCTGTTCATGATTGAGCTTTTGTCTTCTCTGGCTTCCTTGTTATGTCCGGTCTGTTTTACTCTACTGTACCCTCTCTCACCACGCACACTATCATTTAGCATCCAAAGCAATTTATTTGCTAACTGGTGTGTTGTCTCACTTCTTCCCTATCTTTATATACTATCCTGTCTATACCTCGCTTGCCTTTATTTTCTTCATCTGCCTGGCAAACTCATGTTTTTCCTTTTAATTTGTATTTGAAAATCATGCATTTCTTTTTAAAAATTTTTTAATGTTTATTTATTTTGGGGGGGGGTGGCGAGAGAGGAGAGAGAGAATCCCAAGCAGGCTCTGTGCTGACAGCCTGGGCTCCATCCCACAAGCCATAAGATCATAACTTGAGTTGATACCAAGAGTTGGATGCTTAACTGACTGAGCCACACAGGTGCCCTGAAGATCATGCATTAGAAATGCTATTGTGCTATGTAAATCTTCTCAAGGCATACTTGTGTGCTTAGAAAATACCTTTTCTGTGGATATCTTACCTATTCTGTCTAGCCTACAGTACCTCTCCTGTCTACAACCTACAATACCTGTAGTTACTTACTTCCTTTGTTGTGATCCACTCATCTTATATTTACTTTGTTTACATATTTATTGGATTATTAGCTCCCTCACATTTGGTAGCTGTTTGTTGATTATCACTGAATTAAGCTGAACTTAATTCATTGACTGATAACTATTGACTTAATCTGAAATTACCATGAACGCAACCCCAAATTCCCTAAAATGTAGGTTTCTCCTGTTTCTACTGAATGATTTGTATAATTTTTATTCTTTAATAATAGGTAAATTACATGGATTGAATTTTCTCATGTTAAGCTGTTCTTATTTCTGGGATGAGTCCAATTAGTTATGATGAATTATTTTTTTTCAATGTTTTATTATTGCTGATTAACTTTGCTAATATTTTAATTAAAAAGAATCTGTGTTCGTGAATGAACCTAGCCTGTGATTGTCCCTTTTTCATAGTAATCATTCAGTTCTGTTTTGGACATGTTGAATTGGAGGTGTTTGGCATGGTGTCTTACATGCTGTTAGAAATTTGGATTTGGGGGCGCCTGGGTGGCGCAGTCGGTTAAGCGTCCGACTTCAGCCAGGTCACGATCTCGCGGTCCGTGAGTTCGAGCCCCGCGTCGGGCTCTGGGCTGATGGCTCGGAGCCTGGAGCCTGTTTCCGATTCTGTGTCTCCCTCTCTCTCTGCCCCTCCCCCGTTCATGCTCTGTCTCTCTCTGTCCCAAAAATAAAAAAAATAAACGTTGAAAAAAAATTTTTTTTAAATAAAAAAAAATAAAAAAAAAAGAAATTTGGATTTGGAGTACTTAGTAACCTGGTAAAGGCTGACCGTGTGTTTTTGTTTTTAATATAATAGTTGAGAAAACGGTTGGTGTTGAATAGGAGGAATACATAGAGTGAGAACAGAAGTGAGAATGGAATACAACATTTTGGGGTGGATTGATGGTGGTAAAGCCAGTGTGTGATCAAGTTTGAAAGGCAAGTATGAGGAAGAGGTAGTTTCAAAGGAGAACTTCGTTGTTGGTTTTTAACTGTCATGGATAGACGAATGATGTGAGGTTAAGGAAAATGGAAACAGCAAGTGTGGTACTTTTTGAAAAAGTATAGTGGGTAGAAGGAAGGGAGACACCAATGAATGTGGAGACAGGCACTTCTTTGAGGGAAGGTTTTAGTTTTTTTAAGGATGGATGGAACTTCATGTTTGTTAGGTGAAGAGTAGAGAGGAAGAGAATGAGCATAAAGGGGAAGTATTTGTATATCTGCTTAAATCTTTGCCAAATAAGATTTCAGTGTGATCTTAGGTATCCTCATGTAATTGAGGCTGTATTTGCCCTTTACAGTGTTTCCAAACATGACTTATTTTAATACTCTAATTGGAGACTGAAATTTATCACCTGGTTAGTTTCTTTCTGGCAGATCAGCCCTCAGATACTAATGAAAGCCTGAGGGAAAGAGAACATGTAGGTTGGAGAGTGGCTCAGTTAATATTAGGTCATTTTACCAAACATAAAAGTCACAAAACAACAGTGGCTTAAGCAAGATAAAAGTTTATTTCTGATCATACAAATTCTGTAGGGCAGCTTCAGTAAGGGAGGCTGAGAAGTAGAGTTTTATTTAGCAGGAGCATGTGCTTAGCTAAAAATTGGGGGCTCTAGGATGAAAGAAGAAGGGAGAAAAGATTGAGAAATAGTGTTTGTATCTGCACAGTAAGAGACAAACCCTTTAATACAATTCATCTCTTCTATGAAAGGCACTATTTGCATAAATACGTATGTCAAAATGCCTATGTTTGTGTCTAGTCTACTTACTAGTTTTATGACCCTGAACAGATTACTTGATTTTTCTCTTTGTGCCTTAGTATTTTCCTAACAAGATGGAGTACAGTGCTTAATAGAGGGTGCCTCATAAATTGGTGTCAGAATTAAATAAGTAACCGACTAAGCCAGTATCTTGTATATCTAAGCCACAACAATTATTAGTTTTTTGTCATTTGCCTTTGCCTTTCAAGGATCGAGGATATGTGGAAGGACAAAACAAAACAAGACAACAGTAGCAAAGAAACCAAACCTTACGTTATGTGTCAGGTATCAAAGAGTGAGTTAAATATTACACATTAAATATAATTGAAAAAAGCAATTTCAGATCTCATGAGAACCTATAGATGTAAGGCCAAATTTTATTGGAAGCCTTGGAAGGTATTCAGAGTTAGTCAAATGGCAAAGTTCTCCACAAGACAACCTCAGTTCTGCCAGGACCTGCAATTTCAGGGGTCTCCTACCACCACCCTCAGGCCTGATCATTTGCTAGCACTCACAGAACTTACTGAAAGCTGTTACATTCATGAGAGAATTATAGATTACAGGGGAAGGATAGAGTTTATAGTCAGACTTCACATTGGGTGAAGTCCAGGAAGGTTCCAAACGTGGGGCTTCTAGTATCCTGTCCTTGTGAAGTCAGGACGTTAGTCTCTCCCCATCAGTGTGTGCCAGTACATATGCCAGCCAGTAAGCTTGCCTGAGCTTTGGTGTCCAGAGTTTTTATTAAGGCTTTGTTATGGCATGATTAATTGATTGTCCACATGACTGAAGTCAGTCTCCGTGAAACTGTTTGACCCAGAACCCTCACCCTAAGTCATGCTGTTGGTGTTTCTAGAGTGGCCAGCCCTGCCTCTGGGACTGTCTGATGTGGCCGGCCCCACCCTGTGATCAAGGGTGGCCAGCACCCACTATACACAAGGACGTTTTCATCAGGTATGCGAGAAATTGAGGACAAAGGCCAGACTTCCCTTTAGACAAGGCTGGATTCTTTACTAAACAAAAAGATACAAGTCACTGATGGGAAGGTACAGACATACACAGGTGGAGGTTCACATGGTTATCTGTTGAAGATATCAACGTTAAAAAAATCTTGAAAATATGTGAGTAAAAGATCAAGTAGGTGAAAATAAACATCCAAAAGAGTTGATTCAGCTGGTATAAACATCTAGAGATTTGGCCACTAAAAATTTGAGGTGCCCCTTGAAAGGACACTGATGAAATGAAAATAAAAAATGGAAGAAAACTAGCAGAGAGGTTAGGATGTTAGATATTATTAATGGAATACTTTTACTTACCTTGGATATCACTAGCCGAGTGGTGTAGTCAGGGTAGTATTAATATGTGTTTTCCCCAAAAATACTGATCTTGGAGGTTTTTAGTGATTTGTGCCAGATTGCAGAGTAAGTTGGGGCAGAGCTGGAAAGAGAATTGTCTCCTGACTTTTGGATTAAGTACTTTTACTCTGAGTACTTTTTCTCCCCAACTGTAAAATAGTTCTTCTTGCCACCCCATTGACAAGAGGTCTGACTCAATTCCTTGGACTCTGGAGTTCCTCTTAGGGACTCGACTGGTCTTTCTTTGCACTTCAGTTCATGGTGTTTATTCTGTGGTGACTATACTCACTAAATTGCTAAACAAACAATTATTTGGGACAAATGCAAATTTATAGGTCTTTTAGATTTTCAAAATGTTTTTGAATAAAGCTCTGCACAATGTTGCCGCACTATAGGTTCTGGTGAACACCGTTTGGATGCCATTAACAATGAACTGGAATAATGTGACTGGGGCTTTTGTACAGAGTACTGAAATTTAGAGGGTTCAAATTTTTATTTTTATTTTATTATTTTTTAAATGTTTATTTTTGAGATAGAGAGCGAGCGAGCAAGGGAAGGGCAGAGAGAGAGAGAGAGAGTCAGCGCAGAGCCTGATGTGGGACTAGAACTCACAACCGTGAGATCATGACCGGAGCCACAATCAAGAAGCAGATGCTTAACTGACTGAGTCACCAATTTTTATTTTTAAAAATAATTTTTAAAGTATAATTTGAAAATTGTTCACATATGTTGCTATCAAACATCTTCTTCACTTTCAGAGAAATAATAGATATTAGCATTTAAAGAATAGTAAATGAAAATAAGTTTCTCTACACTCATGCCCACTATTATTTCTAAGGTAATCCTGAAGGCCCCAACTGGTATTATGGACATATGGGCAAAGGAGTCAGGGCTGGAAGAGAAAGGGCACAGCTCTCTCCTAGTTCTGCAGGAGGCTGGCCCCATTTTAAGAGCATTTGGTGCCCTCTGAGTCCTTGTAGGTTTGCCCAGAAGCTATTGTGTCATTCAGTGCAGGGAAGCCGAGAAGTTGCAGGATGTCTCTGGGTGTTGGTCCTGGTACCTGAGAGTGCTGATGTTAGCCCAAATCATTAAATGGCCTCGGGGAGGGTAGGTAGTAAGGGAAGGAAGAAAACTGAGTTGATAAAGACTTTTCTATACTCTTAGACTCCTGTGTCATCTCATCTACTCCTGACAACAGTCTTGGGAGGTTGGTGGGGAAAAGGAGGCTCAGAGAGGTGACATCCATCTAATGCCACACAGCAAAAAAGTGGCAGGGTTCTCCCAAGGGCTTGTTTGGTTGATGGCATAGTTGGAGGGCTATCTTCTGTGGCGGCGTGTTTCATGGCATGCTAAAAGTGGTGTGTGAAGAAAATGGGGACTGTGACTAAATAAAGTTAGGAGGTGTTAGGCACCTTTATTGCGGGACTTCTCAGAGCCTTTAAAATACCCCTGTGCATTGTGAAGCTTTGGAGAGGGACATAGAATGTATTGTGGCCCGTATTTCTCCCTTGCTCCCAGGGTAGGCTCTAGAAAGTGGCATGTAATACCCAACTTTGTGGAGGTGCACTGGTGGGCGAAGATGCTTTCCGCAGTGATGTCACAGATGAGCCACTGCAAACATGGTGGGGGCTTCCGTGTGCCATTCAGTGGTGACATGGTGCTTGGAGCTAGAGGCGGAAAGTGTAGTTCCCTATAGAGACTCTCCCACTTGTCATCAGGACAGAAACTGCCCTTGAAAGAACTGGTCGTCTCTGTTTGATGTGCTTCTTCGTTGGTGCTTAGTCCTAGGCCTTTGCCTTCCTGGCCATGTACCTGTCTGCTCACTGAGTGAGTGACTTGGAAAAATTCTTAGATGGAAGTGACAGAACACCCCACTGTTTCAACCCCCCTGTCTGAAATTAGGGGACTGACCGGTAAAGGCCCTGGCAGCAACCCAGTGATATCAGTAGGCACTTTACCTCTTTGTTGTCTTTTCTCAGCCGTGTTGGCCGTTTGTCCCCAGGCTTCCTGCGTTTTGACTATCATAGCTTTAGGCGTCACAGCCACATTTGGAGGCTGGAATCTGTGTTCAGGTAGATTTGGTCTTAGTAGCTAACAGGCTCTTTTCTCAAATGGTTCTGTCCGTTTTTTAATCCCAAAAGGAAAATATTTCCCAGTAGTCCTCTTTTGTCTCTGTAGTTGGAATAAGGTTCTGCGACCACCCCTAGCTACAGGGGCGTGTGAGAAAGACTTGGTTGGCATAGACACATCATGGTCTCTTCTCTGGGGCTAGGCACAGGGTTTCTGTGTTGTAAGGGGAGGGAGGGGGACTGGAAGGCTGTTGGGCGGTGCTTGCCTGTGTCTGCCTTGTTATCTGAGACTCTGTTTGGCTCCCCTCTGCTGCATTCTTCTCACCTCCAGTCTGTCTGTAGGCCCCATGGCTGCTTTCTCCCTGCCCTCAAGTTCCCTTGTGTTGCCCTGACTGTCTGTGTTGCTCTCTCCCCTCTTTTCTTTCTCGTGTTTTCCTCATCACCCCTTCTTACTGCTAGCAATCCAGTTTTTTTCTCTAAACATTTAACAATTTAATTTTTAATATTAGACTGTAAATTGATATTTTTCTCGATGTACACTTCTGTGATTTTTAAACACACGTACATATTCCCATAGTCACTATAATTGGGATACGTAACAATGCTATCATCCCAAAAAACTCTCGTGTTATTCCTTTATAGCCAACCCTTCCCCCATCCGTAACTCCTGGCAACCACTGATTTATTCACCATCCTTACATTTTTGTCTTTTTGAGAATGTCACGTTAAAAAAAAAAAAAATCTAGAATGTAACCTTTTGAGACTGGCTTCTTTCATTCACATAGTAATACCTTTGAAATTCATTCAAGTGTAGATGAATTGTTTATTTCTTTTTATTGCAAGTAGTATTCCATATTGTGGCTATACCAAGTAGAAACAGTGGTCTGTTTATTTACTTGTTGGAGGACACCTGGGTTGTTTCCAGTTTTTGCCTATCATGGGTAAAGCCGTCACCAACTTTCCTGTATAGGATCCCCCCTCCCAATTTTTAGCAATTGTGGTAAAATACATGTAACATCTGTCACGTTAGCTATTTTTAAGCATACGGTGCAGTGGTAGTAAATGCTGTCATATTGTTGAGCCGCCATCTCCAGAACTCTTTCATCTTGTAGGAGCTGCAGCTCTGCCCATTAACCAGGAACTTCCCATTTCCCTTTCCCCTGTCCTTCGGCAGCCACCATTCTCCTTTCTAGGATTTTGACTACTCTGAGTGTCTCATATGGGTGGAATCATACAGTTCTTGTCTTTCTGCCATGGGCTGTGTATAGGTTTTTGTGTCAACATAAGCCTTCGCTTCTCCAGGATAAATGTCCAGTGCAGTTGCCGAATTTTGTGATAGTTGCGTGTTTAGTTTCTTAAGAAACCACTAACCTTTTCCAGAGTGGCTGTACCATTTTATATTCCCACCAGCAATGTTGTGGATCCAGCTGTGTGCAGAGTTTGAATTAAATTTCTGGAGAGGGGACTGTGCTGACTGTGGAGTTAGATATTTACCCTTAGAGGAGTCATCATTGGCTGATTTGGAAAATAGTAACTGCCACTCTTGTATTCATTCGTGTGGATTGAGGCAGATGTGTGGAGAGAAGATCGAGCTCTCACAAAACTAGGGCTGGGTGAAAGACCCTGTAGGCGTCCCCTGTGGTAGTGGTTTCCAAATCTGTGTGCATACCAGAATTCCTCAGAGGATTTCTTAATAATACACATTCATGGGTTTCATACAGACCTACCGAATTGGAATCTGTATTTTTAACGAGGGCTCAAGGGAGTTTTAAGCATTCTGCCCACATCAGTTGGGAATTGTGTTTTAAGATCTATGGTATTTCCAAAATGTGAAAGTTTTAGAAGCATGTCTTGTACTATGTAACAAATGAAAAATTTCCTGAGCTCTTATCTTTTCCACTTATCTCTTTCCTTGACCCCATATTTATATTTTTGTCCCCTCTTCATACTTAATTCTGTTACTAAATTTCTCTCCCCCATCTAGTTTTCTCTCTGGTTTGTCTCTCTGCCCCTCTCCCCCTCCCTTCTCTCCTTCTCCCACTTTTCCTTTTTCATGTGTCTCCTGACAAGTTACGGATTGCTCTTTTGGTCCTGCAATTGTAACTTTCTTTCTAGGTTCCCTCTTCTCCAGGCTTGTAGAGTGTTTACTGTTTAGCACCCAGGGCTTATACCAAGTTAGATTTATCCTGTAGGGGCAGATAGAGCTGGGTCTCTCACAGATCATCCTTACCTTTTAATGGCAGGAGTAGAAAACATCTACCAGGGTTTGGTGGAGGAAACTTTAAATATTATATTGAAGTAATTAAGGGTTATTCTTAACTAGTCTTTTTTTCTTCTCACAGGGAAGAAGAAGAACGTTTGAGAAATAAAATTCGAGCTGATCACGAGAAGGCCCTGGAAGAAGCAAAAGAAAAATTAAAAAAGTCGAGAGAGGAAATCCGAGCAGAAATTCAGACAGAGAAAAATAAGGTAGTCCAAGAAATGAAGACAAAAGAGAAGAAGCCACTGCCACCAGTCCCTATACCAAATCTAATAGGAATAGATGGTGGAGACCCAGAAGATAATGACATAAGAAAGAAAAGGGAAAAAATTAAAGAGGTAATAAGCTGAGATTTATGATATGGAATGGTTATGGCGTTTGACTGGATTTTAATATATATGAACATTTGTATCATCTATGGTGTCATACTTTTTCTTGTTTGTTTTTGGGTCATGGTCGTAGTTCAGATTCCAAGTTGGCAGTAAAGGCTAGAACTCACTCTTTCTTAATATGGATTGTAATATTATTGGACACTTAAAATTTTGATATAATGTTTGGATTGTTATACCATTCTGTATTGAGAGATCTTTTGACAGTCAGCATTTTATAAATAATGTAGACTAGATCTGTAAATAATTTATCATTGAATAGGAAATTTCTTAAGGGTTTACTTACAAGGGACTCTGCTAGATACTATGCAAATCTCCTCATAAACATGCTCCTGAAAAGTTAACATTATATCTGCCATCTTTTAAGGAATGGGTCATGAAACCCCTCAACCACACTGCAGATTCCTTCCAAACAGTCTCAATGGATTGAGGAATGGGAAGCGGTTGACCTCAGAATTCTTTAAATTGTTTAATCTCAGAAGTCTTTCAATTTGTTATTCTAGGAATTACTTGGAGATAAAGACAATAACAGAGAGGGGAAAGTCTGGTGAATATTACAGTTAAATTTTGTTAATTAGAACTCCTGCTAATTCTTGGTAGAGTTTGCAGTTGCAGTTCCTGTGAAAAAAAAAGATTTGGTCAGGTTGTAACAGCATCAACAATATTTCAAAGGGATTGTTTATCATAAAATAAGACAATAAGTTTAGTTCAAATAGTCAGATATGTATTCAAATATATTCTAATAATGAACATGGAAGATTTAGTAGATTCTTTAAGCTTGACCTTATGAATTAGTGTAAGAACTTGACCTTGATGGAATTGTGAACTAGAACTGTACTCTGGATCCTGGAGTCTGTTTTATGCACTGGCTGCTAAAGGATTTAGACTGTATGGGGGAAACATTGACAGGTTGTTGTGGGGTTTTTGTTGTTGTTTGTTTTTTGAGATTCCTGACTTTTTTTTTTTAGATGTCATTAGAATTTATTGAAATATTTTCTTATGTATGTGATAATTCAAATAACAGTGTGTGTTTAGAAGACTCCCAAGACCACCTACAGCCTCAGTGATTGCTAGAAGTACTCCCAGAACTCAGCAAAGCTGTTATATTCATGATTTTGGTTTATTACAGCAGTAGGCAACAGATTAAAATTAGTAATAGAAAAAGCTTATAGGACAGAGTCCAGGAGACATCAGATGCAAGTTACTAGTTGTCCTTTTCCAGTGGACACCGCTTAATTCTTCCAGCAGTGTTGTGTGATGCTGTGTATGAAATATCACCAACAAGGGAAGTTCACCTGAGCCTTGGTGTCCAGGGTTTTTATTTCAGATTCATTCTTTAGGCGTGGCTGAACTTAGTTCTCCCAAGTCCTCCAAAGGTCAGGCTGATACCATGTGGCCCAAGGCTGCCACCATAAATCACATTGTGAACATGAACTGACATGGCCCAAAGCTTCATTTAAATGAAGATATTCTTGACAGACAGGATAATAAAATTTTAGCAGTTATTTTCCAGGAGTCTGGCACAGGACATATCTTTCTTTAGGATGTACAGTGTTTGGACAACTCAGACCTGGTGAGTTAACCCTTTAGAGCACACCACAATATCCGGTATTTTTACAAGCCAATGCCTGTATAGGCTCCTATTAAATATTATCGATACTGGCTTAACACACAGAGAAAGTTGAAATTTAAGCTGGTGGTGAAAGAAGCTAACAAGGGGCAAGGTGATATGAATGGCAAGATACCTGAGCATTTCAAGAATTAGAGACATTGTTTACCTCTGAAGGCAGGGGTATAATGAAATTGGAAAGGGATTATTTGAAAATTTTAAGAGGTGCTCTTAACTCCTAGGTCCTCAGTTCTCTAGTTTTGGCATCCTAGCTGCTGCCCTCCCTTCCCCAACAGAACACTAAAGTTTACCTTTTGGAGGGACGAATTAGGGAAGATCTGGATTTGGGGAACACCAGGTATGGCTGAGGGAAAACAAAAAAAGTGGCTAAGGTGGAGGGAATTAAGTGAAAAATGTTCTGAATATATTAAGACTGCTTTCTTGAGAGCTCTCAGAATTCTGACAGCCAGGTGTGTATTCAATAAGCAGGAGAGTGGATGACTTCTCTTTGAAGAGACTGTCCCAAGACAAAAGAGTCTTCTACACTGTTCCTCAGTGAAACACCACTGGGTGTCACCTGTGCTCCCTAACTAAGATGAGGCTCAGGTCAAGTCCTGCTTGTTTACTGATAGCCTTTAATTATCATTTGTTTCCCTCTTATGTGAAGAACAAAGATCACCAGGCATTTCAGGAAAGTTTCTCACATTAGAGAATAAAACAGATGGAAGAAAGGAATTCAGAGAATACAGAAACAATACAGGGAGGAGAAAAAAACAAAAGCATTAACATCATTGGAGTGACAAAAAGTGGAACTCATAAAGTGAGAAAAATAAGTTCTGAAAAGGAACATTTATAGCATACGAAGGAGCTTTTGGAAATAAAAAGTGTGATAGAATTTTAAAATTCAGTAGAAGAGTTGGAAGATACAATTGAGCAAATCTCTCAGTAGAACAAAGAGATTGAGAAAACAAGAAAATAAGATCAGTCAAGAACGTCTAACTGGTGATTAGATAGAGGAAAAAGGAGGAGAAGAAATCAAAGAAACAATTTAAGAAAATTGGCTGAAACAAAAGAATGTGAGTTTACAGATTGAGAGGACCTGTCAGGCATAGAACAACAGTGAGCAACAAACAAACAAACAAAAAAACAAAAAGAGAGACTTCTACTGAAATTTTAGAAAAATAGGCATTCAAAAACAGATCCTAGGGGCACTTGGGTGGCTCAGTCAGTTAAGTGTCCAACTCTTGATTTTGGCTCAGATCATGATCTCACAGTTGTGAGATCAAGCCTGTGTTGGGCTCTGTGCTGGACATAGAGTCTGCTTAAGATTGTCTCTCTCTCTTTCTCTCTCTCTCTTTCTTTCTCTCTCTCTCCACCTCCCTCCATCCCTCCCTGTCCCCCCTTCCCCTCTCCCTGTCTCTCTCTACCCGTACCCTCTACACACATGCACACTCCTTCTCAAAAAAAAAAATAAAAATAAAAATAATAATAATAATAGTGATCCTAAAAGTTTAGGGAGAAAAAAAAGGCTCCACTCAAAAGATGGGATTGTACATAATGGCACCTCAGATTCCTCAGTCACAATTTTGGAAACTGGAAGAGAGTGGAGCAATGGCTTAGAAAGAATGATCTATTCAGCCAATTTATGAATCAAATCTGAGAGTAAATTTAGTCATTTTCTCAGATTGCTATCGGAAAATATGCTTCAGCACAAAAATAGGAAGAGAAGGGCTTTTGGCAATAGGGGATCTGTCACTAGAGAGAGAAAGGAAGGGCGCTCTCCGGATGGTGAATAAGGGACTCAGCAGGGTGACTGCTGTGCTTTGGGCAGAGCTTAGAGCTGGAGGGTGGAGAGCTTCAGGAAGGATTGGTACATCAGAGAATAAAATGGAACTGATAGTCTTATCTGGTGTGTTTGATTATACTGAGACAAGTTTTGAAGCTCAAGTATAATTTGGAAGTAAATTGAGAATCGATACATTAAAAACCTAAGCAAACAAAGAAACTCAAACCCTCAGACAAGTAGGTAACAGCAGGAAAAACAAAACTTGAATAAAATAGTGTGATAATTATAAGAAAAGCATGTTGTAGGGGCGCCTGGGTGGCGCAGTCGGTTAAGCGTCCGACTTCAGCCAGGTCACGATCTCGCGGTCCGTGAGTTCGAGCCCCGCGTCGGGCTCTGGGCTTATGGCTCGGAGCCTGGAGCCTGTTTCCGATTCTGTGTCTCCCTCTCTCTCTGCCCCTCCCCCGTTCATGCTCTGTCTCTCTCTGTCCCAAAAATAAATAAACGTTGAAAAAAAAAAAAAAAGCATGTTGTTATTTAAATTGGGAGGATGTGGGCGGGAGAAATCTATGTGGGGAAGTTTACGTGGAGATAGTAGTGGCATAAGAAAGCTAAATTACCGTAACTATAGGAGAGTACAGTAAATATCTAAATGCTGAAATAGCACTGTAGACTATATTTCAGAATATAGTCTTAGATAGAAAAAAACAGGTGAAAGAGTTTAATTGCCCCAGGAGAGTGGGAATTATGAGTGGGGAAGATATGGCAGACTATTAGATTTCTTTTAAGAATCAGCTTTATTGAGGCGTAATGTGTATACAATAAAATGTACCTGTTGTAAGAGTACTGCTTGTTAAAAATATAAAAGAGTACTGCTTGGTTGTGGGTTTTCACAGATGTATACACCTGTATAACAGCAACTATTATCAAGATGTGAATACGTTTACAGTCTCAAAATGGCTTTCTTGTGCCCTTCTCTGGTCAGTCTACTCTTTGGTCCCGGGCAACCACTGATCTGTTTCTAGTCATTGCAGATTAGACTGGTCTTTTCTAGAGTTTCAGTGAAGTGGAATCATAAAGTATGTGATATTTTGTTTCTGGACTTTCGCTCAGCATAATTTTTTTGAGATTCATCTATGTAGATTGCACATGAAGGTGATTTTTATCTTAACAGTATTCCGTTATATGCAGGTACCGTAGTTTGTTTTATTTATTCACCTGTTGAATGGTTGTTCAACATTTGATCCAGTTTTTGGCTATTAGGAATAAAGTTGGCAATGAGCACTTGTGTGTCAGTATTTGTGTGGGTACGTGTTTAAGTTTTAGTTTCGACATTTCAGTCTGTGATCTGTTGCCAGTTAATTTTTTATTGTCTGAAGTAAGGGTGCACTTCAGTTTTTGCCCGTAGGGTTTTCTAGCTGTTCAGCATCATTTGTTGAAATGATCCTTTTCCTATTGAATTACCTTGGCACTTTGTTTGTTTTTTTTTTCAATATATGAAATTTATTGTCAAATTGGTTTCCATACAACACCCAGTGCTCATCCCAAAAGGTGCTCTCCTCAATACCCATCACCCACCCTCCCCTCCCTCCCACCCCCCATCACCCCTCAGTTTGTTATCAGTTTTTAAGAGTCTCTTATGGTTTGGCTCTCTCTCACTCTAACCTCTTTTTTTTTTTTTTTCCTTCCCCCCCCTCCCCCATGGGTTTCTGTTAAGTTTCTCAGGATCCACATAAGAGTGAAAACGTATGGTATCTGTCTTTCTCTGTATGGCTTATTTCACTTAGCATCACACTCTCCAGTTCCATCTGCGTTGCTCCAAAGGGCCATATTTCGTTCTTTCTCATTGCCATGTAGTACTCCATTGTGTACATAAACCACAATTTCTTTATCCATTCAGCAGTTGATGGACATTTAGGCTCTTTCCATAATTTGGCTATTGTTGAGAGTGCTGCTATAAACATTGGGGTACAAGTGCCCCTATGCATCAGTACTCCTGTATCCCTTGGGTAAATTCCTAGCAGTGCTATTGCTGGGTCATAGGATAGGTCTATTTTTAATTTTCTGAGGAACCTCCACACTGCTTTCCAGAGCGGTTGCACCAATTTTCATTCCCACCAACAGTGCGAGGGTTCCTGTTTCTCCACATCCTCTCCAGCATCTATAGTCTCCTGATTTGTTCATTTTGGCCACTCTGACTGGCGTGAGGTGATATCTGAGTGTGGTTTTGATTTGTATTTCCCTGATAAGGAGCAACGTTGAGCATCTTTTCATGCTTGGCACTTTGTTTAAAATCAAATGACAGATTCAGTAGATGTTGAGGCTCTTTCTGGATTCCTACCTGTTCCATTAATCTGTATATTATCCTTAATGCCAGTAGGACACTGTATTAAAGACTTTAACTTAATAGTAAGCTTTGAAATCAGGTTAAATCCTCAAACTTTGTTCTTTTTAAAAATTGTTTTCGTGTTTCTGGGTCCTTTGCCTTTCTAGAATTCACTTTTTTACGTAAAATAAAAGGTTGCTGGGTTTTGATTGGGATTTTACTGAATTTGTAGATGAATTGAGAAGAATTGTTACCTTAACAGTATTCAGTGTTCCATGAGCATGTTACATGTTTCCACTTATTTAGGTTTTCTTTAATTTGTCAGTGTTTATAGTTCTTCATATATAATTTCTTGCACATGTTCTATTATGTTTATTCCTAAATGTTTCATGTTTTTTGATGCTATTATAAATGGACTTGTTTTTTAATTTCCATTTCTGGTGTTTATTACTAGCATATAGAAATATATTTGACTTTAGTTTTCTGAACTTGTATCCCTGTTAATTTTATTGAAGTCATTATAGTTCTAGTGGGTTATTATTATTATTTTTTAGATTGCTTAGGATTCTCCTTATACATAGTAATGTCCTCTGTGAATAGAGGTGCTTTTCCTTTATCCTTTTTGATTGTTTTGCCTTTTATTTCTTGTTACGCTGGCTAGGACTTCCAGTACATTATTGAAAATAAATGTGGAGAATGGACATACTTGATTTGTTATCAACTTGAAGGGTTAAGAATTTGGTCTTAAGTATGATGTCAGCTGTAGGTTTTTTGAAGATCCCCTTTATTAGATGGCGGGCATTTCCTTATAGTTTATTGAGAGTTTTTATCATGGATGGCTGTTGAATCTTGTCAAGTGCTTCGTCTGCCTCTATGAAAATGATCGTATGATGTTTTTCCTTTTATTCTAGTAACGTGGATTCTGTTGATTGGCTTTTGAATGTTAAATTAGTCTAGGTTAAAACTAGGTTTTACTGTACTTGATCACGATGTAGTATCCTCTCTAGGTTGCTAATTTTGGTTAAGGAATTTTGCATCTGTTTTTGAGATACACTGGTTTTCAGTTTTGTTGTAATATCTTTGTCTGGTTTTGGTGTGTGAATAATGCAAGCTGTAAAAAAGCAAGTTGAGGAATATTTGAATGAGTGATATACTGTTAAATGAATAGATTTTTTTATATACCACAGTCCACTATTAAATAATTCACCTGTTGTATAATTAACAAACTAGTTGATAGTTCAAACTAGTTGATATAAAAAAATATTTACTAGCTAAGTGGCTGTAAACTAGGGCTTCGAGCTTGGCTAAATCCAAGTCTGTAGGTGTTATTGTCAATAATATTCATTTTATCCTTTTGTTTAGTATCTCCACGTTGGGAGAGTGTTAGCCCCCATCAGCCCAAGATAATGTGTTACACAGACCTTGAGATTGCAAAATGAGAGAGTCCCTTTATCTCCTAGTGTCTATAACAATATGCGTAAAAGGACTTGATTGCCACTACTTGAATCACAGATACCTAGTCACTGTGATTAGGTTAGGGTTGGCAAACTACAACCCACAGGCCAAATTCTGCCTGCTGTCTATTTTTTAAAAATAAAATTTAGGGGCGCCTGGGTGGTGCAGTCGGTTAAGCGTCCGACTTCAGCCAGGTCACGATCTCGCGGTCCGTGAATTCGAGCCCCGCGTCGGGCTCTGGGCTGATGGCTCGGAGCCTGGAGCCTGTTTCCGATTCTGTGTCTCCCTCTCTCTCTGCACCTCCCCCATTCATGCTCTGTCTCTCTCTGTCCCAAAAATAAATAAACGTTGAAAAAAAAATTAAAAAAAAAATAAAATAAAATAAAATTTAGTTGGAGAAGGTATATCCATTTGTTTATGTATTGTCTAAGGCTACTTTTGTGCTATGGTAGCTGCGTTAAGTAATTGCTAGAGATGGTATGGACTGCAAAGCCTGAAGTATTTATTTTAAAGAAGGATTTTGCTGATCTTCAGCCTAAGGGTAAGGAGTTCTCTAGTAATTGGTTGTGGAATCAGAGCCCCTTGATTGACAGTGCCGTCGTGATCACAGGGAGGGAAGGGGAGCTATTCCCCAAAGAATTGGCAGTTCCTCAAAGGAAAGAGTGCTGAACAGACACCTTCTTCCCCAATAAAAAGAACTTGTCTTTTATACCCAAGTTTTTCTTCTTTTGTGTAGACTGAGGTTAAACATGATGATGTGGGTTATCACGCTAGTAAAAAATGTTAATAGAGTAATATTCTGATAGAGGAGATAACAGGAAGAATGGGTAAGGCTGCAGTGATAGATGGTATAGATTGATGAAATAACGGTCTGTGAGTGATGTTAATTGATGGATTATAATTTTTCTTTTCTCAGATGATGAAACATGCCTGGGATAATTATAGGATATATGGATGGGGACATAATGAACTCAGACCCATTGCAAGGAAAGGACACTCCACTAATATCTTTGGTAAGTTTACCTCTCCTAACTACTGTATCCATCTTTAAAACGGAATCTAAGTTCTTAAGTACTTTCTAAAACCTGAACATTTCTATTATAATTTGAAGCAACGTGCATTTTTTTTTTGCAAGCTTCAGTCAAGATTTCATGCTAGTTGCTTTAGAATATACAGATAATGTGGTAGATTTTCTACCTCTACAGATGTTGTAGTCATTTATCAGTGTTTTGAAGCTTTTTCTGCACTTTTTTCTTTAATGTCAGGGAAGTTAGGTACCTATTTGTAATTCTCTTTCTTCAACACAGTTCTGATACTCCTCGCATTATGAGGGGGAAGAGACGTGAAAGAAAGCAGTAGTGCTCTGTATATATAAAAAAGTCACATGCCCAAGGTGATTTGGTTGGTAAGGTGAGTGGGTGATATTGTACACTCACAATTCCAAGGGAAAGATTCATTTGTTTGTGGATGGAGGTCTGGGGAAGAGCTATGTTCAGCCTGAGTTCACTCTAACTTTCTAGGTCTCTTGAGCTCACTTCTACTTGTTAAACTTCTCCATTTCAAAAAGTACTTAACAACTTTTACTTAACCTAAGGATAAGTCTTGAGAATCATCAAGCTGTTATTTATTATAGTCTTGATCTCTTTCCCGCATTCTCAATTTTTCTTGATGTAATGGGTATCTTTTAAGTAATAATAGGTGAAGTTAAGAAAATATTGAGGTAGGGAGGCACATGGACTAGTTATTTGCAACGTAGTTATCTTTGCTAATTGTAATGTGCCACCACAGTAACCTAAATCACGGCATTTTTCCTCGTGACATTTGAAAGAGTTTTTCTAATGCTATGATTTCTCTTGTAATTTGTTGCTTGCTTATTTTCTGTAAAACATAAAATGTCTGAAAAGATCATTTCTCTTGGGTTTCAGAGGTGTTGGAATTGAGGAATAATGGAAAAAATTTTTCTTTAGGTCGTCAAAGACACCAGAAATATCTTAATACAGTTAACTTAGAATCTGTCACCTAATGAAATAAAGCATATTTCCTTAGCAAAGGTTACAAATGGAAAAGTTCCCATTGTTTTGTGGATGCCACAGTGTGAGACATTAGTGCAGGAAAAGACATTTTATGTTTAATGGTTAATTAAAATTAGATCCTCTTTTCAAGTAAATATTTTTTTCAGTATTAAACTCTTTGGTAAACTGTTAGTCCTTCTAAAGGATTAGAGTATAAATGTGTAAAATAAAAGTTGCATGTTAATTTTCTACTTCTTTTTTAAACCGTATTTCTCAGAACATATACTGTATTCACATTTGTCAAATGGATACGGGTCCTAGGCGAAATAGTTGGTAAGTTTATTAATTTTGAGAGAGAGAGACAGAGAGAGCAACCAGGGGAGAGGTAGAGAGAGAGAAAATCCCAAGCAGGCTCCTCGCTGACAGCGCTGTGCCTGACGCAGGGCTGGAACTCACAAACCCTGAGATCATGACCTAAGCTGAGACCAAGAATCTGACGCTTAACTGACTGAGCCACCCAGGTGCCCCTGTTTTGTTTTGTGTTGTTTTTGTTTTGTTTCATTTTACTTTAGGAGAAGTCTAACTGAGTGGTAATAGTTCTGAGTGTCTCATTTGATGTCCCAAATTCAGTATGTCTTTAAGAATCAGAATCTTAGAATTGAAAGAAACTTCAAAAGTCTAGCCTCTCTATTATGGTAGGAACATACAGGCGAGTATTGAAACTTTACTTACAGTATTTGAGATTACATGGAAAAGAACTTAAAAACGTGTTCTTTTCCATTTTACTAGCTTCAATTATTAAAAAATTCTTTTATGTGGTAACTGAAATAAGCATTCCTCTGACTTCTGTCTGGTTAGTCCTTGGCATCATAGGATTCTTTATGTGCAGATAACAGAAAATCCATTTCAAAATGGCTTAAACTAAAGTAAATTTAATCAGCTCAATGAAGTCCTAGCATAGATTGGAGTCCAACTAAGCTTTTTATTTATGTCTTTTCTCCGTTTTCCTCTGTGTGTTGATATCTTCAGGCTGGCTTCTTAGCAGGACGGCTGCCTCAGTGTGAAGCTGTATATATACGTACTACCACATCTGTAGAGCAGAGAGCACTTGGTTTTCGTAGAAACTTCGTTGACTCATTGTTTCTTGTCTCAAATTGGCTTTTGTGCCCATCCTCGAACCAAATGCTACTTCCAGAAGGATGGTGTATATTCTTTTGGTTTTGCCCCGTGAAGGCAAACTCCTGGAGCTAGTGAGTGAGAAGAAAATGTTGCTGGATGTAAATTAGCACTGATACTAATTATTCCAACAGTAATTAATGGAATGAATTCTTTTTACTTAGATATACTGAAGAATTAAGAGTTTTGTTAGGAATAGGTCTTCTCGCCCTTAAAGGGAAGAATTTTGATTTGGAAAAGAGTGTTAACTTTGCAGTGCTTTTTGAAGTGTGCCTTTATTTTCTCCATACGTGTCTATGTCTGTGTATGTGGGTATGTTTATGTATAAATTCTTTTTGCTATTTCTAACTTAACTGGCTTATGACTTCTAATATTTTGTTGAGGATTTTTGCACTTACGTTTTGCATTTATATTGCTCTGTATTTTTCTTACATTATCTTTGTCTTGTTTTGGTATCCAGGTAATGTCTCATAAAATGAATTTGGAAGTGTTCTCTGCTCTTTATTTTTCTGGAAGATATTGTTTAATATTGATTTTTTGATAGTATTCACCAGTGAAGCCATCTGCATCTAGAGATTCCCCCCCCCCCCCCCCGGGAGGTTTTTAAACTGAAAATTCAGTTTGTTTAACAGTAAGGACCAATCAGCTTATCTCCAGTTGACTCTTGAACAACATGGGTTTGAACTGCATGGGTCTACTTTATATATAGGGTGTTTTGTTTTGTTTTGTTTTGTTTTGTTTTTGATAAATACAGTACAGTAGTGTGAATGCATTTTCTCTTATGATTTTATTAATAACTTTTTTCTATCATACTTTATTGTAAGAATGTAGTTTAATTATAAACTAAATTTAATTCTAAACATTGTCTATTAAGACAGTGTGTGTTAATCAACTATTATCAGTAGGCTTCTAGTAAACAGTAGTAGGCTATTAGTATTTAAGTTTTTGGGGAGTCAAGTTATATGGGTTTTTGACTGCATTGTGGTCAGCATCCTTAACCCTAGGCTTCTTCAAGGACCAACTGTATTTCTTTCAGGGTGAGTTTTGGTAGTTTATGGTTTTTGAGGAATTGGTCCATTTCATCTTAGTTATTGATTTTATGTGCATAGAGTGTTTGGAGTATTGCCTTGCTATCTTTTGGATGTCTTTGGCAGCTGTAGAGATAATCTCCTTTCATTCCTGATATTAGTAATTCATATTTTCTCTCTTTCTCTTTGTCCTGCTAGAAGCTTGGTTTCATTGATCTTTTTAAAAAATTTGTCATGGTTCACTTTATTTTTTTATTCAAGTAATAACATAGAGTGTATACTAATTTCTAGTGTACAATATAATGACTCAGCAATTCTGTACGTTAGTCAGTGCTCATCGTGGTAAGTGTACTCCTTAATCCTCTTTACCTCTTTCATCCATCCCCTGCCCACCTTCCCTCTGGCAACCACCAGTTTGTTCTCTGTGTGTTTTTTTGTTTGTCTCTTTTGTTTTATTTCTTAAATTCCACATATGAGTGAAATCATATGGTATTTGTCTTCCTCAAGCTGACTTATTTCACTTAGTATTATATCCTCTTGATCCATCCATGTTGTTGCAAATGGCAAGATTTCATTCTTTTTGATGGCTGAGTAATTTTCTATTGTATTGCTTTTATCTTGGCTTTTATAAATAATGCTGCAATAAACATAGGAGTGCACATATCTTTTTAAATTTGTGTTTCCATTTTCTTTGAATAAATACCCAGTAGTGGAATTACTGGATCATATGATAATTCTATTTTTCATTTATTGAGGAACCTCCATACTGTTTTTCACAGTTGGTGCACCAGTCTGTGCACCAACTAACTAATAGTACATGAGGGTTCCTTTTTCTTCACATCCTCGTCATCTCTTGTTATTTCTTATGTTTTTGGTTTTAGCCATTATGACAGGTGTGAGGTGATATAACTCATTGTGGTTTTGATTTGCATTTTCCTGATGATGAGCAATGTTGAGCATCCTTTCATGTGTCTGCTGGCCATCTATATGTCTTCTTTGGAAAAATGTCTATTTGTTGATCTTTTTAATATTTTCTTTATGTTTTTCATTTCTTTGATTTCTGCTCTTTACCATTTTGTTTCTTTTGCAGTTTTGAGTTGATTTAGCTCTTGCTTTTCTAATTGCTCTGGAAGCCTGGAGTGTGGATTCGAGATCCTTTTCTCCAATGTAAGCATTTGGTGCTGTACATTTCTGTAGGTGCTGCTTTAGTTGTATGCTAAAGATTTTGGTATGTTGTGTTTCACTTTCCATTTAATTCAATATGTTTTAAAATTTCTCTTGAGGAACCCTCTTGCCCTGTTGGTGAGAATGCAAACTGGTGCACCCGCTCTGGAGAATAGTATGGAGGTTCCTCAAAAAGTTACAAACAGAACTACCCTATGATTCAGCAGTTGCATTAGTATTAGTAGGTATTTGCCCCAAGGATACCAAAATACTAATTTGAAGGGATACAGGCACCTCGATGTTTATAGCAGCATTATTTAAAATAACAAATTATGGAAAGAGCCTCAATGTCCACTGACTGGATGAATGGATAAGGAAGATGTGGTATATATATACAATGGAATATTACTCAGTCATCAACAGAATGAGATTTTGCCATTTGCAGTGATGTGGATGGAGCTACAGAATATTTTGCTAAGTTGAAATAAAGTCAGTCAGAGAAAGACGAATACCAGATGATTTCACTCATGTGTGGAATTTAAGAAACAGAACAAATGAACATAGGGGGGAAGAAGAGGCAAACCAAGAAACAGATTCTTTTAACCATAGAGAGCAAACTGATGGCTATCTGAGGGTTGGGGGTACAGGGATGGGTGAAATAGGTGATGGAGATTATGGAGGGCACTCGTTGTGATGAGCGCTGGGTGTCCTGTGTAAGTATTAAATCACTAAATTCTACACCTGAAACTAATATCGCACTGTATGTTAGCTAACTGGAATTTTTAAACAAAAACTTAATTAAAAAAAATAGAAGCTCATGGGAAAAGCCATGTATTTTTCAGCTTGGGGAAGAAAAGTTTCCCTTGAGTAAGTTGTTTAATTTTCAAATGTTCAGAGATTTTCCTTTTATCTTTCTGTCACTGAATTTTAGTTGAATTCCTTTATGGTCAGAGAACACTGTATTTCAGTTCTTTTAAATTGTTGAAGATTTACTTTATGATCCAAAATATAGTCTGTCTTAGTGAATGTTCCATTTGTGCTTGAAAAGAATATATACAAGTGTAGTCTGCTGTTATTGAGTAGAATGTTCTCTTGATGTTAGTTAGATGCCATTGGTTAATGGAGTTGTTCAGACTTCCTCTGTGCTTGCTAAATTTCTGTCTAGTAGTTCTATTACTCACTGAGAGAAGGGTGTTGAAGTCTTCAACTGTAATTTTGGATTTGTCTCCTAACCTCATTCAGTTTTGTCAGTTTTTGCTTCATACATTTCTTATATTCATATATTCTTGTTAAGTGTTTACACCTTTAGGATTGTTATATCTTCTTGGTAGCACCACAAAAGCCTTAATACCATAACCAGACACTGATATTACAAGCAAAGGAAACTGTAGACCTATGCCCCTCATGGATATAGACACAAAAATCTTTAACCATGTATTAGTAAATGTAATTCAGCAAATGTAAAATGAATAGTAACTCATGATTATTACATGGTCGGTTTAATATCTAGAAGTTAGTCGATGTAATTGAAAATATTAAGGGAATAAAAGAAGAACCATATGATCATTTCAGTAGATGCAGAGAAAGCATTTAACAACACTCAGGATCAATCCATTATAAAAACTCTTAGCAGACTTGGTTAGAAGGGAACTTCTTCAACCTGATTAAAGACATTAAAACACACACCCCAAGATGAAACAAATGGAAAAAATTTGCCACATGCCTCGTGTTGAAAGACTAGATATTTTCCCCTAAGATTATGAATTAGGCAAGGATGTCTGCTCTCTCACTTTGTGTAACTTTGTAGATGAGCTCCTAACCAGTACATTAAAGCAAGGAAAAGACAAAAGTATAAAGTTTGGAAATGAAGAAGTAATACTGTCTTTACTTGTAGTCAACGTGATTATTCATGCAGAAAGTCTTAAGAAATCTACTAAAAAACAACAATAAAGTCCTAGGTTGAATACAATTTAGTAAGGTCATAGGATACAAGTTTAATATACAAAATAAATTATGTTAAAAAATTTTTTTTAAGTTTATTTATTTTGAGAGAGGGAGTGTGCGAGTGGGGTAGGGGCAGAGAGGGAGAGGGTGAGAGAGAATCCCAAGCAGGCTCAGAGCCTGCTGTGGGGTTCAAACTCGTGAACTGCAAGATCATGACCTGAGCCAAAATCAAGATCTGGATGCTTAACCAGCTGAGACACCCAGGCGCCCCAATAGATTGTATTTCTGTATACTGGTAAATAGTCAAAATGCAGTTTAAAAATAATGTCATTTGTAGTAGCATCAAAAAATATGAACTGCACGTAGGTGAATTTAACAAAATATGTGTAAAATTCACACACTTAAAACTGTGATTATTGAGAGAAGTTTGAAAGGACAGAGGTGCCATGTTTATGAATTGGAATACTCAGTATTGTTGAGATGGCCCAATCAAAATGACTTTTTGTGTAAATTGATAGTCTGACTCTAAAAATCTGTATAAAAATGCAAAGCTTGGGCAATAGTAAGAATAATTTTTTAAAAGGAAGAACATGGGGCGCCTGGGTGGCGCAGTCAGTTAAGCGTCCGACTTCAGCCTGGTCACGATCTCGCGGTTCGTGAGTTCGAGCCCCGCGTCAGGCTCTGGGCTGATGGCTCAGAGCCTGGAGCCTGTTTCCGATTCTGTGTCTCCGTCTCTCTCTGCCCCTCCCCCGTTCATGCTCTGTCTCTCTCTGTCCCCCCAAAAATAAATAAACGTTAAAAAAAAATTAAAAAAAAAAAAGGAAGAACAAAGTTGAAGGATTTATATTACCTTATTTTAAGATTTACTGTAAAGCTGCAGTAATGAAGGCAGTATGGTTTTAGTGTAAGGACAGACACAGAGATCAGTGGCAAAGAACAGAACTCAGAGTGCATGTACATTATACGTGGTTAATTAATTTTCAGTAAAGTTGCTTAGGTAAGTCCGTGACTAAACAGGATAGTCTTTCCAATAAATCATGCTGGATCAGCTACATATTCATATAGAAAAATAACAAACCTTGATTCTTCATTGTACATAAAAATTAACTTGAAATGGATCATAGATCTAAGCATAAAAGCAAAAAGTACAAAACATTCAGTAGAAAGCATTGGAGAAAATCTTTGTGACTTTGAGGTAAGAAAAGAGGTTTTAGAATACAAAAAGCATAAGCCACAAAAGGAGAAAAATGGATAAATTGGACTTCATAAAAATTTCTGCTCTCTGAAAGACATTAATAAAAAGGTAAATAAGCCCCAAAACTTGGAGAATGTGTTTGTGACACACACACAAACACACGTGGATGTATTTAGAATATATAAATAATTACATGCCAAAGAAAGTTTATGCATAGTCAGTAAGCACATCAGTTGTCAGAGAAATTAAAATTGAGACCACAATGTAACATCCTATACATTCATATTAGAACGCGTAAAATTACAAAGACCAGCAATACCGAATACTGACAAGGAGGGTGGAACAGCTAGAACTCTCATCCATTGTTGCTGCATGTATAAAGTGGTAGCTCTGGAGAGCTCTTGCACACTGTCCTGTAGAGTTCAACGTCAATTACTATACAGCTTGGCAGTTTTACTCCCAAATATGTCCATGATGCTCACAAATGAGATCAGATAGTAGTTTTTATTTTTCTTACTGAGATTTTTGCATCCGTGGTATGCAGAATCCATAAATTGAATTTAAACTCTCTTTTCCTTTGTTCTATGAAAGTTTATGTAGGAGTTGCTATCCTTAAAATTAGGGTAGAATCTATTCTATGGAACTTCCAGAGTGTGATACTTTAATAGTGGGTAGCTCTTTGAGAACTTCACAGTTTCCTCTGTTTCTTGGTCTGTTTTGCTTGTTTGGATTTTATGTTTATTTCATAAGTCAGAATTATATATAAAACATATATTTTTATATAGTATACATTACTATTTATATTAAACATATAATGCATATATTCTTAGAAAATCATCAGTTTCACTCATTTTTTTTTCAAATTTATTGGTACAATATAACTAAAGTGGCCTTTTTATACTCAATTTCCTCAGTATCTGTGTGTTGATGCATTTTTTTTTTAATGTTTATTTTTGAGAGAGAGAGAGAGAGCGAGCACACAAGTGGGGGAGGAGCAGAGAAAGGGAGATACAGGATCTGAAGCAAGTTCCAGGCTCTGATCTGTCAGCACTGATCCCGACGTGGGGCTCGAACTCATGAATCGTGCGATCATGACCTGAGCCGAAGTCATCCTAGGTGCCCAATCCAGTTTTATTTTGTACTTTTGTATTCCCTGACTACTTTTTAGAATTTGTTTAGTGATAGAGTCATTGTATAGTTCTTTTAATAAAACTATCTTTTGAGTTTTATATTTTTGACAGTTTTCTTTGTTTCTAATTTGTTAATTTTTGCCTTTTCTGATTCTTTTACTTTTTGCTCAAGTTTATCATTCTTTTTCTTCCTTAGAATGTTGTGAATTCAGTTATTTTCATTTGTTCTTATTAAATACTATAAAATTTTCAAGTTATGAGTTTTTCTAACAGCTTCATTAGTTGAATCCTATGTTCTCACAATAAAATTTATTAATGTTTTATATGTTTTACAGTGTTGTGTTTCACTTCTTCTTTGACCCAAGGGTAGTTTTAGATTTTTAAAAACTTTTTCCAGTTGAAATCTTGAGTTGTCTAGGTATTAATCCTAGGTAGTAATAGCCAGGAACTCCCAATTTTGCCTTTCTCTTCCTTGGTCTGTTTAGCCCATGGCACAAACCTCTTCTTGTGGAACTAACCAGAATTGGTACAGAACAGGTGGGTCTGGACTTTGTTTTCCAGAGTAGTCAGCACCTTAGAGGAATGTGCACTTCCAGGACTCCATAAATAACTAGAGAACTGAAGCATAACTCTCTATAAAAATTGAAATAACAAAAATAGGTACTCTTAAGGATTTAAAATAAGCATGGTAAATATTTTGGATGAAATACTAATATAAAGAGATACATACTTAAGCAGAGAATTGGAGGTAAGGAGTTTGGGGGTATAAGCCATCATTTGGTACTTTATGTTGAAGAGTTGATAAAATATTTGTTATCCTAATAAAAAGCTGAGGAACAAAGAAAAGTAAAAGGAAAGCATGTAATAACCCAGAACAAAAATTCTAGTCAATGTCAACATAAAGAGAGCTAAAGGGAGAAGACCTAGGAACTTACCAGAGTGTGGTGGAATACTTGTCTTGTTAGTGGAAAGATAATACTTCCTGATAAGTTGAAGAAATTATTAGAATCACATGAAGAAGATGTGGTGTCAGTTAAGGACATTATAAGGACAAATTTTTATAACTTTAAAGCATCAGGAGAAAACGCTGTTTACCCACTGGTAAAAGGAATGAAAGAGGGAAAGAAAGAATAATAACGAAGTAATGACAAATGCTGAATCCTAAAATACCATTAAGATAACTTGTCGATAAGACACAGCCGAGTTTAATGCTAACTGTGGAATGTAGATCACTACCTAACCAGAGCCTTAGTAACCTGTCAGAGGACAAAGTTGAGATATTTATTGAGATTTTAAGTCTGGGTTAAGATGGGCCCTTCAGTTGGGGTAGGGGTGGGTACTTGGTTATGATTAGGTAAGGACCATAATATAATAGTTTTGGATTGATAAGCAGAGAATTGGAGGTAAGGAGTTCGGGGGGTATAAGCCATCATTTGGTACTTTATGTTGACGAGTTGACAGGTCTTTCAGAAAGTTCCTGGAATGAACAGTAAAATAATTTTGCAACTTTTATCCTTTTATCTTTCTGGCAAGGATAACAGTAAACTCATGTTGATGAAGACAGTATAATAATGAAGCCGTTTTAATGTAGATAATAACGAGTGTGGATGATTTTCATTCTCAGAAGATAGAAGTAATTGAGGAGGACTCATCTGCTGTTACTTATATTTTTTTTACTGTGCTATTAGATTTGTTTTAGATTGTATTCAGGATTTTTGGAGTTTTATTTGTTACTAAGAGTGACCTATTTTCTTGTCATGTTTACAGTGTCTAGTTTTGATATCAGCTAGTTTTGTCGAATTTGTTCCTCCCTGAATTGTTTTCCTTTAACATCAGGTTTCTCTCTCTCTTGAAGATAGGTAGATCTTACTATTTTAATTTTTTCTACTTACATTTTGTTTAATACCTTCTTTTTCAATATGATTAACCTGCTTTTTCATTGTTAAGGATTGTTATAGTTTCTGTTTTACTGTGGTCTTTTAGTCTTATTGTGCTTTTATTAATATTTCTAAGTATTTTTTTTGCTCCTTCTGTGAATTTGTACCAGAAGAATGTGGTTCTTATGACTTTGCTTATCATCTTGAGCCATCCTCCCCATTTCCTGAGTTAATCCTTTTTTTAAAAAAAAACTTATCTCTGTTAAGTAGATAGAGATCTCATACTGTGACCAGGAAGAAAATGAAGGAGAACTATAATTTTAGTTTCCTTTTCCTTCCTATTAGTTGTCAACATGCCATCTTTAGGAATAGCTGTTAAACAGTGTATATTATTTATTCTTAAGGAAAAGTGAACCATGTTGGGTATTCTTTTTGGTCCTTATATTTCTACTTTGATTTTTACATATTAAAAAATTAAAACAGACCTTGTATGAAGGGCGTGTTTTTAATGACAGTTTTCCCCCCCACCCCAAATATAGGAAGTTCACAAATGGGTGCTACCATAGTAGATGCTTTGGATACCCTTTATATCATGGGACTTCATGATGAATTCCGAGATGGGCAAAAATGGATTGAACACAACCTTGATTTCAGTGTGGTGAGTATACAGTTGATGACTTCTTTGATCAACTCTGCAAAGACCGTGTCTAATAAACATAGTAGTTTTGAGCATTTTACTAGCAGTTTAAGGAAATCATAAATTCCCTGTCCTCCTTTGGGATTAGAGTGGTTATTTAACTTTTACATAAAATACATACCCTTTCTCATCTTCCTGTCACTTTTCTTGATGTTATCATTTGAGGCAGTGTGTTCAGTGTGTTAAGCAGTAGTTACAAAAAAAAAAAACCCACATTGAACTAGAAATACCAGGAATGCATAAACTCCTTTATAAACAATTAAGCATTTTGTTATTTTTAAAAGATTCAATAATTCAGTGCAGGTTTAATGAGCCTTCGTAACTAGGCCTATGCCCATGCTTCCAGCATTTTGCATAGTTGATAAGTGATGCGGCTGAAGTTTGAAGACCAGCACGGCTACATTCTAGCTGTGTGACTTGGGAACATTCCTTATTCTTTCTGAATGTGTCATAAAATTGCTATCGCAATGCAGTATTGTAAGGATTATTTGAGATAATCAGATACACGTTAAGTACTCAGTAAATGGTAGCAATTGTTTTCATTATTACCAGTATTCACCCACAAGGTGTATGGGCTGTTTTGTTTTACTCATTATCACCTTTCATGACATTTGTGATTGTTCTTCTTTTTGACTATAGTCAGAAGTCACTCTTTTACTGTGTTGTTTTTGTTTTTTTTTTTTTCCTTTGGCAGACCCAATTTGTCATTCAAATTGTGATTTAAATCCATAATTATTTCTTCTCTCATGCTTTCCTGATGCTAACCACACAAATCTGGATTACTTTCTTTTATATGATTCTAGCATTTTGGACGTATATCAGTTACCACTTGGGTTTAAGTTCGTGAGTGGCAGAAAATCTAATATAAAAGAGCTTAAATATAGATATGTGTTTCTCTTTCATGAAAATTAGGCACAGAGACCAGCAGCTTAGGGGTGGCTTGGATAGATCCTTGATCCTCCGGGATCTAAGATCCTTTGTCTTGTTGCTTTCTCAGTGTGTAGCTTCAACCTCGTGGTACAAGACGGCTTCTTGATAAGGTGGGTCAACCTTCCAGTTGTAGAAAAGAGGAAGGATCCGTGACTCTCCTGTGAGAACACCTTCCAGGAGTGGGTTACCCTGATTTTGCTTGTATGCTGTTGAGTAGATCTGACACATACAGCCCAACCTTGATGCAAAAGGAGGCTGAAAAATTTAGTCTTTTTTTTTTTTTTTCTCTCTCTGTTTGGCCATGTAGTCCTTATAGGATGTGCTTCTTGTTTAAGAAATCCCTACTCCAAGGTCATGAGGATAAATTCTTGTGTTTCATCCTAAATTTTTTAAAGTTGAGCTTTTGCATTTAGGTCTTTAATCCACATAAAATTGATTTTGTATGTAGGGTGAGCTGGACAGGCAGCAGTTTATTCTAGCACCATTCGTTTCCCTGCTGTTTATACATGGCCACACGGGTCACAGGGGCCTATTCTTTTCTTTTGGCTTTTTTCTTTATGCTTATGACATCAATACTTAACTGTCTTAACTATGATATTTTTATAGGAAGTTTGATATCTGATCTTGTTCTACCAGGAAATTATCTTAGCAGTTCTCTGCTCTTTGTTCCTGTAAGCTCTGGGGTGCTGTTGACATTTTGATGAGTCTTGCATTCAATTTACAGATTAATTTGGAGAGAATTGGCATCTGTACGGTCTCAAATACTCCTGTCCCCTAACATGGCAGCTTTGTAAGGCCTAATAATATGCTGGTATATCATTGTATCAGTTGGCTCAGTCAGGAGCCAGAACTGTGCCATTTATTTTAATTAGAGGATTTAATGTTTACAGTTGTTAACCAAGTAATGGGAAACTGAAAAGGCAAAGAGAATATTGTGGTATCACAAGAGATAGTAGCTATAGTAAACACCTACCTCCCTGGGACTCTGAGAACAGTGGGAAGAAGTTGGGACTATTAAACTTGAGTAATTTGGAACTCTGTTTCTGGTACTTTAGGAGCTCTTAAGAGGGCTTTTTTTAGAGCTGGGACTCGGACCTCTAAGGAGATGGTACCTACCTACTGCTTGGTATTTCTAAGGGCCACAGGGAGGCTGATTTAAAGAAAGTGTGTGTGGCAGGGAAACTGTAACCTGGAACCAACAGCCACTGCCAGGGTGAAGAACCATGACTCATTTGACACTGTCCAAAACCGGAGGTAAATTGGAAGGAATAAGTCCTTTCTCCTTCTTCCAGCCGTACGTTATCTTTGTAAAACTTCCTGTTGGCATGGCCCATAATGGAGCCAGCTGGCTAACGAGACATATGTTCACACAGTTCCAATTCCAGGATACCAAAGTAGAGTATAGAAGGATAAATTTGAACCTGAGGAGAAAGAGCTTAATAATTAGTGCAGTCATTTGCCATCCCCGTACTTTTAACCTTTCTGTGTCCTGTGTTTTAGCTGTATATTTTGCATGTAGTATGTATTTGAATTTTGTTATTTTTATCCAGTCTTGGAGTCTTTTAACTGTCAAGTTTGGAATATTTACATTTATTGTGATAACGTGTATTTGGAGTTGGGTCTTCATCTGTGTTTTTCAACCTGTGTTATTATTGTACTTTTCATTGTTTTTATTTTCTGTTTTCCTTCTTTTGGATTAAATTACTTCTTGGCTCTTTTTCCCTCTACTACTTTGACATTTTACTTGTCATTTCCACTCATTTTGGGGTTATCCTTACAATTTCATGTGCATACTTCTCACAGCTTAAAATGAACCGGTTTCTTCATCCTCCTTCTGAAGACCATAAGGATCTTAGAATGCTTTAATTTAGCTCATCTCCCTCTTGTCTTATGTGTAATCATTGTCTAGCTGGTTCCAACTCGTATTTGAAACTTCCAAATTAAGGAATGAATGGATGGATGACTGACAAATGAAGGAATAAATAAATGATTCATTCATTAAATGCCTCCTCTGTGACAGGTGCTCTTCTGGCTTATGTGAATGTAGTAATGAGCAAAACTTCTTCTTGAGTTTGTACTGTAGTTTTGGGAGAAAACCAGTAAATAAATATTCAAGTCCTGTTTAATATATCAGGTGGTGATAAGTGCTGTGGAGAACAATAAAGGGGAGCAAGTAGGATTGGAGTAAGTGGTGGTGTGGGGTTGCTATTTACATGGGATAGCTAGTGAGAGGGACTCTTTGGTGACATTTCTGAGAAGAGACCCAATGGAAGCCATTTGGATATAAGGCTCTCTCATAATAGATACTATAGTTGAGTGTAGAATATAGTTGTGTGGAGGTTGATTATTTTCTCTTAACCTTTGAAGGGTACAATTCCATTGTCTTCCTGTTTCTGTCATACTATTGAAAAGTATGCTGTCAATCTAATATTTCACAAATAATCTGTCTTTTTCCCCTTGTTTTCATTTTTTCTATTTTTCTGCATTCTATAATTGCATTACCATGTGTCCATGTGTGGATTATTCTTTAAAGGACTCGTAATGTTCCATCAGTCTGAAGACTTATGTTTTTATCACTTCTGGAAGATTTGCAGTCATTACTCCTTTGAATAATGCCTGTCTTCCATTCTCTCCCTTCTCTCCCTCTAGAACTTCTCTTCTGTGTCTCTTGTGAAGGAAGGTCTGAATTTTACAAATATAGAATTATATGGAATTAGATGTTGATTAGTGTTAATTGGGGAAATAATGGAGGCTAAGAGATATTAGTGATGAAGGTGTACTTTATTATTTTATATTGTGTGGTTAGAAAAACTTCCTGTTTGGAGACCTGTAAGTAAAGCATAAAGACTGAGTTTGGTAATTCTTGAACAGCCAGTAGAACCTTTTGGTAATAAAAGTCAAGAGATGTTGAAAGGAGATGATGTCAGACAGGTAGTGGGGAATCTGATTATGTTGGGTCTTACCAGTTATTTTACTCTGAGTGTAACCAGAAGTTATTGTAAGAGTTTGTACACAACAGTAACCTGACCTGACTTAAAATGTAAGAGGTTCACTCTGCCTGCAGGGTGCTGAATAAATAGATTATAAGGAGGAAGGTAAGGCTGAAATCAGGGAAACTGTTTAAGAAGGTTATTGTTTTGGTGAGTTATAGAGGCCTGCCCCCCCTCCCTCTTTTGCTTCTTCTCTGTATTTAGTGACTGTTGCTCTGTGCCCTGCAGTATGCTGTGTATTGGGAATATATGAAGTAATGTAAAGCATTTTGCTTTTATGGATGGGGTGGGAGGAGATATATGTTACTAAAAAATTCCATTGTGAAAATTCTATTTTGGAGATATATACTTGTGTTAGCAAATTATGTGTTCTACCTGTAGATGTTGGAAAGGCCTTAGGGGATAATATATATTTTCTTTTAATGTTTATTAAAAATTAGTTATGAAAGTTATCTTTATTATTTATTTAGGGAGAGAGAGAGAGAGAGCGCACATGCATACACACAAGCAGTGGAGGAGCAGAGAGAGAGGGAGAGAGAAAATCCCAAGCAGGCTCCGCCCTGTCAGTGCAGAGCCCAACCCTGGGCTTGAACCCACGAACTGTGAGATCATGACCTAAGCCAAAATTAGAAGGCAGACAGTTGACTGAGCCACTCAGGCTCCCCATGAACGTTACCTTTATATTAGTCAGTTGTGTGTATTGTGTGACTTCTTTGCTCATGTTCTCTGCCACTTCTACTTTTCTTTCCATGTAATTAGAATTTTTCTTATCTATGTCTGTATCTAAATACAAACATGTAGACTTTATATGGTAAGGTTATTAATACTGCTATATTTGTGCCAAATTTCCTTCTGTTTTTTGTTTGCCTTTGAATTTTGTTCATAATTTTTTCTTCTAGGTAATTGTCATTCTGGGGAAATTCAGGTCTTTGTGTTTGGTATCAATACAGTTGGTTTTATGCTTACAAAGTACCTGCTTTGTCAAGGAAATTCATGTTGTCACATTTTCTTCTACTTTTTTATTGTAATTTTTTCTACATTTATTTCTAAATTATTTGGATATCATTTTGAGAGAGAGAGAGATGTATCTGAAATGAGTATCCAAATTTCTAACCTAGGAGCCAGTTTTTCAACATTATTAATTGAATAATCCATCATCCTATCATTTTTTGGTGCCTCTGTTAACATTTATTAAATTTTTATACATACTAGGAAAAAATACTTAAAATTCATGAGAAATATAAGTAAAAATGGGCAGTATGCTGTAATGGAGGGAAAGGGATCAGTAGACAGACCGCTATTCCAGAATTCAAGAAGTGGAGGCTCTCTTGAGGAGAGACTAGTCAAGAGCATCAAATATCTTGATAATTTCACAGTGCTATGTAAGGTACACACAAATGGTTTCAGCCAATAGGAAGCCATGGTGACAATAATAGGGGAGTTTCAGTAACATTAATAAACGGGAGGTGAGATTGCAGTTGCGTGAGAAATGAAGATGTGGAAAGCAGAAAAAACCATCCTCCACAGGGTGTTTGTGAGAAACTTATGAAGAATTGAAAATATTTGGAAACTGTAAAGCTTTAATGTGTATGTGAATATTTTCAATATGTTTTCACAGAATTCAGAGGTGTCTGTGTTTGAAGTCAACATTCGATTTATTGGAGGCCTGCTTGCAGCGTATTACCTTTCGGGAGAAGAGGTGAGCCACTCAAGTAATACATTGTTTGGAGGAAGGGCTCTGAATGGACTTTAATAAAATAATGAAAGATTCCCCTAACAGCATATTGTTTTGCTTAATTGACTAATATTGAGCACATGTAAAGGTTTGCTGAGAGAGCTGGCTGCTTCAGGTAGAACTGGCCTTGGGAAGAATGATTTTGCCATTTTGAGAATCTCAGTAAAACAAGTAAAATCACAGGTCCTATCTCTGTATATACCCCTTCTCCTTTGCAGGAGCAATCCTTCTCCAGGATTTTGCCACCGCAATTAATCACACGGTCGAAACAAGGAGCAGGGGGGCAGTTAATAAGATCAGAATTAAGGAATGAATCAGGTTGCATGAATATGGATCCTCCTAAGACCAAAAATTAATTGTTAAAACTGCCTGATTGGAAATTGAATGCAAGTTTTTGCTGTAAATTTAAAAAAACAACACAGGAACAACTCTGAATTCTCCTTTCCAGAAGTCTTGGTGTATGTAATACACATAGACTTGTGACCTGCTGTGATGGGAAAGTGGGTGTGGGAAATTCCTTTTTGCTACTACTCGGGTGTGGGTTAAAGGATGGGGTTTGGAGAGTAGGTGAAAGAGAACCTAAAGGAAGAGCTTATAAGTCATTTCTGCTTCATTTCCTGAGAAACTTACATATTTAATTGGTTTGTTGATCTAAATGATTGTAAGAGCTCTCTGTAAATTTAAGAAAATTCATCTTTTGTTGTATATGTTGTTAAAGATGGATTTCTTTGTTGTTGGTGTTTAAGAAATATTTGCCTAATCAAGGTCAGGAAGATTTTCTCATGTTTTCTTCTAATAGTATTATGGTTTTACTGTTAACTTTTAAGTCTATAATTCATTTTGAGTTCATTTCTATACATGCTGTGAGGTATAGGTTGAGCTTTCTTTTTTTCCTTCTGGATATCCAAAAATTCTAGCAACATTTGTTGAAAAGACTCTCCTTTATTTAATTGACTTTGTTCTCCTCTTGAAATCCATTAACCATAAATGTGTGAGTCGACTTCTAGACTGTGTGCTGTTGCTTTGCATGTGTTTGTCCTTTTGCTACACTGTGTGAACTACACTGTGTTCGTTATTATGGAAGTCTTGAAATCGGGTTGTGTGAGTCTTCCAACTTTGTTCCTTTTCAGAATTGTCGTGGCTGTTCCAGGTACTTTATTTTCTATATAAACTTCAGAATCAGTTGCTGATTTCTACAAAATATTCTACTGGGATTTTGATGGAGGTTACTTTGAATATATACATGAATTTAGGGAAAATTGATATCTTAACAAATGTGGAATCTTCCAAGCCACGAACATGATGTATCCTCCTTTCATTTTCTTCCTTGGTGTTTCTAGTTTTTAGCATGTAGATATTTTACATATTTTGATAGATTTATACATATTTTATGCTTTTTGGTGCTAAGTTGTACTATATTTTTTATTTCAATTTCCAGTTGTTTATTGCCAGTGGATATAAATACAATTGATTTGAAAGTAAGTTTTAATAAAGGTTTAAATTTTCAGCTGATGTAGGACATTTTGTTTATCACTAGATAACTTCCTGATGCTTATCATTTTTAAAAATACTGTAAAATATACATAACAGAAGTTTCCATTTACCATTTTTTTATAAATTTTTTTTTAATGTTTATTTATTTTTGAGACAGAGAGAGAGACAGAGCACGAATGGGGGAGGGGCAGAGAGAGAGGGAGACACAGAATCGGAAGCAGGCTCCAGGCTCTGAGCCATCAGCCCAGAGCCCGATGTGGGGCTCGAACTCACGGAGTGCGAGATCGTGACCTGAGCTGAAGTCGGACGCTTAACCGACTGAGCCACCCAGGCGCCCCCTCCATTTACCATTTTTAAGTATATGATTCCGTGGCATTAAGAACAACATTCATGTTGTGCAGTATACAGTTGATTTTTATATTGACCTTTGTACCCTGAGATTTTCTTAATTTCACTAATTCTAGTTGCTTTTAAATAGATTTTAATAGATTGGGAATTTTTTTTGTAAACGATCATGTCATCAGTGAATAGTTTTATTTCTCTGTATAAGGAACAATTTCATTTGTGTAGTTCTTTTCTTTCTTTGTCTTGCTTTACATCCTTATCAATTTCCTGATCTTACAGGAAGAACATTTAGTCTTTCACCATTAAGCATAAATGTTAGTCATAGGTTTTTTGTAGATACCCTTTATCACCTTGAAGAAGATCTTTTCCATTCCTAGTTTGCTAAGATTTTGTGTGTGTGTGTGTGTGTGTGTGTGTGTGTGAATGGATGTTGAACGTTGTCAAATGTTTTTGTGGTATTTAATAAGATGATTATACACATATGATTTTTCTTTTATCTGTTGATATTAGTTGATTTTTGAATGTCAAACCAAGCTTGCACTTTTGGGAGGAAACCCCAAAATGGTCATGGTGTATTATCTTTTTATATACTGCCAGAATTAATTTGAAACATTGTTGAGAATTTTTTCCACTTATATTCATGTGGGATATTTATCTGTATGTAGTCTTAATGTCTTCGTGTGTGTGTGTGTGTGTGTGTGTGTGTGTGTGTGTGTGTGTTATATAAGAGTAATGCTGACTTCCTAATATGAGTTGGGAAGTGTTTCCTCTTTTCTTCTTCTTCTTAGTGTATAGTTGACATTATTTCTCCTTTACTTGTTTGGGAAAATAAATACCCTTCTCAAGCCATGCGGTTGGAGTTTTTTGTTTTTGTTTTTTCACTTAAGTTTTAAAACTATTCTATTTCTTTGGTAGATATAGTACTGTTCAGGTTATTTCTTCTTGAGTAGTTTTTGTAGTTTGTGTATTTCAGGGAATTTGCCTATTTCCTCTCAGTTGTGTAGATAGTAGACATAAAGTTGTTTGTAATATTCCCTTATTATCCTTTTCCTATCTGTGGGATCGCTAGTAGTGTCTCCTGTTTCACCTCTTTTTGTCAGTCTAGATAGGTGTATTAATAGTATTGATCTTTTCAAAGAACTTGGTTTTACTGACTTTTCTCTATTTCATGCAATTTTATGCCTGCTTTCATTCTTGTTTACTTCCTTCTGCTTGCTTTGAGGTTTATTTGCTCCCTTTTTTTCTTCCAGTTTTTTAGACTTGGAGCTTAGATCATTAATATGACACCTTTCTTTCTTTTTTTAAAAAAATATAAGGGGCGCCTGGGTGGCTAAGTCGGTTAAGCATCCAACTTCGGCTAAGGTTATGATCTCACAGTTTGTGAGTTTGAGCCCTGTGTCAGGCTCTGTGTTGACAGCTCAGTCTGGAACTGCTTCAGATTGTGTGTCTCCCTCTCTCTCTCTGCCCCTCCCCTGCTCACGCTCTGTCTCTCTCAAAAAGAAAAAAAAAAATTAAAAAAAAATATACATATATAACAGCAATGCCGTAAATTCACTTCTCAGCCCTTCTTTAGCTGCATCCTCTGAATTTTGATATATTTTCATTTTCCTTTAATTCAAAATATTTTCTGATTTTCCTTCTCTTTGATTCTGGAGTTATTTAGAAGTCTATTTAAAAATTTTCAAATATTTCAGGGTTTCCATATATCTTTCAATCATTTCTAGTTCAATTATTTTGTTTGTTGTTTTTGTTTGCTTAAGTAAGCTTCACTCCTAGTGCAATGCCCAACACAGGGCTTGAACTCAGGACCCTGAGATCAAGACCTGAGCTGAGAACAAGAGTTGGAAGCTTAACTTCTAGTTTAATTTTTTTTGTTTTTTTTTTCAATATATGAAGTTTATTGTCAAATTGGTTTCCATACAACACCCAGTGCTCATCCCAAAAGGTGCCCTCCCCAATACCCATCACCCACCCTCCCTCCCTCCCACCCCCATCAACCCTCAATTTGTTCTCAGTTTTTAAGAGTCTCTTATGCTTTGGCTCTCTTCCACTCTAACCTCTTTTTTTTTTTTTTTTTTTCCTTCCCCTCCCCCATGGGTTTCTGTTAAGTTTCTCAGGATCCATATGAAAACCATATGGTATCTGTCTTTCTCTGTATGGCTTATTTCACTTAGCTTCACACTCTCCAGTTCCATCCATGTAGCTACAAAGGGCCAAATTTCATTCTTTCTCATTGCCACGTAGTACTCCATTGTGTATATAAATGACCATTTTTTTGTCCATTCATCAGTTGATGGACATTTAGACTCTTTCCATAATTTGGCTATTGTTGAGAGTGCTGCTATAAACATTGGGGTACAAGTGCCCCTATGCATCAGTACTCCTGTATCCCTTGGGTAAAGTACTAGCAGTGCTATTGCTGGGTCATAGGGTAGGTCTATTTTTAATTTTTTGAGGAACCTCCCCACTGTTTTCCAGAGTGGCTGCACCAATTTGCATTCCCACCAACAGTGCAAGAGGGTTCCTGTTTCTCTAGTTAATTTTTGTAGGCAGGTAATATGGGTCAGAATATGGCCTGCTTGAAAAAGAATGTGTACTTGAAAAGAATGTGTATTCTGTTGTGGTTCTGGTAAAAAAAATCAATGAAGTCAAGGCAGTTCATAGTGTTGCTCAGATCTTCTGTAATTTTACTAATTTTGTGTCTACTTGGTCTGTCAAATACTAGGTGAGGAGTCTTGAAACCTCCAAATATAATTATGGGTTTGCCTGTTTCTCCTTTCAGTCCTACCAGTTTTTACTTTATGTATTTTGGAGGCTTATTCTTAGGTATACACCTATTTTATGATTGTTCTGTCTTTTTGGTTGATCCTTTTATTTAAAAATTTTTCTTTTTATCCTTGGTCACATTCTCTGTTCTTATGTCTAGTTCCTCTGATACTGATACAGTCACTCTGGCTTTATTTTATGTAATGTGTGCATCGTACATCTTTTACCCTATATGTTTTTATATTTAAAGTTGGTTTTCCTGTAGAAAGCTTTGACAGTCTGGTTTTAATTTGTCTGTTTAGACCATGTAGATTCAATATAATTACAGATACAGTTGCATTAAAATCTGTAACATTGTTAGTTGTATCCCATTTGACCCATCTGTTCCTCATTCCTCTTTTGTTTTTTTCTGCCTAATAAAAAAAAAAATGCCTGTTAATCTTTCAGTCATTTTTGTTGGTCTTCATTTCTGTGTAGGTTCAGCTTTCTGTCTGGTATATATTCCTTTTGTGTGAAGGGCTTCGTTTAACTTTTTGTACAGTGCACATCTCCTGGTTGTGCAGTCTCTCGGTTTCTGTTGGTTGGGAAGCCTATTTCTTCAGTTTTGAAAGACATTTTCTTTGTGTTACAGAATTTGGATTGACTATTTTTCCTTTCAACACTTTAAAGATGTCACTGCATTAGCTTTTAGAGTTTGCACAGTTTGTGATGAGAAGTCTGCTTTAATTCTTTGTTCCTCTATATGTAATGTGTCTTTTCCCCCGCTTTGGCTGCCTTTAAGATAATCTGTTCATATTTTATTGTGTGTGAAGAATCTGGGTGATTTTACTTTTCTTTTTTTGGAGGGGCGAGTAGGACTTATTTATCTTGCTTGAGGTTCTCTGAGCTTCTTAGATGTATGGTCTGATATCTTATTCATTATCTTTTAAAATGTTTTTCTGCCTCTTCTGAAGTTCCAATTATACATTCATCAGACTCTTTGAGATTGTCTCATAGCTCTTGAAATAGGTATTCTTTTTTACCCCACCCACTGCTTTTTTTATTCCTTGTGTTCCAGTTTGGGTAATTTTTATAGACCTATCTTCAAGTACACTGATTTTTTTTCTTTTTTTCTCAGCTCCATTGAATCTACTTTTGAGCCTATTGAAGGTTTTCTGCGTCTCTGTTACTTTGATTTAAAAAAAATATATATTTCTAGAGGGTCGCCTGGGTGGCTCAGTCGGTTAAGCATCTGACTTCGGCTCAGGTCATGATCTAATGGTTTGTGGGTTCAAGCCCCTTGTCGGGCGCTGTGCACATAGCCTGCTTCAGATTCTGTCTCCATCTCTCTCTACCCCTCCCTCATTCACGCTGTCTCTCTCAAATATAAATAAACATTAAAAAAAATTATTTCTGGTATTTCATTTGACTTAATAATTTCTGTTTCTCTGCCACAGGTGCTCCTTGTCTTCATGCTTGCCACCTTATCCCCTAACTAGGTCTTTGAACGTGGTAATCATATAGTCACTTTAAATTCTCAGATTGTTTTAACCTCACCAAGCTTGGTTTGTCACTTGCTTTGTCTCTATAAAGTGGATTATTTTTTCTTGCCTTCGTAAGGTGTTTCATAATTTTTGATTGAATGCCAAACATCATGTGTGGGACAGTAGAGACTGAGGTTAATGGTATTCATGCCTGGAGCAGCGTGCCTGTGTTGTTAGTGTCGGGAGTTCAGTCAGTTTAGACTGGGATGGAACCAGATTCTGATTTTTCGTTGCTGAGATGAGCCACAGTGCACCGCTAGCTTCAGATTCCTCTAACATTACCCTGTATTTAGGGTGGGCCCAGTCGGCAAGTTTTGTTAATGTTCTGGCTCTGTCCTCAGCTTTAGGCATTTCCTGTAGGCCTGTGCCTCAGAGGGGGTCTCTGTCGACCCTGCCCTGCCTCCCCCAGGTGTGGGCTGCTGTTACTCTGCTTACTAACGTTTATGTCCATACTCTTTTCTGTTTTGATCTCCAAATATTGGCAGCCACGAATTCACACTAATAGCTCTAATTTCAGCACAACACCATAAGGTTTATTCTGGCTTTCTGCCTTTTCATCTTTCACACTCTTTTCTGATAGTGTGAAACCTGCCTACTATTATTCCTCATATATTAACCCACTTGCCTCGTCCTGCTGTATGAAATCACTTTGCTGCCCTCAGCAGGCTGCCTGCCACCTTGTTCAGTGCATCTTCCTCACACGGACCCTCTAGGATTTTATTCCCCTTTGCTTGGCTGGCTTCCCTTTCCTCACGTTGGTCTGAGCCCCTCTCCGGGACAGTGCTGTGTGCACCCTACACATACCTTTTGGGCACAGACCCCTGGCTTCAGGAGCTTCTGGATTGAAATATTAAATAATGAAAGGAGGAAGAAAATGGAACTGTTTTGATGCCTTCAGTTTCAGATTTGTTTCCAAATTAGACATTGTAAGATGTCTTTGAGAAAGGAGAGCATTTTTTTCCCCATATTTCCATGCTTACCTGAGCATGTACTAAGTTTTTGGGGTGTAGCTGACAAGCTTGATTCATTTTAGTATCAAAAGGCACATGATTCAAAATTAATTATGAGCAGCTTATGAAAGAGAAGTGCCAGCCTTGGCCGTTTCACATTAGGTTCCTAGTCTGAAAGTTGAAGCAAAATGTTGAGAGTTTGGTTGTTACTGTCATAGGAAAACAGTAATAACATGCTGAAAAAGTGTATGATGTTGCCAGTATTTTCATTTTTGCTGTTTTTATGCATCAGACTTCCAGAATAAACATTTCAAAGTGGAGAGAAGCACATAGCTTTGGAGATGAGAGGCTCGAGTCCCTACTCTGCCTCCTTTTCGTGCTATTTGGCAAGCTGTTTACCTCTGTAACTTAATTGTTTTCATCTATGAAAACGTGAGAGCGTTCACCTGAGAGTTGTTGCGAGGATTCAGTCGTGTGACCGTGCCTAACATAGTGCCTGACTCAGTCGGTCCTGCTTTACTTTTCTTCCTCCTTTGACTTTCTCTCAAGTGGTAGCTAGTCTGTGTTGCTAAGGGGTGATGGATCCTTTTACTTATTTGAGGTAGACGTCATAAATCGATTTCTTAGGACATAGTCTACTCAGGTACATATAAAGAGAACATGTTTTACTTTTCTGACTTTTTCATACAGTGGAATTTTACTGACTTTTTTATACTTCTCTTCTTGATCATTTTACGTCGAAAACTATGATTCATAACTATTCTGGAAAAGCAATAGTAAATTTCAGATCTGCTAAAAATGAATTCAACATTGAAAAATAATTCGAATATGACATTACTGTAATACTGGATGTACAAGAAATTCCTACATCTTACATAAGCCAGAAAATTAATTTATAACTTGGCAAAGTGCATCTCTTATGTTAAGGTAGTCTGTAACTAGAATAAAGAACATTGACATGCGTTCTGTTTTCTGGTACAGGGAACCAAATAAGGGTTACATGTCATCTGACAAAGTGTTCCTCTCTCCTGTTGATTTATTAGTATAATAAATGTGAAACTTTATCATTTTATTTCTCAGAGCAAGGCTATTTATATTAAGTATTCACAAGTTAAAAAAAATCTTGATGATTTATTATGTTTACTTGATGTTAGCCTCTAATATATGACATTTCTTTTACAGGATTGTCTCTTCTCATTTTTTTAATGGTTATCAAAGTGGTATCCCTCCCTTAGTAAGATAATAACATAATTTATGTGGATAACTGCATCTGAAATCTGTCAGATAGAATAGAGAAATGGTTATGTGGAGTTTAATCCATGTTTTACAGATAATAAAAAGAAAGTAAACAACAACAACAAAATCTATCTTCACTAAAACACAAATGTACTCTGTTGCCTATAGTTTAGGATCGTTTCTGAATAAGCTCAGGGAGACTTTCTAAGCAAATAGAATAGCCCTTTTTGACCCAGATATTTCCTGGTTTAAATATTAGTCACCTCTGTTTTTACTGCACTAATTCTCATTTTATTTTTGGAAAACCTGATATTCCTCCAGGAATTGCTGCTATTTCCATGGAAAATTTGACCTCTTCCTTCTCTATAGACATGCTGGTAATTGGGCAAAACATTCCACTAAGCTTTGCTGCCCCAGATAACCTTTTTAAAATACACTAACATTTTCCTCTTAAAGGTGTGAGTTCATCTACATATCTGTACACATTCTTAACATGTTTAACGTTATGCCAATACCCATCGTAGTGGATGTCATGATTATGGTTATTGGTTTGTCAAATCAGAAGACAGAGTTTGGAGCTAGCTACCCCGGGAGCTAGAAATCTAGGAGTGAAATCCAGGGCAGGAAGGAGCCACGGAGGAGAAGCTCAAAATTCTGCGTACATGAAACTACGTGTTTAGACCACATTGTTTTATTTCCTATGTGTTTATAGACCTCTACCATAATTTTATGTGTAAGATGGACTCTAACCCTTCCACATTCTCTGCCTGGTAAAGAACTTCAAGGACCAGCTCAAAGATTATTTTATTTATTTTAAGTAGCTCATTTACCTATAAGGAAATGCATTCACTTTAATTGTATGGATGTAATTAAAGGTATAGTTTAAATTTTTTTTAATATAATTTATTGTCAAATTGGCTTACATATAAACACCCAGTGCTCATCCCAACAAGTGCCCTCCTCAATGCCCATCATCCATTTTCCCCTCTTCCCCATCTTCCCCATCCCCCATCTACCCTCCGTTTGTTCTCTGTGTTTAAGAATCTCTTGTTGGTTTGCCTCCCCACCCCCCATCTCTGTTTGTAACTATTTTTTCCCCTTTCCTTCCCCATGGACTTTTGTTAAGTTTCTCAAGTGTATGGTTTAAATTTTAACAAATGTGTGATAAGCTTTTGGAGGGAATATAAATGATCCAAACTTTTTGGAAAATAATTTGGTGGTGTCCACTAAACATTTAAGATATAAAATTCTCTTTGACAGGGGATCCCACTTCTAGGGATATATTATCTAAAAGTAACAATGTGGATGCTTAAGAAATACTTAGCAGGATATTTTATTGCAGTAGTGTTTTTAGTAGCCAGTGTTTGAACAGACCTGATTCATCTAGAGGGGAATGGTTGAATAAATTAATACATCTCTTACTATAGAATACTTACTATAGAATATTATAGAATACTATACAACTGTGTACGTAAGTTTGATGTATTTTATCTAGGAAAAATATGCTTGATGTATTAAATGACAAAAGTAAGTTACAGACCAATAGTTAGAGCTTACCGTGCATGCGTGTGTGTGTGTGTGTGTGTGTGTGTGTGTGTGTGTGTGTGTGTGTGTTCTGTCCCTCCAGTTAATTAACCATTGTGGTATTTGGGGGCAAGAAATAATGATTTTTTGGACTCCGACGGGTTACAGAGATGAGAGATTAAATGATTTCAAGGGATTTGGGAGGCAATTCCAAAGGATTGGGCGGGGGTGGGGGTGGGGATTGTGGGTGGGATGAGGCAGAGGAGGAGTTGGATCCGCCCCAGGTTTCAGGGTTTTGGTACTAGACTAATGGTGGGACAGTTACTAGAAATTGAGCATTTTAAGAACATTAATTTGGGAGAGGAAGATCATCAGTTCATTTTAAGTATTTCGAGTGTGAGGGGAGTTTGCTCTGTTTAAGTGGAAATAGGTAGTAAGCAGATGTATGGGGCTGGTGCTCATTGGCGAAGTCTTGATGAGAAATACAAAGTTGGGAATCAGTGGCTGTGTAGCTGATAATTGAAAGCAAGCACATGTGAAATTGCTCAGGGAGACAATTTAGAATAGGAAGAGAGGGGGACCTGGAATCAAGCCTGGAGGAACACAGTATGAAAAGGTCAGGTATGAGAAGTCTGACTCGGTGAAGGAGGCAGGGAGATTGTGGGGTGTCAACACGAGGGAAGAAAGTATTTTAAGGAGGAACTGGTCAATAATGACTAAGCGATCGATGCTGAAATGTACAGCTAATTGTTAGCAAGATCCATTTCAATGAAATGATGGGGGCAGAAGCCATGTTGAAATAGTATGAGGAGTGAGTGGGAGGAGAGGAAAAGGATACAGTAAATTAGACAGTTTTGTAAAAATTGAAAAGGTACTTGTGTTACTATGTTAGTAGCAGGAAAAGACAGAATAAAAATCTAACCACTTAACAGTTGTGTGTCCTTACAGGTAAAAGGATGGAAATGAATCAAAATATTTGGTTCAGAATATAGGAACTGTGTATGAGTTTTAGAAATTTTCATCTTCCTGGTTTTTAAAATAAGCAAATATAGTAATAACAAAATATTTATGTATTTATCAGCCAGGGTCCAAATAAGAGACAGAAACTGCCAGTTGTTTGAACAGAGAGAATTTAATATACAGAATTGTTAACTAGGCATAAAGTTACCTAGGTAAGTGCAAGATTAAAAAGAATTTTCTAAAGTATCATGGAGGTGGCTCCTACAGGAGGGCAACCAGGGCTAAGGGAATATGGGGAAGAGGTTTTAACTCCTAAATCTTAGAAACCGTAAGGGGAAGGGCTAAGCAGAGCTGAAATTCAGACCTCTGGTGACAGTGTGCTGGCAGGTCGGTGCTCCCGCTGCTGTCTCCAGTGAGGACTGAGGGTGATGAAGCTGGTTCTGCAAGCATTGGAAGAGAGTGGATTCACTGCTGCTACAGGAAGGCAGCACTGCTGCTGACGTGGAGGGGTAGGAAGGCAAAACAACGTAGCACTTGAGCGTCCCTGCACACTTTTGCCAGGAAGACCACAAATACAAGGCCTTGACTGCTCTTTACCCAGGTCATTAGGGCCATGCCTGCAGGCATGAATTAATCTCATCAAGTAGGCTTGCTTTCACTTACTGTAAAAGACATTCTCCAAGCTCAGTGTTCTTCCCCTGCAGCACAGTCCACTGTGTGTGCAGGAATCCATCGGGGACCCTTTGGATCATACCTGTGAGATTGAGGTGGGGCGGAGGGTGGGCCAGGTACAGCCAGTGTAGATAAACTCAAATCTTTGGCTGACACTTTGCTGTGAATAATATTCAGTTCTCTGCCTCTGACCCAGTAGTCAGAGATATTCACGATTTTGTAGACATTCATGAAAATGTGGTAGGCTGACTTGTTAGTTTGTAAATGGCATAAATCTTGGATTTCATCATGAGTTTGGAAATACTGTTTGTAGGCTCATTTTGAGTGAGAGGTGTGTGTGTGTGTGTGTGTGTGTGTGTGTGTGTGTGTGTGTGTGAATATGTTTCTACCTCTTAACCTACAGTTTTGTAGTAACCTTCACTTGGTCCTAAGGAACACTTATCTAGCCCTTAAGGATGTTTCTGTTCATGGTGATGATGAAAATTCATCCAGAATGAAATAAAATGAATCAAAGAGAGAAATTAAGAAAAAGAGAGAAATTAAGAAGAAGGGATATTAAAAAAGAGAGATACAGAGTGAGAGGTTTCAAAGAATGTTTAGTGGGAACTTCAGATGAGTTTAATGGGATAAATGATAGAAAGTCAATATTGGAAAAGATACCAAAAATAAGGAGGAAATATGAAAAGCTACTAAAGAGAAAGGGCTGATTACTTACAGAAGGATGACAGCTGACAGCAGAGTGCTCAATAGCAGGAGAAGCCAGAAGATGTTGGAGTGATTATCTTTAGACCACTAAGATAAAGTAACTGACAACTGAGGTTTTATATCAGCCCAAACTGTCATTCAAAACGGAGGATGTAAGATACAAGACAGAAAGATATGCAATGAATTAGTGAAATATTTTGAGGAATTTAATTATTGGCTACAGAAGGTAAGATTAATGCAAGGTGTGGGAATGTCTTTTGTCTTCCTCTGTGTCTATATCGCGATGTCAGCATCTAGATATCTGTGTCTGTCTCTAATTAGTGGAATAGTCAAGCAAGAACATGGACTCTGGGGCTGGACTGCCTAGGCTTAAATTCAGGCTTACCTCTTCCTAGTTAATTAAATTATTTGTTTTAAACCTCCTAGTTAATTAAATTATTTGTTTTAAACCTCAGTTTCCTAACCTGTAAAATGGGAGTAACAGTGTTTATCTCACTGGGGTGTTGTGAGAATTGATTGGGTTTAATATGTGTTTGTCATTATCATCATTGTCATCATCTCAACATTTCTGTAGAAGATCTTAAGCTCTTAAAACCTTGGCATGTTAGCCTCAGATATTTTGGGGATTTGGGTTGGTGTGGAAGAGAAAGAAGATAGTTTACTTGCTTATTATAAATCTCTGTGCTTTTTGGCTTCCTAAATTGATTCGTTCAACACTTGTTGAGTACTGGTTATAGCCTCGGCACTCTTTTAAGTTCTGAGAATAAAACAGTGAGTAAAACCGCTTCTGCCCATCTATGGTTTACATTCTACTTGCGGGGGTAACAGGAATGAACAGGGTAGGTATGTGAGAGCATGTGTGTGTTTGCACACGTAGACCTACACATACGTGCACTGTTACTGGTAAGCAGTAAGGGGAAAAACAGAGCATGGAAGAGGATGAAGGGGTTTTAATTTCAAATTGGATGTGTGTCAGGGAGTGTGTGCAAAAGTAGCATTTGTATAGAGACCTGAAGGAGATAAGAGAGAGCCATGAGAACATCTTTTTATAAGAGCATTTATTAGAAAGGGATAGCAAAGGGAGAGACAGCGAAGCAAAAGCATAACTGGCATTCTCAGAGAACAACAAAAAAGGTTAGTGGGGCTGAAGTAGGTTGCTGGAAGAGAAAGGAAGGAGAGAGTGAGGCACAGAAGTCATAGAGATTCATTGCTTATAAAGATTTAGAGCCTCTTAAAGGACTTTTACCCTGAATGGCCTAGGGAGTCATTTGGGCATTCTAAACTCTTCACTTCTGTATTCTCACTCTGCTAGGTTGAAAACAGGCTAGAAGAATATTCTGTTACTAATTTAATTCAGTAAAGAAAAACAATTAAAAGTACCCATGCATTTAATATCACCTCCCTTCTCAATAATCTACAGTGGTTCTGTGTTATCAGTTGTGTTACTTTAAGTTTCATTGTTTCTATTTTAAGGTTGTTTGTAATCTTGCCACATTCTATCTGTTTAACCCCATTTCTTCCAGTTCTTCCACACCCAGGAATAATTCTTCTGGTCCTAAGTCTTCTTAGGAACTTTTAGCATTGTCCCATTGCCCACCATTTGTTCTGGTAAAAATAACTGGGGGATTTCACATAATGCACATTGGACTCATAAAAGTTTTTCTGTAAATAAATGAAATGTTGTAGAAGTCTTAATATTGTTGAGCCTCTTAAACATGTGAAATAATTGATGTGCACTCATGATTGTATCCATCAAGAATCATAATAGCAGAAAACAGAATCTGTTTTACCTAGTGATTTATTACAGGGTACTGACTCGTTAACAGAATCTTTGGGAGGGCCATGACATCAGGTATTTTTGTTATAATACAGCTTGGAACCATGCAGCCAGGAGAAATGCTGAAATATCTGATGAGTTTGAAATCAATTTGAGAGAAGATAGGCTTGAAGCATATAGGAGAATGTGCCTTTTTTCCTACTAGGTTATTGTGACCCAGTCTCATTTTGGAGCCTTTAAGTCAACAGTCTCCAAAGGTGGGATAGAGAGGCATATCCACTTGGATATGCTAAGAATATTAGAAAGTTTACTCTGAATATCTTGGTAGTAGTACATGATTTTAAAAGTTTGGAAACCACTGATACTAGTGTAGTTTATTGTTTCATACCCAAAATAGCAGTAGTTGAAGCATTTATAACTCTCAGACTTGGAATGTGAACTCAGACCTTTTCTTTTTAATAATGTGGATAGATGTTGATGGAAAATGTTGAGACATAAACATGCTTACAGTAATTCAAGGGCATTTATCCAAATCTTTGTTTTAATATTTGTGCTAAGCTTGTATACCATCGGATGGACATTTCATAACCTGACATTTCTTGGACTTTTGCCAGCTGAAAATACAGATAATATTAACACTAAAACCACATCCTTCCCTTTCAGTTAATTATAATTTCAGGCCATTACATACTCAGCTTTCCTCAGTATCCAGTTTACAAACGTTTTCTCTGATTGCTGTATGCTTCATTGTACCAAAGAGATGCCCTTTTTTCTCCTTGTACTTCTGTGTAGTATGTGACCTGTGAGAGATCAGCAAATGACAATGGCTTTAATTTATGAATGGGTGGCTATAATTTTTTTATAAAAAGTTCCTTTATGTTGTTTTGATCTCAGATATTCAAGATTAAAGCAGTTCAGCTGGCTGAGAAACTCCTTCCTGCCTTTAACACACCTACTGGGATTCCTTGGGCAATGGTGAATCTGAAAAGGTAAATTTTATTTTTATGTGGTTATTCCTGTTCTGAAAGAATTAGATTAACTTAGTGTTAGAAATTACTAATGATCAGCCCTCCCCATACTTTATAAGACTTAAATTGTTTTTCTCTACATATATGCAGAAATATATTTCTTTATATTTTTTTTAAAAATTTTTTTTTTTTCAACGTTTATTTATTTTTGGGACAGAGAGAGACAGAGCATGAACGGGGGAGGGGCAGAGAGAGAGAGGGAGACACAGAATCGGAAACAGGCTCCAGGCTCTGAGCCATCAGTCCAGAGCCTGACGCGGGGCTCGAACTCACGGACTGCGAGATCGTGACCTGGCTGAAGTCGGACGTTTAACCGACTGCGCCACCCAGGCGCCCCTAGAAATATATTTCTTTAAAACATTCTTTGGTTTTTTGTTTTGTTTATCTCTACATATATGCAGAAATATATTTCTTTAAAACATTCTTTGGTTTTTTGTTTTGTTTTGTTTTGTTTAAAAGTTCTTCACTTTGGAACAATTCATCTGCCTTAACTGTATTCCGGTTTCTACTGCTTGCTTCTCTAAGTGTAAATTTCTCTTCCTTACCTGTATGTTTCTTTTATTTGCTTATTCATTTCCATTTCATGTTGTAATGGATTCAAAGTGCTTTGCCTCTTTAATTTTTTGTGTACCACCTGTTGACCTTCTAAGTCATAATGGAACACAAATGTGCCTTAAAACCAGGCCTTCCTATTATTGAATGATCAGGGAGAAAATAATTCATGATGTTGACCCTAGGATTCTTATTATGGTGTTTGTACTGTTGAAGTTCAAAGTGAACTCTTCAACATTCTTTGCAGTATGTTCCATTCTGATAGAAAACACTGGTTTCACTTAGAAATAGATGAAAGAAAAAATTTTGATAACTTTATAAATCATGCAAAGATATATAATTAAAAATAAAAAAATTGGGTAATGTCAGTATATCTAACTTGCATTGAAATAATTTATGCTGACTGGAATTTTTACTGCGTACATTTTTCTCCAAATGAAATTTATTATTCCTCTCAATGTTGGAGCTTGGAAATTACATGAAAATTTGACTCTTGTTCTTGCTGCCAGGCCCTTTAGAATGAAGGTTGGGAACACTTATTTTTCTGGAATCATGATTCTGTAACAACTTTATTTGAAAAAAGTGATCTATTTTAATTATTTCTTTATAATGGAGAGCTGTATAGAGTTTAGATTTCCATTGAGAAATTAGCATTTAATGCTGAACATTAAATTTAACTTCACTGTTCTCTGATTTCATGCTCTATCTATAATATAAATTACCTCCTTGTGAGGGGGATAATTTGGCTGGAGTTCCACAGTGACCTACACAAAAGGAGATGGCCAAATGACGTACTACATCTGTTCTCATTCCTTATTTTTAAGACAGATTTTCTGAGGTTTCCGTCAGTACCATTGTCAGAGTCCTATAACTTTCCTAAATAATAAGAATTATTATTAATTTAAAATTTAATTATGAGTTGAAGAAAGACTGCAGGATGTTTTCTTAAATCACAAAACCTCAAGCTCAGATCGAGCTGGAAGTGGGAAGGCATTCAACGATCATTGTCTTGAACATTTTATAAATTTAATTTTCACTTACTTTCTCTGTGTATATTCACACAAATACACATTTTATTTGAGTTTAGATCATAACTAATTATTTACCTATTTTTTTAAAGCTTTTTCTTTTTCTTTTTCTTTTGGTTGAGCTCTGCACGTGTCCCATACATAGGCTTTCCTCCTCTCTTGCTGCCTGAAAACCAACCTATGTTAGCCCCACGTGTTTACCTTCTACAGTATGGTACAGGCTCTGGGGCAAGTTTAAAAATTTTGTGTGGTTTTTTGGATGCTTGCTTTTGTGCCTCTTATTTTTCTCACTCAACAGTATCTCAGGGAAATACTCTTCCAGATCATCTGATAAAGCTCTAAGTCAGTCTTCCTGATGACTACCTAGTGAAACGTATTTAGTGTAACCTAAAATACATTGGTTACAATGCTATACATAGGTTGTACCATAATTTATTCAATCATTGCCTTATCAATGGCATTTGTTTCCATTATTTTGCTACCATAAACATTTTTAACAATAGTATCCTATTATATATGTCCTCTTGTAGTGAGAATTTTTCTCTGAAAATGATTCTCAAGAATATGATTGCTGGATCAGAGGCTGTGTGCCTTTTTTTTTTTTTTTTTTTAAAGCTTATTCATTTATTTTTGAGAGAGAGAGAGAGAGAGCACAAACGGGGTAGGGGCAGAGTGAGAGAGGGGGACAGGAGACAGAGAATCCCAAGCAGGCTCCGCACTGCCAGCGAAGCTCTACGCGGAGCTCGAACTCGCAACCACAAGATCATGACTGGGGCTAAAATCAAGAGTCGGACGCTTAACTGATTGAGCCACCTAGGCGCCCCATGGCTGTATGTGGGACAGATTCTCAAATGTAGGATTGCTGGATCAAAGGGTATATGCATTTTACATTTAATAGTTACTCCCAAAATGTTTTCCAGAAAGACTATAGTTTCATCATATTTCTACCTACAATGTGTGAGAGTACCTAAATGTCCGCAGGTGTAAGTTCTGCTTAATTTTTGATAGACTGATGGCTATAAAGTGTTAGTCATTGTTATTTTCATTTGTGTTTTATGACTAGTGAACTTGAGCATCATTTTCATAAATTTATTGGACATTTAGACTTGCTTTTTTTGCTTTATTTATAATTTTTTATTCATAAGTTTTAAATTTTTATATATTCAAATATGTCTTCTGTAACATTTGGGTTTACAGTTTTTGTTAAAAAGATTGTCTCCTATATTTTTTATGTCTTCTAGATTTCTAGTAAAGGTTTTTGTAATATTGCTTTTTAAAAAAAATTTCATCATGTATAGTGTTAGCTGCAGATTTCTCATCAATTGCCTTTGTCAGGTTGAGGAAATTCCTTCTCTCCCTATTTTACTTAGAGTTTTTATCATGAGTGGATGTTGAGAAATGCCAGATGACTCTTTTTCTTCATCTGTGATGATCATAACATTTTTCACCTTTATTCTGTTAATATGGTAAATTATTGTTAGATTTTCAAATGTTCAACCAACTTTGGATTCCTGGGATAGTCCTTGGCCATAATATATTATCCTCTTTAATGTATAGCTGTGTTTGGTATTAGAGTTATCTGGTTTCATAAAATGAAGTAGGAAATAGTCTCTCTTCCTCTGTTTTCTGAAAGCACTGGTGTTACTTCTTCCTTAAATATTTGATAGATTCACCTACACAACCATCTGGGCTAGAAGTTTTCTTGTGGGAAGATTTTAATAACATATTCAACTATATGTATGTATGTATGTATATACATACATATTTCATACATGTATATTCAACATATCTTATATATGTGATATAAATGTATATATGGATATTCAGATTTTATTTTCATTTTGTGTCAGGTTAATAGTATTCATAAGGAATTTATCCATTTCATGGAAGTTATCAAAGATTTTGGTGTGCAGTTGTACATGTTACTTTCTTATGCCTTTCATGTTTCTAGGCTTTATAGTGATAACCCCTCTTTCAGTCTTGATACTGGTAATTTGTTTTCTCCTTTTATCAATCTTGGTAGGCATTTATCAGTTTTATTAATCTTTTCAAAGAACTGACTTTTGTCTTTAACTGCATTTAGTAACATTAATTCTATGATTTATGTTTTCTGTCTCATTGATTTCAATTTTTTTTTCCTCTTCTGTACTTACTTAGCTCTTTTTAAAGCTTTTACATTGGAATTCTAGGTCTTTGATTTTTACCTCTTTTTTCCCTAATCATTTTTTTCTGTAAGAATTTTATTTATTTGTTTATTTTTATAAGAATTTTAAAGCTGTAAATTTCATCCCAGAAATTTTAATGTTTTTTTTCATTTTTCAGTTAAAAGTATTTTATAATTTTCCTTAGAATATCCTCTATGACAAATCAGTTATTCCTTTTTTAAAAATATAATTGCTTGTCAAATTGGCTTACATATAACACCCAGTGGTCATCCCAAGTGCCCTCCTCCATTCCCATCACCCATTTCCCCCTCTCCCCCACCCGCATCCACCTTCAGTTTTTTCTCTGTATTTAAGAGTCTCTTATGGTTTGCCTCTCTCCCTCTCTGTTTATAACTATTTTTTCTCCTTCCCTTCCCCCCTTGTCTTCTGATAAGTTTCTCAAGATCCACATATGAGTGAAAACATCAAATACTATCTTTCTCTGATTTATTTCAATTAGTATAATACCTTCCAGTTCCATCCACGTTGCTGCAAATGGCAGGATTTCATTCTTTCTCATTGCCAAGTAGTATTCCATTGTATATATAAACCACATCTTTATCCATTTATCGGTTGGTGGACATTTGGGCTCTTTCTATAATTTGGCTATTGTTGAAAGTGCTGCTATAAACCTTGGGGTACATGTGCCCCTATGCATCAGCACTCCTGTATCCCTTGGGTAAATTCCTCGTAGTGCTATTGCTGGGTTGTAAGGTAGTTCTATTTTTAATTTTCTGAGGAACCTCCACACTGTTTCCCAGAGTGCCTGCACCAGTCTGCATTCCCACCAACAGTGCAAGAGGGTTCCTGTTTCTCCACATCCTCGCCAGCATCTGTATTTTCCTGCAAATCAGTTATTCCGATTGTGTTGTTTAATTTGCCAAATTTTAGAATCAGGGAGGTTTCTTAGATACCTTATTGTTTTGATTTCTAATTTAATTGTGATCAGCGAAGATATTCGGTATAATTTCAATCTCTTCAAATGTATTGTGTCTTGTTTGTGGCTCAGCATATGGTTTTTGTTGGTAAAAATACACTTGAATCTGTATTCTGCAGTTGTTGGGGTAATGTTCTATGTTAGGTTAAGCTAGTTGGTGGTGTTGTTTAGATTATCTATGTCTTTCTGGATTTTTAATTAAGTTAATTAATGGTATACTTCTTTAATGAGTTGCTGAGATGAAGTATTAAACTATTTCCAACTGTGATTATGGAATTACCTACTTCACTCTATTTCTGTCAGATTTTGCCTCCTGTATTTTGAAGCTTTACTCTTAGGTATTACATGTTTATGATTTGTCTTTCTGATGACTTTACCCTTTTATCATTATGATGTGCTCCTCTTCATGTCTGGTAATATTTTTGCTTGGAAGTTTGTTTTATCAGATGTTAATCTAGCTACTCCACCTTTCTTTGCTTACTACTTTCCTGATGTATTCTTTTTACTTTCAGCCTAACCATATTATAATTTTAGTTCTTTTAAAGGCAGCATGTAGTTGGACTTTGCCGGTATGAAAATAACTGCCTTCTAATCAATTAACATGAAATGTAATTATTGCTGCAGTCTGATTTAAGTTCTGTTTTTTTAAATTTATTTTATTTTATTTTTTAAATTTACATCCAAGTTAGTTGGCATGTAGTGCAACAATGATATCAGCAGTAGATTCTTTAATGCCCCTTACCCATTTAGCCCATCTCCCTTCCCACAACCCCTCCAGCAACCCTCTGTTTGTTCTCCATATTTAAGAGTCTCTTCTGTTTTGTCCCCCTCCCTGTTTTTATATTATTTTTGCTTCCCTTCCCTTGTGTTCATCTGTTCCGTGTCTTAAAGTCCTCATTTGAGTGAAGTCATATGATATTTGTCTTTCTCTGACTATTTTCGCTTAACATAATACCCTCTATTTCCATCCACGTAGTTGCAAATGGCAAGATTTCATTCTTTTTGATTGCCGAGTAATACTCCATTGTGTGTGTGTGTATACATATATATACACACATATATACATATGTGTATGTGTGTGTATACATATATATATATATACACATGTGTGTGTATGTATGTATACATATGTATACACACACACGAAGTATTAAACTGTTTCCAACTGTGATTGTGGAATTATCTATTTCACATACACACATACACACACACACACCACATCTTTATCCATTCATCCATCGATGGACATTTGGGCTCTTTGCATACTTTGGCTATTGTTGATAGTACTGCTATCAATTGGGGTGCATGTGCCCCTTTGAAACAGAATACCTGTATCCCTTGGATAAATACCTAGTAGTGCAATTGCTGGGTCGTAGGGTAATTCTATTTTTAATTATTTGAGGAACCTCCATACTGTTTTCCAGAGTGGTTGCACGAGTTTGCATTCCCACCAACAGTGCAAAAGAGATCCTTTTTCTCCGCATCCTCGCCAACATCTGTTGTTACCTGAGTTGTTAATGTTAGCCATTCTGACAGGTGTCAGGTGGTATCTCATTGTGGTTTTGATTTCTATTTCCCTGATGATGAGTGGTGTTGAGCATTTTTTCATGTGTCAGTTGGCTATCTGGATGTCTTCTTTGGAGAAGTGTCTATTCATGTCTTTTGCCCATTTCTTCACTGGATTATTTGTTTTTTGGGTGTTGAGTTGGATAAGTTCTTTATAGATATTGGATACTAACCCTTTATCTGATATGTCGTTTGCAAATATCTTCTCCCATTCCATCGGTTGCCTTTTAGTTTTGCTGATAGTTTCATTCTTTGCTGTGCAGAAGCTTTTGATTTTGATGAGGTCCCAATAGTTCATGTTTGCTTTTGTTTCCCTTGCCTCTGGAGACATGTTGAGTAAGAAGTTGCTGCAGCCAAGATCAAAGAGATTTTTTTGTCTGCTTTCTCCTGGAGGATTTTGGTGGCTTCCTGTCTTACATTTAGGTCTTTCATCCATTTTGAGTTTATTTTTGTGTATGGTGTAAGAAAGTGGTCTAGGTTCATTTTTCTGCATGTCGCTGAACAGTTTTCCCAGCACCACTTGCTGAAGAAACTGTCTTTATTCCATTGGCTATTTTTTCCTGCTTTGTCAAAGATTAGTTGGCCGTAAGTTTGTGGGTCCATTTCTGGGTTCTCTGTTCTATTCCGTTGATCTGAGTGTCTGTTCTTGTGCCAGTACCATACTGTCTTGATGATTACAGCTTTGTAATACAGCTTAACGTCCAGGATTGTGATGCCTCCTGCTTTGGTTTTCTTTTTCAAGATTGCTTTGGCTATTCGGGGTCTTTTCTGGTTCCATACACATTTTAGGATTGTTTGTTCTAGCTCTGTGAAGAATACTGGTGTTATTTTGATAGGTATTGCTTTGAATATGTAGATTGCTTTGGGTAGTATTGACATTTTAACAATATTTGTTCTTCCTATCCAGGAGCATGGAATATTTTTCCATTTTTTTTGTGTCTTCTTCAATTTCTTTCTATAGTTCTTCAAAAGCTTTCTATAGTTTTCAGTGTATAGATTTTTCACCTCTTTGGTTAGATTTATTACTAATTATTTTATGGTTTTTGGTGTAAGTTCTGTTTTTCCTTCCTTCATTTCCTTTGTCCTAACATCTTTTGAATTGACAAATGTTGTAGAATTCTGCTTTACTTTATTAGTGCTTTTATTTAACTAATTTATTATATTTTGGGGGTGGTTGCTATAAAATCATGGGGTACAAAATTAATTTTTCATTTAACAGAGTTAATATTGTACTACTTATGTATAGTAACATTTCAACCCTACTTTTCCATTCATCTCCTCCCTCCCATCCTTTATATGCCATAGTTGTGAAATGAATTGCATTTAATACACTCTAAATCTCAAAACGCATTATTAAAATATTAGTTGAAACAGACCTATTTACTTTATAGAATCGAGGAGAATGATATTCTAGTATTTACCCAGGGAGTTACTATATCTAGTACTCTTTATTTCTCTCTGAAGATCTGACCTTTCTTTAATCTGGTACCACTTCATTTCAGCCTGAAGAACCTTAGTATTTCTTGTAATGCTCATTTGTAGGCTTGAATTCTCACTTGAATTTCTTTGTTTGAAAAGTGTTTTATAAAAAAGTTTTTTATTCTTAAAGGATTTTATTTTTAGTGTATGTAAAATTTTTAATTGGTGAGTTTTTCTGCCCTTCAAAAACATTCTTTCTTTCTCCTATGTTTTCCATTGTTTCTCATATGTTTTCCATTGTTTCTGATTAAGTCATAATTTAAATCATTGTTGTCGTATACATATATAGTCTTTTTCCTCTGAATCCTTTTAAGATTTTTTTTATTTTTGGTTTTCAGGAGTTCAATTAAGAGGTGCCTCAGGTTTATTTTGGTTGTTGTTGCTTTTGTATCCTCCTTAGGCTTTGTTGATGAGCTTGTTGAATCTGAATATTTAGGTCTTTCACCAAATATAATGGTAAAATTTTGGCCATTAATTCTTCAAATGTTTTTTTCTTCCCCTTTCTTTACCTCCTTCTGAAATGTCATTTACTTGTATTTCAGAATTTTTGTTTTTGTGTCATGGTCGCTGAAGTCTTTGTTTATATTTTTCAATCTTTTTTTTTTCCTATGTTCTTCAGACTGAATAATCTCCACTGATCTGTCTTCATGTCTTCATGACTCTTTCCTAAGTTGCTCTAATCTGCTCTTAAACCCATGCAGTGGAGTTTTTAGAATTTTGATCTGATTCTTTCTCATTCTGTTTCTGAGATAGAGATTTTCTTTTCATTCATTGTGAACACACCTGTATTTCATAAAGCACAGTTAGAATACCTGGTTTAAAGTCTTACTATTTCTAACACTTGGGCCATCTTGGAGTTGGTGTCATTGATTAGCTTTTCACTTGAGGCTAGGTAACATTTTGAATGAATCTGGGACATTCTGAAAGTTTTGTTATGGAAATTCTGGATTCTGTTATGATTAGGTGTGTGTATGTGTGTGTGTGTGTGTGTGTGTGTGAGAGAGAGAGAGAGAGAGAGAGAGAGAGGGAGAGAGAGGGATTTAAGTAGTCCTTTAACTTCGTTCTTAGTTGGATTCAAACTTCAAACAATGTCTCAATTCATTTCATTTCTTTATCTTTAACCTGTATTGCTCCAGAGCATTGTTTCTGTTTTCAAGCATTCCTGATTCGCATGGCAGCCAGGGACAAACTTCACATACAGAACTAGAGGCTTCCCCTTTCTTGCTCTTTTCTCCCCAGCATTCTTTCTCCCTCTTTGTTCAGCAGCTGTAATTGCTGCAAAAACTGGCTTCTGATTCTTTAAGACAGAAGGACTGCAGGTTTTCTGTCAGATTTTCTCTGTTCTGCCTAGTATGGGCTTTGAATTTGGGGTAAAAGCTGTAAGAAAGTGTGAAACTTACCCCATACTTGCCCATATTTGCAAGTTTCCACTGTCCTTGGAATCTGACCACTTTTGTTTTATTCTCCAGTGACTTTAGGCCAGTTTGTATTTCATCTAGAGTTTATAATTTTTTTCTGCAGGAAAGATTAGTTAAGTCATTAGAAGATTTCTGGGTCATAATGAGAGCAGAAATTAGAAAAAATTTGTTAGATTTATTCATAGATTCTTGGTTTTTAATTTTCTGCAGGAGAGGTTAGTTAAGTCATTAGAAGATCTCAGGGTCATAATGAGAGCAGAGATTAGAAAAATTTTGTTAGATTTATTCATAGATTCTTTGTTTAAAAAACACTATAATAAATGGTATTATTTAAAATCTTTCATTCCCTACTGCTGGAACATAGAATATAGTTGTTTTTGTAAACTTATTTTGAATTCGGTGATCTTGCTGAATTTGAATCCTCTTGTTTAATAGCAATAATTTATCAGAGATTTCTTTATATACAGGCATCTCACCTATGAATAGGGGCAGTTTTGGTTTTACCCCCTCCCCCTTACTTTACTGGCTAGAACTTACAGCAATAGTATTGAATAGAAATAGTGACCAAGGATACTCTTGTTTAGTGGAAAGTGAGTTTTTACCATTAAGTGTGATGCTAGTCATAAGACATTTCTATTATTGCTAATATTTTAAGAGGTTCTTTTTTAAAATTGTGTATTGTTGAACTTTTTCCAAGCAATTTTTCTGTAGTTATCGAAATGTTGACAAGAATTTTGTTCCTAAATCTTTTTATTCCAGACATCCACATGGATTTGTTTTTCAATGAGAAACCATTATAGCATTCAAGGAACAAATCCAGTTTGATCATGATGTACTATTCTTTTTCTATATTGCTGGATTTTAGTTGCTGATATGTTGTTTGGGGTCATTGTTATCTTTTTCACACATGAGATTGGTCTGCACTTTTTAATACTCTTGTCTGGCTTTGATATCTAGGTTCTCTTTCAAAACATGTGGGGTAGTGATTCTTCTCATGAAGAGTCTGTTTAAGATATTTACTAATTTAATTTAATTTAATTTAATTTAATTTAATTTAATTTTGTAATCCCAAGATTCTTGGTAGACACTTCTGGTAAAGTTACTTGGTTCCAGATTTTATTTTGAGTAAGTTTTGATACTACTGATTTACTGTCTTTTGACACTTAATAAGTGACATTAATTAGATCATGTTTCTGTTTTCTATTTAAGTAAATTTTAGTAATTTATGTGTTCATAAGCCTCTGTCCATCAGGCACAGTATATATTACACTCTTGTATTATTTGTTTACTCTGTGTTATCTGTTATGTATTTTCCTTTTTATACTGATATCATACATTCGGTAAAAGATAGCATTTAAATTTATGCTGAACTCTCCTAAGCAATATACTATAGATATGTTAGATGAATAACACAGTTTTTGTTTATTTTTTAATAGGAAGTACAAAAAGTGAATCTTTGTAGCATGGTACATTTATAAACATGATCTTATTTAATTCTAACAATATCCATGTGAAGTAGATATCTTTACTTTATAGATGAGGGAATTGGACATCAAAAGGGCACACCTGGGTTTGTCTCCTGACATTTGATCAGTGCTTCTATCAATTTTCTTTTCTTCTAAGTTTTTATTTAAATTCCAGTTAGTTAACATACAGTGTAATATTAGTTTCAGATGTACCATATAATGATTCAACACTCTTTTTACATCATCTGGTGTTCACAACAGGTATACTCCTTAATCTCCATCACCTATTTAGCCCATCCCCAACCTGCCTTCCCTCTGGTAATCATCAGTTTGTTCTGTATAGTTGAGTCTGTTTCTTGGTTTTTTCTCTCTTTCTGTCGTCCTTTCCTTGCTTGTTTTGTTCCTTAGATTCCACATATTAATAAAATCACATAGTATTTGTGATTTCTCTGATGGACCTATTTCGCTCAGCTTGATACTCTCTCGTTCCATCCATGTCATTGCAGATGGCAAGATTTCATTCTTTGTTATGGCTGAGTAATATTCCATTGTGTGTGTGTGTGTGAATGAATGTGTGTGTGTGTGTGTGTGTGTGTGTGTGTATGTTTGTGTGTGTATGTTTGTGTGTGTATGTATATATGTATGTGTATACATTTGCATATATATATGTATGTATGTGTGTATTTGTATACATACACACCACTTCTTTATCCATTCATCAGTCGAAGGACACTTGGGCTACTTCCATAATTTGGCTATAGTAGATAATGCTGCTATAAACATTGCAGTCCATGTACCCCTCTGAATTAGTAACTTTGTGCTCTCTGGGTAAATACCTCATAGTGCAATTGCTGGATCATAGGGTAGTTCTATTTTTAACTTTTTGAGGAAGCTCCATAGTGTTTTCCAGATACCAGATTGTACCAGATTGCATTCCTACCAACAGTGCAGGAGGGTTCCCCTTTCTCCATATCCTTGCCAATGCCTGTTGTTTCTTATGTTGTTGATTTTAGCCATTCTGACAGGTGTGAGGTGATAACCTCATTGTAGTTTTGATTTGCATTTCCCTCATGGTAAGTGATGTTGAGTATCTTTTCATGTGTCTGTTGGCCATCTGTATATCTTCCTTGGAAAAATGTCTGTTCATGTCTTCTGCCCATTTTTTAATTGGATTATTCATTTTTGGGGTGTTGAGTTTTATAAATTCTTTATATATTGAATATTAACCCTTTTTCAGCTGTTATTTGCAAATAACTTCTCCCATTCCATAGGTTGTCTTTTAGTTTTATTGATTGTTTCCTTCACTGTGCAGTAGCTTTTTATTTTGATGAAGTCCCAATGGTTTATTTTTGCTTTTGTTTGCCTTGCCTTGGGAGACGTATCTAGAAAGAAGTTGCTATGGCCAATGTCAAGGAAGTTACTGCCTGTACTCTTTTCCAGGATTTTTATGGTTTCAGGTTTCACGTTTAGGTCTTTAATCCATTTTGAATTTATTTTTGTGTATGGTGAAAGAAAGTGGTCCAGTATCATTCTTCTGCATGTTGCTGTCTGGTTTCCCAACTCCATTTGTTGAAGAGAAGGTCTTGGATATTCTTTCCTGCTTTGTTGAAGATTATTTGACCATATAGGTGTGGGTTCATATCTGGGTTTTCTATTCTGTTCTATTGTTCCATGTGTCTATTTTTTGTGCCAGTACCATACTGTTCTGATCACTACAGCTTTGTCATATAACTTGAGGTCCAGAATTGTGATGCTCCCAGGTTTGCTTTTCTTTTTCAAGGTTGTTTTGACTATTTGGGGTCTTTTGTGGTTCCATACAAATTTTAGGACTCTTTGTTCTAGCTGTGTGAAAAATGCTATTGATATTTTGATAGGGCTTGCACTAAATACGTAGATCGCTTTGGGTAGTATAGACATTTTAATGATAGTTGTTTTTCTAATCCAAGAGCATGGACTGTCTTTCCATTTCTTTGTGTCTTCTTAAGTTTCTTTCATCAATGTTTTATATTTTTCAGAGTATTAGGTCTTTGACCTCTTTAGTTAGGTTTATTCCTAGGTGTGTTGTTACTTCTGGTGCAGTTGTAAATGGGATTGATTTCCTTAATTTCTCTTTTTGCTGCTTCATTATTGTTGTATAGAAACGCAACAGATTTCACTCAGTTATTACTGTCAGAGGACAAGTTGGGACTGCATTGTTGTGATTTTCAGTGGAATGGCACATGGCAGGTACCCAGATGTTTTGTTATAAAGTAGAAGGCATCCGTGTGCAATCAACATGATATGAGATCATCAGAAAAAAGAAGGCTTGTGTTTGTTTAAGAAGATCAGGGTGTTTTCATGGAGTGCTTTAATTTGCTTTTATAAAGAAGTATGATACTAATTGGTGATACAAATGGGGTAGGGCATTTTGAGTGGAGGAAGTAGTCTAACCAAAAGGAGATGTGGAGATGAGAAAATATAGGGGAGAAAATTGAACTTTTAGAGGAAGGGCTGGTGATGAAATATGGGGAACCAGTATATAAGAACCTCCAAATGCCTCTGCTAATCCTTTAAGTAAGGAGATTTATGAAAGGGCAGAAGTGGCATTTCTGTAAAGAGGCTTAACCTTTAACTGGAAAGCTTGCCTTGGAGTTAACTGAGATAAATTTTATTATCTGGAGATTGAAGGAAGATCTTGAGAGAGTGTATTTGAAATTCTTTTCTCTTCTCTGTAAAAGGAGGAAAATGTACATAGGAAATAAGAAGGTTACTTTACTTCTGGAGGGTTAACTCATAGAACAGACTGGAAGCACTTGGAGTTTTTTGCCTTCCTGAAGGCAACAGCATTCAAAGGCAGCGTTGTTTAACCCCTACATTAGATTGAATTCTCTTGCTCTGTACATCCATCCAACAGAACCATGCATGTTTTGTTCACCACCATATTCGTATCACTTAATGTGGTGACTGCGGTCAAATGACACCTATCCCAGATAGAAGTCTGATAAGCAATAGTATGATTCTTCCATGGTTGGCAAAAGCACAGTGAATGGAGCTAAACTGAGCCCCGCAAAAAAACAAAACAAAACAAAACAAAACCATATTTGGAAGGTTCCATTAAAAACAGAGCAGAAGGAACCACACAGAGATTAAGTTTCCTAGCCAACAGTTTTGGTATCCTGCACATAAACCTCAAACTGCCGTGTCACTGAATTTCTTCAGCTTGACCCCAGAAGGAAATTCTATTATACATAGCTCAGTGAAGGGTTCTAAGAGGAACTTGTCTACTTGGGGTAAATACGTAATTTAGATGGGCCTCTCATTATTCAAGAAGGAGTAAGGAGGTAAAAATTAGGACCTTTAAAAAACAAACAGAATGAAAGAGACAAAAAGAAAAAAACCCCACCCAAAACAGATCCTTAACTACGGAGAACAAACAGATGGTTACTAGAGGGAAAGTGGGTAGCTGGTAGGTGAAATAGGTGATGATTAAGAGTACTCTTATCATAGGGTGCCTGTGTTGGCTCAGTCAGTTGAGCATCCAACTCTTGTTTCTGCTCAGGTAATGATCTCAGTTTCATGAGTTCAAGCCCCACCTCGGGCTCTGCACTGGCAGCATGGAGCCTGTTGGGATTCACTCTCTCTCCCCCTCTCTCTGCCCCTCCCCAACTTGCACTGTCTCTGTCTCTCTCAAATAAATAAACTGCAAAAAAAAGTACACTTATAATGTGAGTACTGAGTAATGTGTAGAATTGTTGAGTCATGTACTCAACTGATTTTAAACATATGCTTGCTTCGCTTGAAATTTTCAATCATGTTGAACTTAAAGCACTTATAAGACATCATCATAAAATTTAAGGGGAATAACCAACTAGAAAAATGTTAATAGCACTAGTGGTATTAATAGCATATGACTGTCATTCTTAATATATAAATCTGGTTAAAGATACATGTAAAAAGTCTTCAGTCACTTTAGTGATCAAAAACATTTAGATTGGAAATAAGACTGTATTTTCTTACCTAGAAAATTGACAAAAAGAAAATTGTATTGTTTAAAACAGGACTGACAAAGTGAAGAAATGATGAACCACATATAGTTGTTAGAATTGGAAATTGTAGTAACTTGGAAGATAGACTGGCAGTAGGTTTTAGAAACTTTGAAATATGCTTGCCCTTTGACCTTGTAATTTCACTTCTAGAAATTTATCTTAATACAAATAGGTGAAAGTACTTACAAAGGTTTAATTGTAAGGATGCTCATAGCAGTGATGTTTATATTAATGAAAATAGAATGTACATTAAATACAGAATAGTGGCATGTCCATATACTGAAATGTGACACAGCCATTTGAAATGGTGTTCTGGAAGTGAACTTTTGAAAAAAAAAGATAATACTCGTGACGTGAGTGTTCAATGACGTGCATGTGCACACTGGGTGGGGGCAGAGAGAGAGGGAGAGAGAGAATCCCAAGCAGGCTCTGCACTGTCAGCACAGAACCCAACATGGGGCTCAATCTCATGATCCTAATGCCGAAATCAAGAGTCGAACCCTTAACTGGCTGAGCCACCCAGGCGCCCCTACTAAATCTTTAAGAACTTTATAATAGTAATGATTATGAAAGTACTATGATTCATTTAAAATGAATCTGATATTAATGAACAGTTAAATTATTTCCAGAGTTTTGCTATTAAAAAACACTAGAAGAAATGTCCTGCATATGTTGGGAATCATATGTATGTGTACATGTGTGTATATGTATATGTGGTAGGATGTCTTTGGTAGAAAGGCTGGATCAGAGTTATGTGCATTTTTTGTATTGAAAGACACAAAGACATATACCAGTAGACATTTCCACAATAAGTGTGTGAGAGTGCATCTTATCTAACATTTTCAAATAGGGTTTATTTTTATCAGATAGAGACAAAATGAAATCTTAATTTTCACTTCACTGATTTTTGAGTGAGGGTGGGTACATTTTATTCAGTGCACAGCTTTCTTATATCTTTTTCTGTTTTCTAGTGGATATTTTAAAGTATACACTAGATTTAAGATTTAAATCAATCTTCAAGATCTTTTTGTATATTAGCTAAATCAGTACTTTGTCATATATGTTGCAAATACTTTTTGCTACTATTTATGGGAGGCTTTTCTTCAAAGATTTACATGTTTTCTAGTATAATAATGGTTTAATTTTTCTCTTATAACTTTGATCCATTTGGAATGTGTTGTGGTATACAAAGGAAGATAAAAACTGAGCTTTTTTTTTTTTTGAGATGTTTAGGTTTTTGCTCTGACACTGAAGTAATAATTTTATGATAAAATATAATAAAATATAAAAAGTATTTCCAAATATATGTGAATCTGTCTTCTAGATCTTATTCTGTTGCATTAATTAGTGTATTTATTTTAATTCTGCATCAATTTAATTACTGTGTTATAATTGCTTTACTGTCAGGTTGTACTGGTCCCTTTAGTGTCCTGTTTTTCAGTATCAGCTTTGCTGACATGTTTATTTTCTTTCTATGAAATTTAGAATTATTGTGTCCAGTTTACTTTTTTTGATCTTTGATATTTGGGTTTGCACTAAATTTAGAAATTATTTTAGGGGACATCTTTACATTAAATATTCCTTTCCTGTATAATAAGCTATGTCTTTTCATTTATTTAAATCTTATTCTATGTCAGTCAGTAGAGGTATAGGCTTCTTTTACATAGATTCTGAACATTTAAGGTCACTTAAAAATGCTTAACCTTTTAAATATTTATTGGTACTTTGGGGGGCATAAATTCTAGAGGAAAACATAGAAAATGACTTTATGTCTTCTGGGCACCAAAAGATTTCTTTTTTTTTTTAATTTTTTTTTTTAACATTTATTCATTTTTTGAGAGACGAGAGAGAGCACATGCAGGGGAGGGGCAGAGAGAGGGGGAGACACAGAATCTGAAGCAGGCTCCAGGCTCTGAGCTGTCAGCACAGAGCCCTATGCGAGGCTTGAACTCATGAAACGCGAGATCATGACCTGAGTGGAAGTCGGACGCTTAACCGACTGAGCCACCCAAGTGCCCCAAAAGATTTCTAACATAATAAAAAGCCTGGAAGTTGTATAGCTTTGATCAAATACAAAATTTAACGAAATGTTAGAGACATCACATTAAAATCAAGAATAAGAAAGTATTTCACATTTTTCTGGAGGTTTTAACAAGGGTAACCAAATAGGAAAAAGGAATAATATGAAGATATGGATTGGAGACAAAATTATAGTTAATAGCAGATCATATGATTGCTTTCCTACAAGAAAAAGAAGATGATCAATTGAAAACCCATTGGGATAATAAAGAATTGAATACATTGGCCAGTTAAAAAATTAAAACGTCTTTTGAACTCTAAGGATATGAGGTTGGAAACTGTGCAGAAAGCTCATGCCTTAGTAAAGAACTAAACTAGCCACAGAGTAAAGACAATATAGATTTGTCCTAGCAGAGCCTGGAAACAATCCTTGAAAGAGCTAAGCTGTCCACAAGTTATTTAACTGTCAAGAGAAAATTGAAAATGCTTTAAAGGAAGGTAATAAAATTCATACATTCAGGAGAATGTAACCTATAATCAGGAGGAAAACAATTGTCAGTAGAAACATGCACAAATAACAGGTGATGCAGATTGCAGTAAAGGACTTTAAAATAGTTATTATAAGTAGGCTCAGGGATTCAAAGGGAAATATGAACCAGATGAGAAGAGAGATTTTATAAAGGACTGAATGGAACTTGTAGTGCTGAGAAATAATATGAAATAAACAATTCGCTTGACCGGCTCAGCAGCAAATTTGACACCACTTCAGACAAAATCCATGAACTTGAAGACATGGAGGTAGAAACCACCCAAACGGAAGCACAGAAAGAAAAATGAAAGGAACGTAGCCAGTGTAGCTGGTGACCTGCAGGACAATATCCAGATGTTTAGCATACACATAATGGAGTAGTTGGGGGTGGGGAGGGAGCAGGAAGAGGGCAGAAAAACTATTCGAAGAAGAAATGGCCCCAAATTTTCCACATTCGATGAACTACTGTAAACCCATCGGTCCCAGAAACTTGATGAAACCCAAATAAGGTAAAGTAAAGAAGCCTTAATGAATGGGTGAAAATCAATGAAAAGAAAATCTTTTTTTTTTTTTTTTCTTTTTTTTTTTTTTAACACCAGAGGAAAAATGACATTACGCACAAGGAACAAGGTTAGAAGTACTGCTTGCTTCTTGTCTGAGGCAGTACAAGCCAGAAGACAATGGAATGCATCTTGAAAGTGCTGAAAGAGAACAGTCAGTCTAGAATTCTGTGATCACTGACAATAGTTTTCAAAACCATAAGAGACTCTTAAATACTGAGAATAAACAGGGTTGGTGGGGGGTGGGGGAGAGGGCAAAGTGGGTGATGGGCATTGAGGAGGGTACTTGTTGGGATGAGCACTGGGTGTTGTATGGAAACCAGTTTGACAAGAAATTATATTTTAAAAAAACCTGAAGGTGAAATCAAGACATTTGAAGACAGACAAAAGCTTAAAGAATTTTTTGCCAACAGGACTCTGTTACCAGAAATGTTAAAGGAACTTTTAATGACATTAGATGGAAAGGCAGAGCTACATAAAGCAATGGAAGAATAGCCAAAAGAGTAAATACATAAATAAAAAATATAAAAAGTCTGCTTTTTTTTGTCTTAACAGTTTTCTTTAAAAGATAATTGGCTATTTAAAGCAAGCATAATAACGTCACACTGGAGGTCTGTAATATACGTGGGAGAGAAGTGTGTGACGACACTAGCACAGAGGATGACACGAGGGTATTGTCGTGTTGTTACATTATGTGGGAAGGGGTGTGAGATTTGCAAGTATACTGTGATCGGTTATTGGTACCTATGGTAATCTGTAAAGCAGTCATACACACAAAAAATAAGCCAGTGAAGAAACGGAATTACTAAAGAACACTCAGTCCAGATGAAGGCAGGAAAGAGGACTAAAGACCTGATCATAAAAAATAGACATCAAAAAAGCAAAATATTAAGTCTGTGTTGCTGGAATATAAAATGGTATAGCCAGTTTGCAAAAACAGTTTTATACAGTTAAAACAGAATTATTATATGACCCAGAAATTGTACTCCTAAGATAAATACATGACCAAGAGAAATGAAAGCATATGTTTGTACAGAGGTGGTTCATAACCACCTTATTCCTAATAGCCCCAAACTGTAAACAACGCCAGGGTTTATCTAACAGGTGCCTAACTAAATAGTTGTGGTATTAAAACAATGGAGCACCACCTTGTAATAAAAAGAATTGAACTACTGGAGATGGCAATATAGATGAATCTCAGAGATGTGGTGCATGAAAGAGTCAAATGCCCAAGAATGTATACTGTGTGATTTTGTTCACATAAAATTCTGGAACATACAGAACTAATGAATAATGTGAGAAAGTAGATGAATGGTGTGTTTGAGACTGGGTGGAGGGAAAGTGTGATTTGACTGCAAAGGTGTATGAGGACAGGATTGGAGAGATTGGCTTAATTCTTAACCCCAGTGTATTCATTTGCCAAAACTCTTGAAACTCTGTGTCTAAATTGATGCATTTCTGTATTAAGTCATACCTCAGTGTGTTTCTTTGAAAAGAAAAATAAATAGACGAGAGTTGACTGAGGGGCTATGAAAAAAAAAAGCCACAAAAAATATCACTGATCTGTAATTGAAGACATTCTTAAATTTGAAAAAACATTAGATACAAAACATTTGGAAAACATAGAAAATTAAAAACAGAAATAAATGACCAATGAATATACAAAGTGAAGTTAAATCCTAATGTAGTAATTCAAATTATGCTTGTGTAGGTACGGAATTTTCTGAAAGACTAGATGAGAAAGAACAAAGGTTAGCTTTGGAGCTGGGAAGTAATGGAAGAAGTACAGGACTTAGAGGGAGACTTTTTACTTTGTGCTATGTTCCATATCTTTTTTTTCTTTAAGTTTTTATTTAAATTCCAGTTAGTTAACATGCAGTGTAATATTACTTTCAGGTGTGCATCATGGTGAGTCAGCATTTCCATAACATCACTTGATACTCATCACGACAAGTGCACTCCTTAATCCCCATCACCTCTTCAGCCCATCCCCACATCCCTTCCCCTCTGGGAACCATCTGTTCTCTGTAGTTAAAAGTCTGTTTCATATCTTTTGAATTTTAAATCATTGACTCTGTGACCTTTCCCTTCTCCCCCATTGAGTGAAATGTAACAAAAATAAGATTTCACATTAAAATAAAAATTAAGGAAACCATTGCATTTATTTTTTGCCAAATAGGGAAGGCTTTATTTATTTTTTTTAATGTCACCTCTTGTGGATAAGGATGTGGGAAGGTCATTCTTACATCACAGCTTTCCTTGTACCTAGCATCCTTGAAGAAGCGTCTATCAATATCTATCAGAATCCCTTAAAACCTATTCCTTTTGACCCAGCAATTCCACCTCTGGCAGTTTACTATAAGGAAGTAATTGGAGGCACGGACTGAGACATATATGAAATGGTATTTATCATAGCATATTTCATGAAAACAGAGACATAAGTACATATTGAATGTCCAAGAGGAACGTGATTGGGTAAGCAGATTTTGGTAGTACATAAGAAAGTAATGTGCACCCGCTTAAATGGTGTCACGGGGAAAATATTTACATTACACTAAATTTAAAAAACATGTTATGCCGTTCATATAATGAGGGTAACCAGTAAGCGTTTTATTTATAAGTGTACAATTAAGGGTACAATTACACTCAAGAGTGAATGGAGGAGCAATTAAATTATTTACTTAATTTCTTACATTTAAAGACTGACAAATTAGTTTTATTTTATTGGGTGACCTTTCAAATAGTTCTGTTCAAAAATGATTTCCCAAAATGAAACCATTTCTAAACACACACAGACCTATATCCTTGTATATTTATCTAAATTTGAAATTATTGGCACCTTCGGTTGATTCTTTTGTATGCTTTTATTTGAGAAGGTATTCTCTCTACAGTTGCTCAGAGGAAGTTCTGCTCAAAAGTAGAATATTCTCACTTCTCCATTTTTTTGCAATTTAAAATGTGTAAATATTTTAGCCTGGCTATTTTCACAGATGTGATTCTTTTCACTCAGAGTATTTTCTACATAAAACTTTTTTTTTTTTTTTAATTCAAGCATAATGAACATACCTTGTTATATTAGTTTCAGGTATATGTTATAGTGATTCAGCAGTTCTAAACATTTCTCAGTGTTCATCAGCCAGTCTGCCCACCCACCTCTGGCAACCACTAGTTTGTGCTCTGTATTTAAGAGTTTTTGTTTTTTGTATCTTTTCCTTTGTTCATTTGTTTTGTTACTTAAATTCCATATACGAGTGAACTCATACGGTATTTGTCTTTCTCTGACTTGCTTCACTTAGCATTATACTCTCTAGATGCAACCATGTTGTTGCAAATGACAAGATTTAATTTTTTATAGTTGAGTAATATTTCATTGTATCTACATCTATATATATACCATATCTTTTTAATCCAGTGGAAAAATTGGGTTGCTTCTCTATCTTGGCTTTTGTAAATAATGCTGCAGTAAACGTATGGGTGCATATATCTTTTTGAATTAGCATTTTCATATTCTTTGGGTAAATACCCAGTAGTGGAATTACTAGATCATATGGAAATTCTATTTTTAACTTTTGAGGAATCTCCATAGTGTCCACAGTGGCTGCGTCAGCTTGCATTCCCATCAGTGGTGTCGGAGGGTTCCTGTTTCTTCACATCCTCGCCAATACCTTTTCTTTCTTGTGTCGTTGATTTTAGCCATTTTGACAGATGTGATGATGAGTGATGTTGAGCATCTTTTCATGTATCTGTTAACTCTTGTTCTGTTTTCTTTGGAAAATTGTCCATTCAAGTCCACTGTCCATTTTTTAATTGGATTATTTGGGGGTTTTTTGGTGTAAAACTTCTATTTTTAACTGGCTTTAGTATTTCTTCCAATTTAGCTGATGCAAAATCGTAAGTCTTCTCAATTTTTTTCCACTGAAGTATATATAAATATATTTAATTTAAAATAGGAGCTCCATCAAGAGTCTTCCTATAAATCAAGATATACCCATTGTTAAACATTACACATTGGTTGAATTTACATCATTTAATTTTTTAGTTCCTCCTTTGCTGAGGTAAATTTCAATGTCAACCTGTTGATGTGCTTTGTTGTGGTTTTTTTTTTAATATGAAATTTATTGTCAAATTGGTTTCCATACAACACCCAGTGCTCATCCCAACAGGTGCCCTCCTCAGTGCCCATCACCCACTTCCCCCTCCCACCCCCCACCCCCCCCATCAACTCTCAGTTTATTCTCATTTTTTTAAGAGTCTCTTATGGTCTGACTTCCTCCCTCTCTAGCTTTTTTTTTTCCCTTCCCCTCCCCCATGGTCTTCTGTTAAGTTTCTCAGGATTCACATAAGAGTGAAAACATATGGTATCTGTCTTTCTCTGTGTCACTTATTTGTTTTTAATCATTGCAATACGCTAAAAACTTTATTTCATTCCTTGAATTCATTGATTAAAGATTTTCAATGGACTTTGAACAAAACAAAAACAAAATATAGATCACTTATTATGAAAAACATTTAACACGATGTAGGACACAGGTTGATTTGCCTTGTAAATCAGCAGAAGCTTATCAAACATTTTTAAACTCCAGTTGCTGGTGGTCAGTCCAGAGAGATCATGGTTTTTGCTTTGTTGTTTGTTTTTGTTTTTTGGTAGTCATTACATATTTTTTGTTCAGTTTCTCTGATACACATATGTACATTTTAATATCTACTCCTTTTATTTTTGATTAGTTGAAAATTACAGCATTTTGATGAAATGATGATCTGGTTGTTTTTGGCAGCCCATCACCTCACCAGTGTTATACCTTCTTCTTAGGGTTTTTTTTTATTTTTTTATTTTTCCGAGTTGTTGGAATATAGGTAGATTAGATATCAAATTTAACATTTTAGATCGTTCCTGTGAGGTTGGGTGTCAAGTATGTGAACAGTCTTGTTTAGAATTTAGTGTTTTGAAAAGTGTTTAAATGCACTTCTTCTAAGTGCATTCAATGTTGGGACCTTTGGACAGAAAGTTTTTGTAGGTAAGAGGAAGCTGTTAGACTTCCTTAGGGACTTTGTGTTCATACTTGACCACATTGTAATCCATTCACCGCACTGATGCCTAGGTAATCTTTCTTAATGGTACGCTTTATTCCTTACATATGAAGTTATATTTCTTAAAATCCTTCATGACCTTCCATTACACTCAGAATTTTTTTTTTTTTTAATTTAGCATGGCCTTACCAGAATTCTTGTGTAGTCTGGACTATATCTAGCTGTCGAACCTCATCCTGTATCATTCACTTCCCCTTCCTGAGCTCTAGCCACACCAGCCACCTTCCTTTTCCTCGGGGTCATTGCATTTGTTGTTTCCTCTACTGGAATTTCTCTTCTTCCAGATCTGTTCGTCACTGGCTCCTTCTCCTAATGTAGGTTTCAGTGCAAATTGTGTCATTTCAGAAACAGTTTCTCTGAACACTATATATAAAGAACCTTTCTTTTAACTTACCTTCTATCACTAGTACTCAGTATTCTAATTTCTGTATGAAATTATCACTATTTAAAATGGTCTTATTTAATGTAGGAGCAGGAATGTTATATGTCAGGTTCAATACTGTATCTCCCAGAGCATACTAGGCACTTAATATTTGGAAATGAATGACTGTTCTGTGTAGTTTACTGTATCCGTATTTCTTCTTTGATTCTCACTTATAGCTACAAAAAAAAAATTTGTGGTATTTTCCTAGCATATTTTCAAAGCCAATATGAAAATAGCACCAAATAATTAAAGAACTTTATCTATTTTAATGTTTTCTCAAGACAGATAAATAATAATGGTATATTGAATTGGTGGCATACAAGTGGATATAAAATAAGAGAAAGATTTGTATTTTTACTTCCTCCTGAAAGTAGAAAAGACCCTGGAGAATGGTTTAGAGTTCTCATAGAAATAATCCATGAGCTCTGCTACTTGAATAATTAGCCTAGACTTCCTGTTCCAACTGTTATCAGACTAGTCCTCCCGTAACAAAACCAATCATAACAGCTAAGCAAAGCAGTTTGATGGCATTGGAGCAACTAACTGAGGGAGGACTTCCTAGGAGAAGGTCATATCCATATAAATGTTGGCTTTTTTCCTGAGGACATGTTTTAAATCATTGTGCAGGCAGAGAGGCCAAGCCTCAAGGGGTGGTCATTTGGGGCAGAGGAGACTATGCTCAGGTAGAGTTGCCAGAGTGACTGAGGCATGAGAGACAAAATCTCAAGACAGGAAGGAATTGCAGAGAAATTTCTAAGCCCAGCAATTTATACATTTCCCTCAAATTGTTGGCTGATTCTGTAACTTTATGTGCATGGGGGCAAGACTCAAGGAAACTTAGAAGGAAATCGTGGTTAGAGGCTAAAGGGTAAAGAAAAAAATGTGACAGCCACATGGTACTGGGGAGAAAGATATTAGTGTTTAAGGCTGCCAAGGTAAAGGGCGCTTGTTAACACCCCAGACTTCCAGCCGCGGTCCCAGAGGGCACTCCCTAGAAATAGAGGTAAAATGGAAATAGACTCCCCTTAAGTCTGCCTGCACTCAACCTGTGTTTCAGAAGGAACTTAACCTTTAGAAAGAATATAATGTTCAAAGTGTCTGTGCTTTTTCATTTATATAGTCTAGCTTCCAGTAAATTGTAAGGCAGGCTGAAAAAAGGCAGGAAGATACCCTAGGAATATATAAGCACAAAAAAGATGTACATAAGATTATTCACTGTCAAAGTCTTTATTAATAGCAAAATATTAGAAAAATGCTGAAGGACCACCAACAGAGGATTGATTAAATTATTTTTGTGTAATATAGTGGTGTTTTACACATGTATATCAGCATTTGGGGCAGGACAGTTCTTTATTGTATGACACTGACTTAACTATTCTCGGGCATGTTACATCTTTGGCCCTAACACAATAAACGTAAATTGCACCTTCAAGGTTCGATACAACTCAGAATGCTCTCACACATTTTCATATGCCTCTGGGGTGGGGCATTCAAATTGAAAATCATTAATATCATAGAATTTTGTACAGTTTAAAAAAAATGAGAAAGTTGTTGATGAACCAATTATGGAAAGACCACTGCAGTGTATCTTAAAATGCAACATGCAGAGCAGTATGTATACTTTGCTATATTTTGTGTAATAGAGGAGTAAATAATAGATATTTGGATTGCTTATATATGCGTAAAGATTCCGTAGTAATACATAAGAAACTAATGCAAGTGATTATCTGTGGGGCCTGATAGGGTGAAGAGACGTGAGAGTTCAGGGATGAAGTCTATTTACTTACTGTATACTTCCCTGTATTGTTTTGATTTTTAAAACATGTGGATATAGTACCTATTCAAAAAAAGTTATAAATAATAATCTGTTAGATATAAACAACAGATTATTATTTTCGATAATAATAATGTTCGATATAATAATTTCTAAAAGAATTAAAGTTTATGTACTCATTACAAAAATGTTCTGGTCTTTTTCCAATTCTGTCTCCTTTGACCTTTGCCTACCCTCAGTGGAGTAGGGCGGAACTGGGGCTGGGCATCTGCAGGTAGCAGCATTCTTGCCGAATTTGGTACACTGCACATGGAGTTTGTCCACCTCAGCTACCTGACAGGGGACCCCGTCTACTACAAGAAGGTCAGTTTTCTCGCCGCCTTCTCTTTGTTTATCATAAAAGAGTTCTTTAAGATTTAACGAACGATCGTTGCTTGGAAAATGTTTGCCTTTCCAGGAAGGTGTATGTCAGTACTCTGGGCCCCCCTTTTTTTTTTTTCTTTTTAAACTATCTAAAGGAATGTCCATTCTCTTTACAATATTTACTGTTATTTGAGAAGTGTAACCACTAGTAGTTTTGTGAAAATTTTGTTGCCATCTCTATTCAGCATCGCGTTGCAGTGTCCCTAGCCCCAGAACAAGAAAAACAAAGTGAACAGATAGTTAAAGAATTGAATTGAAAAGGAAGAAGGAAAAAAATAATCATTCACAGATTACATGATTATCCACCTGAAATCTTAAAATAATCTGTATTTAAACTATTAGAAATAAGAGCATATTTATAGTTTTGAATAGAAGATCAATATAGATACGAAAAATCACCAGCATTTCTCTGCACCAACTACAACAGGCAAGAAAGTATCAATGTTAACAAACACATAGGTGGTAGGAACTTTACGTGATGGGAACAAGAGTGTAACTTCCTTACAAATAAGCTTAACAAAAGATAAATAAAGTTCAAAACACTTGAATGACATTGAGAAGGACCTAAGTAAATGGAGAAGGATGTTCTGTTCATGTACAGCTAAACAGTATCATAAAAACTTTAGTCTTTTCCAGATTGATCTGTAGCATTAATTCAGTGCCACTTAGAACTCCAGTGGCTTCTTTTAAAAAAATGAAACTTGTCAAGATTCTTCTAGAATTTATATAGAGGAGAAATGTGGAGTGGGTTTGCATCACCCATATCGACACTCACAGGGAAGTGTTGGTGCATAAAGACAAATAGACTGATGAACAGAATAAATGTTCCTTAAATAGATCCATATATATGTGGAAACATTATGACAGGGGCAGCATTGCAGATTATAACCATTTGAGGAGCATTAAAGGCTTAAATCTAAAAGACAAATCTAGTGAAGTTGAAAATACATATACCCTGTGACCCAGCAATTCCAGTCTTTGATATGTACATTTATACCATACTATACATAGAAGAATCATTTGCATTAGCAATTTATGTAATAAAATTCAGTACAGCAGTAGGAAGAATTGAATTATATTTATCAATTAAAAGAATATGATACAACCTTTTTTAAAAAGTTAAAAACAAGCAGAGCTGAATAATATGTTTTGTGTGGGGATTCAGAAGTGATGAACATAAAACTCAGAACTGTGAGTACAGCCAGGACAGAGTCCGTGCTCTGTAAATGTATAAACAGTGCAGCAAAGGTGTTTGTAGTGTTGCATTTCTTAAATTGGGATGTGAGTGGAATCTGTGTATATTCCTTTCTATGTGTGAGCTGTTTCATCAGTTGAGAAGAATTTGCAGGTAAAGACAGCAGTGGAGGAAGACACAGAATTTTTCTTTTCCTGATGAAATTAACAAAAATCTTAAAGACCGGCAAACATTTATCCATAGTAATGAAAGGAGGAGAGGCTGCAGTCTCATGTCATAAGTATGTGACAGCCAAGAAGCAGAAAGCTTGTGGCATGGTACTTAAGTCTGTTTCCCACCTTGTTCTGAACCCTTACTGGGCAAAGGAAGCACGTCATCAGATTCCTGGCACTCCCCATCAATCCATCTCACAGAGGACACCAGTTCCGAGGGTGTGGGGTGTTCACTTGTCCACAGCTCCCGAGGGGTCTTGCCTCCATCTTGCCTGAACACTGGGACTCCAGATCTCAAATTGTGTCCAGGAGGGGAGGAATACTTCCCTCTCACCCACCCGACACAGTAGGGATGAATTCAGAGACACTGCAGCTGTAACATATCAAACCAAAGTTCAGGTCAGAGCCGACCCTGTTAAACGTGAGCAAGACGCAGAGGGAAAACGTGGCAAGTACATAAACATACTGCAACAGGGTAGTAACAAAACCGTGGTGGTAAATAGCATGTAAAAGACTGATAAAGAACCCACTTTCAAATTTCATGAAGTCACTGTAATTTATACTATAATAGCAAGTGAACTCAGTAAAATTATAACTCAAAAGAAATAATGATACAAAAAGATTGCAGAACTGAAGAAACAAATTGAGATCTTAAAACGTTATATTTCTATTATGAATAAATAAATGAAAAACAACAAAGCAGTGACTTTACATAATTGAAAACCGATTTACTAACGTGGAAAAGCAGGAGACCATCATAGTGGAAACCAAGAAAAAGCATGAAGAGATTAAAAGCTGATAAATGTATAAAATGAAGGTAATCTAGCATGTGGTATTTCTGAAGTAGAGGATCTGACAGATAGGAATCACCTAAAAGTGACAGGAAGGAGAGAGAGAACTGCAAATTCCCTTTTTAACAGAATTAAGAGATACTTGATATTTCACACAACAAAATAGGAGAAAAGGTTGCTGTAATCAAGGGCAGAGAGGTTTGGGAAACAAGAGAGGATATTTGTGGCTGCAGATTTCAAGAATAAAAAACCAGAAGAGCACAGTTCCCTGAAATAAATGGTATATCTAGAGGTGCAGAACCGAAGTCCTCATTAGCAGCATTGAGAACAGGGTCACAGACTGATGGTGGGTGCTTCTTTGGACCCTTCTACAGGCGTGTTGAGAAGCTAGGATAACAGAATTCTCAGGAAACTTCTGTGAGGGAAGAGAATGCATGACACATTTTCTTTTATGAGCAGTGCTACTGCATTGCTAGTCTCGGTTATCTGGGGAAAAGCAAAGGCGTCCGGTCTCTTCCTGGCCTTTTATGTCATCCTTGTGTAAATAGCTGGTTCAAGGAAAATAACAATGAGTAATTCATCAGGAAAGAACAAGGATAGAATTTATACAGAGGTATATTATCAGAAAAAAAGAGGGAAGGAACAGGGTATATAAGAGATGCCCAAAAAATACTTCTCAGGAAATAGCAATTAAATCCTGACCGAATATCGCCATGAGAGGGAAGATAATAAAGCCCTCCTCTCTGTGAAACAAGTATATCAACAGAAATAGAGTGCTCAGAGACAGTTAAGATGTGCTATCAGTAACAAATTGCAAGAAACAGTTACCACCAAAAATGAAAGCCAAATTGGAAGCAGTACCAAGGAGGTGTTCAAAGACAATGATGGACTTAGAAGACAAAATTGAGACAAGCTAGTAAAGGTATCGACAGTAAAAAAGAGATGGATAAAAAAGTTCAGAAAGGAAAGGCAGCTGAAAGAGGCAGAGAGGATTCAACGTATGCCTAATTTTCAGAAGACAAAAGAAGGTAATATTTTATTATCCCTAATGGCATCATTTCAAACTGCCTAATCGTGGTTCACGGAATTATTCAGATTGGGATTGCACATAGAGTTGGTCTCAGCCTTGAAAGAACACAGACAGCACACCATCCTTGGGCCAGTTCCTAAAACCGCCTAATGACAAAGTCCAGCCAAATGAAAGATGACCGGGACATTGTCCTAACAGGATTTGTGCTGTGCTCAAGCCAGAAAATAATGAAGTATATATAAGGTTCTGTGAAGATGTTTCCCCAAGTCATGCATACTGAGCAGGTTATCCTTCAGAGGTAAAAGGAACATTCTCAAATAAGAATACAAGGAGTAGAATACATTTGTGCACTCTCAAAATCCATCCAGTGTATAGATGAATGCAGATAAAGTCCCTGAGAAAATTTCTATCTTCTTAATATATTTTTGTGATTTCTTTCCTCCGTAGCTTTAGGGAGATCTTTCAGGAATCAAAATTTTGGGGATTTTAGTAATTTTCAGATTTCTATTATGGAATCGATTTTTAGAGTTCAGTAATTTAGTTCACTTTTTCACCTATTCAGGTTAGTTTCATACTTCTTATTATAAATGTCCTTTTGTGATTCCATTTCTATGAAATTATTTCTGTTTTTATATTTAGATATGTACATATTAAATGTGTCTGGAATGATGTGTATTACTGATGTTTCTGATGGTTATTTCTGGATAGTAAAATGTTGGCATTTAAATTAGTTTTTTTCTGTGCTCTTCATATTTTCAATTGTTTCTTGAATTTTAAATAATGGTGGTATATCATCTGGTAAAAATAACAAGTCATTTATAAAGTAGAAGCCTTTCCTGACCACTACCACCACCACCACCAACACCACACACACACACACACACACACACACACACACACACACACACACACACACGGGAGATGGTATAGGTTCTGAGTGAGGAAAAACCACAAAACCTAGTTGACATTTACTTTATTAATTGTATTCTTTATTTTTGTTAAGGTCATGCATATTCGGAAACTACTTCAGAAAATGGATCGTCCAAATGGTCTTTATCCAAATTATTTGAACCCAAGAACAGGTCGCTGGGGTCAGTGTAAGTATTTCTAGTACAGCCAATGCTATGTCAAAAGGTTATTTGTCTGAAGACTTGCTTGATGTAGTGAAAAGTCCATCACACGTATGGTTGGAACCCCTCAGCTTCTAACCCTGTGATCTGCTAGTGCCGTTACCTTTGGCAAATTTCTAATCTTTTGTCGCTTAAGTTTTTCTACGTGTAAATGGAAACACTAATAACCTGTGTCACAAGCAGTATTTTACTCCATTTATGTTTAAGTACTTTGTTAAAAATAGTGCCGTCTTTGCAAAAAAAAAAAAAGGGTTCCCCCTATTTATAAACCCTAGCTTCATGTAAATAAGAGCATTGCTTTGGATAGGTATTTATTAAAGGAATATGAAGAACAAACAAGGGTCTTAAATGATTAGAAAGGAGGGGCGCAGTTGCCTTTGGACAAGATTTGTCCAGTCATTTTAACAGAAGATACCAGGTCTTATTATTCAGATTCTGTGCCAAATGCTTGGATGAAACTAGAGATGAGGGATAACTATGTAGAACTTGGTCTGAGTTTAGGGAGCTCCCAGGCCAGCAGGGGAAGCAGACACACTTCAGAGTCGTTGGAGCTGGAATATAATGTGGTAAGTGTTACGGTACAGACATGTACCAGTTGTGATGTGAGACTGGCAGAAGTGACTTCCTCGGTGAGGAGAAGGTATTTTGTTTGATGAGAGGGTGATGTTTTAAAGCTTTAGAATTGATCTTCGAAGGAATAGATTTTTTAAAAATAACAAATGTTGCGGCGCCTGGGTGGCTCAGTCGGTTAAGCATCCGACTTCGGCTCAGGTCATGATCTCACGGTTCGTGGGTTCGAGCCCCATGTCGGACTCTGTGCTGACAGCTTAGAGCCTGGAGCCTGCTTTGGATTCTGTGTCTCCCTCTCTCTCTGTTCCTCCCCTGCTCTCACTCTGTCTCTCTCTCAAAAATAAAGGTTTAAAAAAATTTTTTAAATAATAAATGTTTATTTGGAAATGTGGAACTTGTAGAATGGAAATAAAATATGGGTTTACCAATGGTATTCTCTCTTGAAAGATAGAGAACGAAAACAAAGAGTAGAACGTGTTACTTTGCCCCTAGTATGACGTAGTTGGGTTATTTTTGAGACTAATGAAATCATAATGAAACAGTAGAAAATGAGGTGAAAATAACAATCTCTTAATTTTATGTATGGAAAATAATGTTTAATCCATCAGTGAGAAATTATGCTGGTGTTTGCTACCAAGAGTAGGAAAACATTTGTCACGGAATCTTGGGGGCTCCTGTCAAGGAAATTGTCTTTTATTTTGTGAAAGGAAAGCACAGTGGTCAGTACAGTTGTGTCTTTCATGGATCTGGGAATAAATCTCAGTCTTTGGTTCCTCTTCTGTACTTTTCTTTTTCCTCTTCTGGAATTCTTTACGTGTAGCTCATTTTTCTCTTTATTTTGAAGAAAATACAAGATCTGTGCCTCTACTGAGTGGAAATGATACTTTTTTGGAAAAAACAAAACCCCAAAGACAGCATTGCTAAAATATAAAAATGTGCTTTTCTTATTCCAGATAAGGATGACTGGTTTGGATGTCTGCTTAGTAACTTGGGTGAATTTTATTAAAATTCTAAAGTACATTTCCCTCTTAGAGTTTTATTAAGATTTGGGAATAACTCTAATATCAGGAAAAAATTATGTTCAGTTCCTTCTTTACGTCATATGCCAGTGTATATTCTATAACGTATAGCTTAACTTGAACTGTAAAAAACAACAACATAAAAATACTAGATTTTTTTTTTTTTTTTTTTGTAATCGGGAAAACCTTCTCCTTAAAGAAAAGGTATCAGTTTTTACTATCCAGATGTTAACCTCTTACATTTCCTAGGAAAGGCAAATAACAAGCTAAGGAAATACATTTGATTGTATTTGGAAAACAGAGTGTTCATATCTTCTGTATATCAAGAACTCTTATAATAAGAAAAAAGATAATCATTCTTAATAGAAAGATACACTGAGAAAAATTGGTTCATGAAAAAACAGAACACAAATGGACAATAAACAGATGTGCATTTTTAATCCTAAAAGTGGTGTTACTGAAGATATGTGGTATATGGAGACAATGTAATGTGACAACATCCTCTTTCTGTACAGACTGGTACTATATATATAAAGTCTATATAATTTACTATATAAATTCTATAGTAGAATTTGCAAACACTACCATCTTTGGTGTCGTCCCTCTCTTCCCGCTTCACCACCACCATTATCAAATCAATGCAGCTTTTATTTATTTTATTGAAGTGTAGTTGACATACAATATTATACGGTTGACCTTTGAACAATGTGGAGATTAGGGGCACAGTCGGAAGTGGGAGTTTGACTCCCACCCAAAACTTAACTACCAGGAGCCTAGTAGTTGACTGAAGAGCCTTACCAATAACATAAACAGTTGATTAACACAAATTTTGTGTGTTATATTCTTAAAGTAAAGCTACATAAAATATTAAGAATATCACAAGGAATAGTAAATAAATTTACAGTACTATACTGTATTGAAAAAAAACTGCATGTAAATGGACCTGCACAGTTTAAACCCATGTTGTTCAAGGGTCAACTGGATTAGTTTCAGGTATACAACATAGTGATTCCCAATGCAGCTTTTAAACAGAAGACACTATTCTTTATCTATTAAATTAATAAAGGAAATGGGCATATCCCTGTATCCAGAGCTTCAAAAACTGAAAAATTTGTATGCCCTTTGAACCAGCGACTTATTTCTAGGTATTTATTCCAAAGACATTTGGACATATGCATACATATATATTATATTTCTATATATATGTATACACACACACACACATAAAGTTTATTTGCAATAACTTTGAAGTTATTCATAATATGAATAATTTGGAAACATTCTAAAGCAGTCTTGTCCAATAGAACTTTCTGTAATGAGAAAAATGTTCTATATCTGTGCTATCTGTATAGGCGTCACTAAATGCATATGCTGTTGAGCACTGGAAATGTTAGTACAGATGTAGAGCTGCATTTAAATTTTATTTACTTTTAGTTAATTTAAGTAAACAGCTACTTGTGACTAGTGCCTGTTGCATTGGACAGTGCAGTTTTAAACATCCTATGAAAGAGATTTAGTTAAATAAATTGTAGTACCTTCAGATATAATATACTATGCAGCCATTAAAAGTTAGGTTACAGAATACTTGGCTTAGATAAATATGTTATCTGTGTTTTTTCCTGAATGCTTGTTTTTATTTTCTTCTTTTTATCTGTATTAATCTAAATTTGATAATGGACATCTATCAGTTTTAAAGTAAGATTAAAAACATTTTTTTAAAGCAGCTTTATTGAGAAACAGCACATGTGCCATATAATTTACCCATTCACAATATACAGTTGAATGGGTTTTAGTATTTATAACCATCCTCAACATCAACTTTAGAACATTTTCATTAACCCCCAAAGGAATCCTGTACCATTTAGCTATCACCCATCTATTTGCCTATTCCCCACTCTCCGCAGCTTTAAACAACCACTAATGTATTCTTGTGTCTCTCTAGATTTGTCTGTTCTAGACTTCTCATGTCATCCACATACTGTGTGGTCTTTTGTGATTGGCCTCTTTGATTTAGCAAAATGTTTTAAAGATTCTTCCATATTATACCTTGTATCAGTACTTGGATTTTTTAATGCCTGAATAATTCTCCCATTTTATGGATATACCACTGTTGTTTATCCATTCATCAGCTGATGACTTTGGGGTTGCTTCCACCAGGTTATTTTTCACTGTTGTTCCTTTTTTTTTATTGATTTATAGTTGACATACAATATTATATTAGTTTCAGGTATACAACATAGTGGTTTTGTGTTTTTATACATTATGAAATCATCACCTTGATAGGTCTAGTTACTGTCTCTGTACAAAGTTATTACTATATTACTGACTGTATTCCCCTATGCTATACATCATATTCCCACGACTTGTTTATTTTATAACTGGAAGTTTGAAAATCTTAATCCCCTTCACGTGTTTCTCCCATTGCCCACCGCCCCCCCTTTCTGGCAACCACTAGTTCTGTGTATCTGTGAGTCACTTTTTCTTTCATTTTGTTTGTTTTTTTTTAGATTCCACATATAAGTGAAATTATACAGTATTTGTTTTTCTCTGTATGACTTCTTTCACTTTGCATAATATGCTCCGAGTCTGTCTATGTTGTCACAGACGGCAAGATCTTATTCTTTTTTGTGGCCAAGTAATAGTCCATTATATATGAACTACATCTTCTTTATTCTTCTATGGATAAACACTCAGGTTGCTTCCGTATCTTGGCTATTGTAAATAATGCTACAGTGAACTTAGAGGTATGTACATCTTTTTGAATTAATGTTTTAGTTTTCTTTGGATAAATACCTAAAGAGGGATCGCTGGGTTACATGGTAGTTCTATTTTTAATTTTTTGAGAAACCTCCATACTGTTTTCTGTAGTGGCTGCAGCAATGTCCATCCCTACCAACAATGCACAAGGGGGTCCCTTTTCTCCACATCCTTATCAGCACCTGTTATTTCTTGACTTTTTGATAATAGCCATTCTGACAGATGTAAGGTAGTATCTCATTATGGTTTTGGTTTGCATTTCCTTGATAATTAGTTATGTTGAGCATCTTTTCATGTGCCTGTTGGCCATCTTTATGTCTTCTCTAGAAAAATGTCTCTTCAGATACTCTGCACATTTTTTAATTGGGTTGTTTTGTTTTTTTTGTTATTGAGTTGTATGAGTTCTTTATGTATTTTGGATATCAACCCCTCACCAGGTATATCGATAGCAGATATTTTCTTCCCACTCAGTAGGTTGCCTTTTCATTTTGTTGATGGTTTCCTTCACTGTGCACAAATATTTTTTAAAACTCTTTTTGATGTTTTATTTATTTTTGAGAGTGAGAGGGAGAGAGTGGGAGCAGAGGAGGGGCAGAGAGAGACAGACAGACAGAATCTGAAGCAGGCTCCAGGCTCTGAGCTGTCAGCACAGAGCCCAACACGGGGCTTGAACCCATGAACTGCAAGATCATGATGTGAGCTAAAGTCGGACACTTAACTGACTGAGCCACCTGGGCACCCCACAAATATTTTTTTAAGTTTATTTATTTATTTTGAGAGAGGTGGAGAGAGCAGGCGTGGGGAAGGGGCAGAGAGAGAGGGAGAGATGGAATCTCAAGCAGGCTCCATGTTGTCAGCGCAGAGCCCAACACGGGGCTCAAACTCTTGAATTGTGAGATCATGACCTCAGTCAAAATCAGGAGTTGGCTGCTTAACCAGCTGAGCCACCCAGGCATCCCTGTGCACAAACATTTTTTTTTTAATTTTTTTTTTAACGTTTATTTATTTTTGAGACAGAGACAGAGCATGAACAGGGGAGGGGCAGAGAGAGAGGGAGACACAGAATCTGAAACAGGCTCCAGGCTCTGAGCTGTCAGCACAGAGCCCGACGCGGGGCTCGAACTCACGGACCGTGAGATCATGACCTGAGCCGAAGTCGGACGCTTAACCGACCGAGCCACCCAGGCGCCCCCAAACATTTTTAAATAAAAAAGAGGATGTCATTTTCCACATCAAAATCTTAGAATAATGAAAAAAAAATAGCTCACTGAGAATTGCCAGCCTTTAAAATGACGAACAGTATAGCATTCACAGCATCTTAATTATTAAAAATACAACTTTTTCTCTTAAATAGTACTGTGAAAATTGAGTAATGACATGAAAAAGAATGAAATTGGGCCCTTACTTTATATACAAAACTTAGCTCAAAATGCATCAAAGACCCTAAAAATAAGAAATAAATTATAAAACTCTTAGGAGGATACAGGGACAAATCTTCATGACCTTGGATTTGGCAGTGGTTTCTTCAGAAGCAGAAGCAACAAAAGAAAAAGTAGTAGATAAATTGGATTTTATTAAAAGTAAAAACTTGTGCATCAGAGGACTATCATGACAGTGGAAGACAACCCACAGAATGTGAGAAAATATTTGCAAATCACATATCTGATAAGAGTTTAATATCCAGAATATATGAAGAACTTCTACAACTCAGCAACGAAAAGGTGGTTAAAAAATGGGCAAAGAACTTGAATAGACATTTCTCCAAAGAAGATCTGCAAGTGGAAAATAAACGTGAAAAAGATGCTCGTTATCGTTAGTCATTAGGGAAAGGCAAGTCAAAAAACACTGTGAGATTCCACTTCATACCTACTATGATGGCTGTCATCAAAAAGACAGAAAATATGTGTAAGCAAAGGTGGGGAGAAATTGGAATCCTTACACATCGCTGCTGGGAACGTACACCGTGAAAAACAATTTGGTAGTTCCTCAAAAAGTTAACTACAGAAAACCCACTGTGATCCAGCAGTTTAACTCCTGAGTATATACCCCAACGTTTGAAAGTAAGGACTGAGATACTTGTATGCTAACGTTCACACAACCGTTATTCACAGTAGCCAAAGTAGAAACACCCGAAGTGTCCAACAGATGAATGAACGAACACATTGTGGCACATGCACACAATGGAGCATCATTTGGCTGTGACAGGAATGAAGAGCTGCCACACGCTGCCACACAGATGAGCCTGGAAGGCATTGTGATAAATGAAAAAACCCAGTCACAAGAAGGACAAGTCCTGTATGATTGCACTTTACCAAATAGTCTAAAGCAGTCAAGTTCATAGTCAGAAAGTGGATTAGTGGTTGAGACTTGGGTGAAAGGGGAGGTGGGAATTATTACTCCATAGGTACAGAGTTTCTCTTTGGGATGATGAAAAAGTTTTGGAAATAGAGCTGTACAACACTGTGAATGTAATTAATGCTCCTGAATGGTACACTTAAAGCATGATTAAAGTGGCAACTTTCATGTTACATATATTTCGTCACGATTAAAAAATGGCAATAAAATATTTCATTCTTCCTTTTCTTCTCACAATAAATTCAAATTACTTCTTCAGAATATATTCACACATAGCAGTTATTAATTTTGAGAATGTTACAAAAGAACAATTCACTGGTTATTTTAGCAAGGGGACTTCAAAATCCTAGGGAAACTATCGTAATATCCTTTTAGCAGCTGTGGTCTTCACTAAATTGTCCAATTTGTTCCTTTTAATGTTTTTGTATATTTTATATCAGCTTCAGAAAAGTGTATCAAATCCATTATTGTCTTTGAGCACTATACATCTGTCACATCTATAAATAGTCTGCAAAACAAACAGTGAATCGAACTGAAATTTAACAATCCAGCTTTGGCTGACTGTATTGTAATTAGAGTAATGGTGGTGTCTGCGACATGCACATAGCAATCACAGAGAATAATTACTGGTAATTACCTTCAGGAAAAGTACTTGGCAACAGATATAAAAGAACATAGTAAGGAACCTAGATTTAAAGGCACATTATTAGTATTTTTTTCTCTTTTCTCCTCTTTGTTTTCTCACTGGCTTTCCAAGCACAGCGCTTAGCCTATGCCATATAATGACTAAAGGGAAGAAAATATAGGAAATTGTTCATTACGGATTCAGTATGTTTTATACTACTAAATTAAAAATCATGGAAAAAACAAGTATGGGTATGAGTTGGAAGACTAACCCTTGCTTTCCTGCTTAATAATTTACTGTAATAATTTAGATGAGTTATTTAACTTCTCCATGCTTTTTGTTTCTTCATCTGTTCTCATTATCCTTTTCTAATAGGATGATCATGTAGGTCATATATTTGAGGTACTGTGTTTGAAAATGCCTCATAATCCATGACATGATACAAATATCAGCTTTTATTCTAGAATTTCCTATAAGAAAACTTCAAAAAATACCTTCCGTTAGAAACCTGCCATTAACTTAATAACATGCTGAGGCAGATCGTACGAATCATTGATATTTAGTAGTGCTTTATGATGTGTTATCAATGTCTGCATCTCCGAAGGACCTGAGAGTGACATGGTTCATCAGATTTGACGCCTGGGAAGACATGATTCAGTGGTTTAAGCAAGGTCAGACTACTGGGTGATAAATTCTGAGGTTACCATGGATCTCAGGCTTCGGCTGTTTGTTCATTTATTAAGCCTATAATCTTCAACTAGAGCAACAGCCTAGAAGAGCTGGAGAGAACCTCTTTGTTGTCCTAGGGCCTTGGTAACTTAGAACTAAATCTGTAAACCCTGGCAGTAATTCACAGACCTATAACAACATCTCCCCTAAATCATGATACCAAAGACTTTTGCCTTTCTCTGCTAATTACACTGTTATTTTACCTCCTTTAATTCCTGTATGTCTCCGTTACTTTGTTTTCTTTCCTGCTCATTTGTTAATCCTTTCTGTAGATGACACCATGCCTAGAAATATTTGTAGGTGGCTAGGACAAAATAGAAAATGCCCAATGTGTTACTGTGTTACTTGAATGACTCTTACTTGTGTAAGTGTCATGCCCCAACGTACCATTTGTGTTCTTTAATCACTCCCTGCAAACTCCCATGGCTCAAATCTGTTTCATATATTGGTAACTCCCAAGTGTATATCCCCAGTCTCTCGGGATTTCCACATACCTGATTGTCTGTTTGTCACATCTATTTGGATATCCAGCTAGTGCCTCAAATTCCACATGCCCCAAATTCAAACTCCTTCTACTTTAAATCATTTCCTCCTTCAGTATTATCAATTTCAGTGAAGAGCACCATTGTTCACCCATTTGCCCAGCCAGAAATCTAGACATCATCCATGATTTCTCTTTTTTCACCTTTTTTTTCCAGTAAACATCTGATAGGTTTCAAACTCAAAGAGTATAGTATCTTCAAGAAAGATTATTCAGTTTTAAGATGTTAATAAACATTAAAATTCAGTTGAAGGGTAGATGTTATAGATAAAACCAGCCAAGAGGGGGAGGATTCCTGAGAAGGAAGCAGAAGTAGTTAGGATCCAGAGCTAGATGGAGTATGTAGACAAGGGGTATTTCTTCCTCTTTAATAAGCAAAGCGAACAGATAAAATGATAGTTGGGGGTGCAACAAGTTGAAAGATACGTTTTTAGGGTTTCCTCTCTCCCCCATCAGTGGTCTATATTTTTCTGTGAATTAGGAGGCAGGGTTGTATGCTGAGAGTAGGCAGAAGGTAGAGCTGTAGGGGACTTTTGAAGAAGAGATTTCAAATACCTGCTTTAAGGACCGGGAAAGAACAGTAATCAAGAAGTCACGCTAAAGTTGACAAGCGATGTTGGGGTTCTCATTCATGGTGAAAGTTGCGAATTTGGGGATAATAGTAGAGCAGACTGACAACTGGGCTGCTGTTTTACCTGGTTGGGTGCAACAAAACAATGGAGCAAGGATCCTGAATATTTGGACAAGAGGATTGGTGACCTGTTGCTTCTTTTCGTATCCAGCCTGGACTGCATAGGATCCAAACCAACGGGGGAGTATTCGAGTACTTTGCCTTCTATTTTATCTGTCCTTCCAATCCCAAAACTTTTATCAACCCAGCCATCTACCTTTCCCATTTGTAGACTCAGCTGAGCATTGCTGATGAAAATCATCTGTAGTTATGTTGAAGTTGCTATAAATTTATAATTTCCAATTCCACCTGGATCTTTTGTACCTCTGACAGTTCTTTGATCAGTTTACTTGTCTTGCTTACTCTTCCAAATCTTCTATACAAACCTCCTATCCATCCCCAACTCACTTTTGACCATTTCCTTATTTTCAGTTTCCTGAGCAATTTTATTTAGGTATATCTTGATTAAAAAGTTTTATGGTGTATTTATAGAGGTTTAAAAAAAATTTTTTTTGAATTCCAGTGTGATTCTCAGTATTTTTTAAATGGAGTTAAGTTTGTTGCGTTACTGATAGGACTAATTTCAGGTATCTTTTTTGTTTTGTTTACTTGCTTTTTTAATAACAGCTTTATTAAGGTAGAGTCGGGGAGCCTGGGTGGCTCAGTAAGTTAAGCGTCCCGATTCGATTTCAGCTCAGGTCATGATCTCATAGTTGGTGAGATCGAGCCCTGCGTTGGGCTCTGCACTGAGAGTGCAGAGCCTGCTTGTGATTCTCTCTCTCCCTCTGTCTCTGCTCCTCCCCTGCTTGCATGCCCGCTCTAAATAAACAAACAGGTGTCATTGACATATAATAAACGGTACATGTTTAAAGTGTACAGTTTGGTAAGTTTTTAAATGAGTATATACCTATGGAATCATCACTGCAATCAAAATAATGAACCTATCTATCACCTCTAAAGGTTTCCTCATCCCCCTTTATGATTGATTCTTCTTTCACTCCCCTTCTCACTTCTTCCTTAAGCAACTGCTGATCTGCTTTCTTTCGTCATAGATACATTTGCATTTGTGGAGCTTTGTATAAATGGAATCCTTTGTATGCTTTATTTTATTTCTGGCTTCTTTCACAGAATGATTATTTTGAGATTTGCCCATGCCATGTTTATCAGTAGTTCTGAGTAGAGTTCTACTTTCTAGAATACCGTGATTTGTTTCTCCGTTCACCTGTTGATGATCATTTGGGCTGTTTCCACTTTGGGGTTATCACAGAAAAGTGCTATGAGCATTGACATACAAGCCTTCACGTTGACATACGTTGTCATTTTTGTTGAGTGAAGACCTGGGAGTGAATGTTCGTATCATATGGTAGGTGTGTATGCTTAACTTAGTAAAAATTGTCCAACTCTTTTCTGAAGTGGATGTACCATATTCCATTCCCATGAGCAGCGTTCCTCCACACGTGCACCAGCACTTGACATGGTCAGCCTTTTCCTTTTAGCCACTGTAATAGGTGATTAACACTTCCCAAATCACCAGTGAGATGTCTTTTTCATGAGCTACTTCCCATCCATTTATCTTCTTTGGTGAATTATCTGATCAGACCAGACCCCTCTCCGGTTGCCCATTTTGTAAATGGATGTTTTCTCTCAGTCTTTGACTTGTCTTTTCATTCTTTAACAATGTTAAAGAAAAAAGATGCCAATTATGAAGTCCCATTTTATCAGTCTTTTTTAATGAATTATTCTTTTGTGTCATATCTAAGAAATCTTTGTCTAACTCAAGGCCACAAAATTTCCTCCTGTGTTTTCTTCTAAAAGTTGCAGAGCTTTAGGTTTTATATTTTGGTCTGTGATCTGCTTTCAGTTGATTTTTATATAGGTATCAAAGTTCTTTTTTTTTTTCTTTCGTTCTTTTTTTTTTTTTTTTTTTCTCTTTTGCATGTGGGTGTCTGATTATTCCATACACCCATTTGTTGAAAAGACTGTCTCTTCTCCACTGCATTGGCTTTGGCTTTGCACCTTTGTCAGAAATCAGTTGTACATATAGGTATAAGTTTTTGGATTCTTTTCTGTTCTGATGGCCTATTTATGTATTATTATGCCAATGCCATGCTGTTTTGATTACTCTAGCTTTATTACAGGTATTGAAATCAAGTAGGATTAGCCCTCTGAGTTTTTTCTTTCTCAAAACTGTCTTGGTTATCTAAGTCCTTTGCATTTCCATATTAATTTTAGCATCACTTTGTCAGCATTTATAGAAAACCCTCCTGGTATTTTGATTGGGAAATCATTTGGGGGAAATTGACATCTTAACACTGTTTGACAGTTGACATCTTCAGCCTGTGCACAGGTTGTATCAGTCTCAACATTTATTTAGGTATTCTTCACCACTTCTCTCAAATATTCTGTCGCTTTCTGTGCACAGGTCTTTCATGTGTTTCACCAGATTTACCTGTAGATGTTTCATATTGTTGATGCTGTTAAAAATGATACTTTAAATTCCAGTTTCTTATATTTTGTTGCTAAAATATGGAAATAAAATTGATTTAGTATGTTCATCTTGTGTCTGCAACTTGCTAACCTCAATTTTTAGTTCTAGTAGCTTTTTTGTAGATTCCATTGAATTTTCTTCATAGATGACCTTATTATCTCTACGTAAAGATAGCTTACATCTTTGTTTCCAATATGAATGCCATTTATTTAAATTTAATTCATTTCTTTTTTGACCTTTGCACCTGCTAGAGCCCGTAGGGAAGTGTTGAAGAAAAGTGATGAAAGGGAGCAGCCTTGTTTGATTTCTGATCTTAGGGAGAAAGCATTCAGTCTTTAACGGTAGGGTTTGGTTTTTTTTGTAGATGCCCTTTGTGATATTGAGGGAGTTCCTTTTTCCTGGTTTGCTTAAAATTTTTTTTATCAGGAATGTATTTTAAATATTTTGTGTGTGCATCTATTTTCTTCTTTGGTTTATTGAATAGAGTGAATCACATTGATTTTATCTTATTTTTTTAATGTTTGTTTATTTTTGAGATAGAGACAGAGCATGAGCAGGGGGTGGGTAGAGAGAGGGAGATTCTCTCCCGGGTCTGAGCTGTCAGCACAGAGCCAGATGCAGGGCTTGAACCCATGAACCGTGAGATCATGACCTGAGCCAAAGTCAGATGCTTAACTGACTGAGCCACCCAGGCACCCCACATGATTGATTTTGAATGTTAAGCCTTCTCTGCATTTCTAGAGTAAATCATATGTATTTATTCTAGATGTTCATGATGTATTAGCCTTTCAATATTTTCTTATAATTGATTTGTTAAATGAGAGATATTCCTCTGTAGGTTTCTTTTTTGTCTTTGTCTGGTTTTAGTACTATTACAATGCTGGCCTCAGAGTGAGTTGTGAAGTATTCCCTCCTCCTCAGTTTTATTGTTGTTTTCCTTGAATGTTTGATAGAATTTACCAACATAGCTATCCGAGTCTGGAGTTTTTTGGGGGGAAGGTTTTTAAGTACAATTTCAATTTCTTTGACAGATGGAAGGTTCTTCATATTATCTATTTCTTCTTGAGTGAGTTTTGGTAATTTTGGTCTATCAGAATTTGTCCATTTCATCTAGTTTTAAAAATTTATTGGCATAAAGTTGTTCATAATACTCCCTTATCCTTTTAAAATCTGTAGGTTCTGTTTCACTGATTTTTACCCCAACCTTTATTATTTGTCTTTTTTTTTAACCTACTTTTGTGTTTAATTTCCTTTTCCTTTTCTAGATTCTAAGGTAGAAGCTGAAGTCATTGATATTAAACCTTTTTTTTTTCTAATAGGGTTTCATGCTGTTAATTTTCCCTTGTGCACTGCTTTAATCCCACAAATGCTGATATGTTGTGTTTTCATTATCATGTGAGTTTACAGTTATTATCAAATTTGGAAACATTTTGGCCATTATTTCTTCAAATAGTTTTTCTGTCGTGTCTCTCTTTCAGAGATTCTAATTATTTGTGTAGTGACCCACTTAGTTCACTGATACTTGTTTCTGTTTTAAAAAAATTTTTTTTGTTTCATGTTCAGTAATTTCTGTTGCAGTGCCTTCAAGTTCACTGATCTTTTCGTATGTATTATCTGATCCCTTCCACTGTATTTAATCCCTTCCACTATATTTGTTTGTCTCTAACACAGTAGTTTTCATCTTTAGAAATTCATTTTGGATCTTTTTATATCTTCCTTGTCTCTCTACTTGCCTATTTGAATATAGGTAACACAGTTCTAATAACTTCTAATATTCTTCTCTGGTCACTGTACCATTTGTGTCAATTCTAGATAAAGTTTTGACTGGTTCATTATTCTCATTGTGAGTTGTTTCTTTCCTGCTTCTTTGCATACCTGGTAATCTTGGATTAGGTGTCAGACATTGTCAGTTTTACCTTGCTTGAGTGTCAGATAGTTTCCTTTTCCTAGAAATCGTCTTGAGTTTTGTTCAGGGATACAGTTAAGTTACTTGGAAACTGTTGGACCTTTTCCTGTGTTGATTTTATGATTTATTAGGGGAATCTGGTGCCTTGCACTCAGTGCTAGGGCTAATTATCCCTTCCTGTGTTCTCTGGTCTAATTCCCTATGAAGTATGAATTTTTCTAGTCTGGCTCAGGGGAAGAGGCATTATTACCAGTAGGCTCTTTGTGAGCCCAAGACAGTCCTTTTGTGCTATTTTCTCCCAGTATCAGGTAGTTTCCTCACATATGTGTGCTACTCAGTACTCTGCTGGATACTCAAGGGAACCGTTTGCAGATACCTAGTTTCTCTTTCTGTGCAGGTCTCCTCTCTGGCACCTTGGTCTGGGAACCCTGGCTGCCTTGGACTTTCTGGACTGCGTTATTTTCTTCTCCCTGTGCTTCTGCCGGGAAACTTTCTTGAGGCAGTAATCTGGGGCAGTCATGGGACTCACCTTGTTTATTTTCCATATCTCACAGATCACCGTTCTTTGTTGCCTGATGCTCAGTATCTTGAAAACCATCATTTCATGTACATGTCCATTAGTTTTGGCTGTTTTAGGTTACAGAGTAAACTCAGTCACTGGTTACTCCATCTGGGTCCAAAACACAAGTCTTTCTAAGTCAGTTTCTGTTTATTTAGGGTTTTTTCTATTTATTATACATTCTTAAAATATCTTCCCTATGCTGCCTTAAGTCTTTAGTTTCATTGTCTTTTTCTTTACTGGTTTCAAAAACATATATATTTTTTCATCTTTTCTAACAATTGCCCTTGAATTTTAACTTGCACCCTGATTATTTGTATTTTTCTAATGACATTTAGAATTAATCATTACTGTATCTTCCCTCTGAACAAGATGTGAAGCACATTTCTATTGTTCCATTGCCTAACCTCATCATGAACTTGTTGTTCAAGGTATTAATTTCTTTGTTTCCTATTGCCCCTTGTATGTCTCATTCTGTTCTTCTAGGTCTTAAAAAAAATTTTTTTTAATGTTTATTTATTTTTGAGAGAGAGAAGGCACACAAGCTGGAGAGACGCAGAGAGAGAGGGGGAGACGCAGAGAGAGAGAGGGAGACACAGACTCTGAAGCAGGCTCTAGGCTCCAAGCTGTTAGCACAGAGCTTGACACAGGGCTCAAACTCACGAACTGTGAGATCGTGACCTGAGCCAAAGTTGGACACCTAACTGGCTGAGCCACCCAGGTGCCCCTCTATTCTTCTAGTTTTCAAAAATTGCAGTTATTCCCAGAAGTATTCTGGTAGTTTTTAAAAAGTTGGTCACCATACACTTTACCTCCCTTCACCCAGGTGACCTTGCTTCCTAAGTCAAAGTGAAAGTAAAGATCCTTATGTAGGAGATCTCTACCTCTCAGCTCATTTAGTCACTGGGCTTTTCTCTGTTTTTCTAGCCTCAGACAATCCTGGGTAGGATTTTCCTTTGACCTATGTTTTGTATTATGTCTTCTTTCAACTCTTGAACTCTTTTCTGTCTTGGTGTTCCCATTTTAATTTTACCATGTGTTACACTCCTGGTTCCTTTCTCAGTTGCCGGGAAGTCCTTGTCTCTATTTCCTTGATTCTTCATTATCATAGCCCCTTCTAGCAGACACTCCACCTCTCTTCTTCCTATCATGACGTAGCCTTTTGAAGAAATGTTTATATTCGTTGGTTTTTCTTGTTGGCCTTCTGTTCACTCCTTAATGCGTTGCATTCTGGGCTCTGCTTTCTATCACTCCACTAAAAGTAATTTCTTATGTGGGCCAGTAGACTGGTCCAGAAAGGACAGTGTGTGAGTTGGCTATTTCTGTATAACAAACCACTCTAAATTTAGTGGCTTAAAACTTTCTTATTTCTTCAAAATCTACAGGTTGGCTGAGAGGCCAGTCTTGTCTGGACTTACTCATGTGTCTCAGCGAGCAGTCAGGTTGGCTGAAGACTGGCTGATCTAGCACGGCCCTGCCCGGGGAGACACAGCCCTGCTCCCTAGGGTTTCTCACCATCTATCAGGGGCTATACCATGCATCTTTCCCTGACTGTAGCAAGGTCCCATAAAAAGAAGTGGAGCATGTAAGGCCTGTTGAGGGTTGGACTTGAAACCAGCATGATGTTACTTTTTACCACATTCACACAAGGCCAGTGTGCTTTAAAGGGATGGGAATTTGTTTCATATTCTTCTTCACCTAGCTTCTTAAATGTTAATATTTCCAGGAATTCTTCTTATCCTTTCCATTTGTGCCTCACAGACCTCCTCTCTTTTTACAGGATGAACTGTGTCCTATATATCAGTGAAATCTGAATCAGCAGTAGGCAAACTGCGTCAGGCTACCCTCTGGCCTGCATTTGTTCGGCCTACAAATTAAAAATAGGTTTCTTTTTTCGATGTTTTTTAAGGGTTTAAACAGTCATCATCACCGTCAACAACAACAACAAAACAGAGGAGCACGCAGCAGAGGCTGTATATTATCCGGCCCTTTACGGAAAAAATTGTCCCTCCACCCCCTTCCTGATAGAAGTCAGTATTTCATTACTGATTTTTCTTGGGCTTTAAACTTAAAACCTTCCATGTACAAGATATTTGTTTCCTGATTGTTTGGGGGTATCTTAAACTCACTAGGTACAAAATTGAGCTTATTATCTCTACTTTAAAACTTATTCCTCATTGTGATTCCTTATTTCACCCACACTTTACATAGCCTGGCCTGTGCCAGAAACTTGACAGTGTGGCCAGATTCCTGTCCTGTTGTTTTTACCTTCTTAGTAACTCTAAAATCGGTTCCTTGATTTCTTCTTCCCTTTAGTTAATTTGGGCCTTCTGTTCTCTCCCTTATTTCTGCCTTGTGTGATCTAGTCATCTTCTCTGACTTGTAAATTTTATTTGATGTATTGGGACTGAAAAGTGGCTGTTAACTTGTAGAGTACCATTTTGCTTCGGCTCTGTGCGGGAGGCTAAAGCCAGAATGTAGGGGAATAAGGAGCAAGCAGCACCCTTAAGTTCAAACTCTTTTAAGAGAGGAGAGGACTAGGAATTTACCCAAGGGATACAGGTGTACTGATGCATAGGGGCACTTGTACCCCAATGTTTATAGCAGCACTCTCAACAATAGCCAAATTATGGAAAGAGCCTAAATGTCCATCAACTGATGAATGGATAAAAAAATTGTGGTTTATATACACAACGGAGTACTACGTGGCAATGAGAAAGAATGAAATATGGCCCTTTGTAGCAACATGGATGGAAGTGGAGAGTGTGATGCTAAGTGAAATAAGCCATACAGAGAAAGACAGATACCATATGGTTTCACTCTTATGTGGATCCTGAGAAACTTAACAGAAACCCATGGGGGAGGGGAAGGAAAAAAAGAGGTTAGAGTGGAAGAGAGCCAAAGCATAAGAGACTCTTAAAAACTGAGAACAAACTGAGGGTTGATGGGGGGTGGGAGGGAGGGGAGGGTGGGTGATGGGTATTGAGGAGGGCACCTTTTGGGATGAGCACTGGGTGTTGTATGGAAACCAATTTGACAATAAACTTCATATATTGGGGGAAAAAAAAGAATAAAATTAATTAATTAATTAATTGACTAAAAATTTTAAAAAGAGAGGAGAGGAATGGAGTTTGGGCATTTGGGTATTTTTACAAAATACATTCTTACTACAGTCCCCTGAGTAGTTTGAAATACTGTATCTGGACAGTGAGCTGTGAGAAAATTAAAAAGCTCTCAGTGTAAAGATGTGTTTACAGAAGGTTAAAAACTCCAAAAAGAAAATCTTAATACAAAGGGTTTTTTTTTGCATATTTCTGATAATTCATAGGAATGAGGTGTTTTAAGTTTTTTAAACTTATATTTTCAGTGGATTTTCCATGTAAGATATTGAATATACTACAATTATAGACATCTTCATGTTGGGGGAAATTAGGAAGGTGTTTAAAACTGTATACCTGCAAATTTTAGTAAAACTTGCAAGAATGAGTGCTTCAAGTAGTTAATGCATTCATTCTGTAAACCTTTTTTTTGTTGAATTTGTAAGTATTAGGTGTTATGCTAGGTATTACTGTTTCTCCCATAATTATTTGTTTCCTTAAACTGAAAACAAGTGAGAGACTGAAGATGGAATCATTTTTTTTTAATGAAAAAATACCTTAAAATAAAAAAGAAAAAATACCTTAAAGACAAGTTATTATAATTGTGAAAATCTTTTAATACTTGAAAATGGAAAGTCAGCCATTTGTTTAATAATTACTCATTGAGTACTCTGTAAGTAAGAATCATGTGAGGTGCTATAGGATATATAAAGAAACTTAAGCCAACGAGTGTCTGTTGTCAAGTTGCTCACAGTTTAGCAGAGAGTCTAATTTCCTTTAAGGCATTTCAGATTCATTAGCTATTTTTTTTTTCATTTTTCTTTTTTTTAACTTTTTTTTCTTATCTGTTTTCAAATAGGTGTGTTAAAATCTTACATATTTGCCAACTTCTCAGTGCAAGTTGATCAGTTTGGGCTTTATATATTAATTTCTTTCTCTTAGTATACTTTTTTTAAAAAATTTTTTAGTCTTTATTTTTGAGAGAGAGAGAGAGAGCACCAGCAGGGGAGGAGCAGAGAGAGAGGGAAAATAGAACCCCAGGCAGGCTCCAGGCTCCTAGCTGTCAGCACAGAGCCGGACACGGGGCTCAAACTCCTGAACTGTGGATAATGACCTGAGCTGAAGTTGGAGGCTTAACCACCTGAGCTACCCAGGTGCCCCTCTATTAGTATACTTTTAAAATATACTTATTTTATAATTGCTTTCAGAAGATAGCTGCATTATTTGCTTTTTCGTGGTATGGTAAATTCTATTAACATAGTTGAATTCTTTCATAACTCATTTTCCTTATGTGCATTGGAGTTTTTTTATTTGTTTGTTTTTGAGGAGGCGGGGGCACAAGTGAGCAAGGGGCAGAGAGAGGGGGAGAATCCCAGGAGGGGCAGGAAGAGAGAGAAAGAGAAGCAGGGCTCACCCGATGCAGGACTCGAATTCATGAACCATGAGATCATGACCTAAGCTGAAGTCAGATGCTTAACGACTGAGCCCCCAGGCACACTGCATTGGAGTTTTCATTTGCAAGCTCAATTTGAGTGAGAGCTTCATGAAGTGTATGTTTTTCTTTCCACTTTCATTACTTCTCCATTCCGGGAAGTTTTATTAATGCCTCCACTGGCTCATCGGTCTAGAACTTACTCTTTTTCATGCTGGAATCTCAGCTCTCCCAAGGGTATTATACATCTATTTTCCCCAATATATAGCAATTTATCCCAGTCTCAATCATAACAGCTGTTTCCGCTTCCTTCTGCTAGTCTAGGAGTCCCCACCATAAGTGAGTGCTTTGAACCCCATTATGTTGGAGGAGGGAAACTTCTAGATGTCTTTATTTACTTCACTTTCAAGAAATAGAAACTTCTGCTTTTAACACAATGAGTTTCTTTGTATTTCTTATGTATTACAGTTTGTATTTTGTTTTCAAGTGTGGAAATGCCTTTTAATATTATTTCATCCTTTGTTGTTGATGTGTGTTTCAGGGAAGGGGCAGGATTTTGCATGAAGTTAAAAGATCGTCTTGACAAAAGTCATTATAAAACTATGACAGGTTTTAAAAAAATTATTCCATAAACCACCTAAAATCATCTTGAATTACGTGGTTGCAAGCTTACAAGTTGCACACAGTCTAGAAATACTGGAGTAAACTAAGATTCTCTAAGTTCCCACCTGCTTTGATTTTTATTCATGATAGGACAACAGTGGAAGCAGATTAGGAGACAGGGGAATGAGAAATCCAACATATACAGCATTAACAAATTATCCGGAAAGAATTCAACTTGAGAAAGCTTTGTTAGGACTTCTGCCCCATGGTGGAAGATTGAACTATAACTTCACCACTGTGGCCAGCCGTCCTCATTGAGATCACAATGAAATGAAAGTATAGAAAAATGTAGAAAACAATAAACCCAAGATGGTAGAGAAATTTGGTGATAAACGGGAGATCATAATGGACAAGATATTTCAACAAATTAGCATAATGCATTCTGGCTGGGACTGTGTGAGTAGAAGCAAGAAAGGCACACCTAGAATATACTACAAGAACACTACAAAAACCGTAACTGATCTAGTTCCAGAGAGGTTCAGAGTTCATAAACTGTAAGTACATGTAATTGAATAATGAGTAAAAAGTAGAGCTAAAATCTAGGTATAAGATCGTTAAAGGGAACATGGGCTCCACTTAAAATTCTTATGCACCAGCTCATTCTGACATTTACTAGTAGGCATAACTACATAGCACTTATTATTTTATTTTTAATTTTTTAATGCTTATTTATTTTCGAGAGAGAAAGAGAGAGAACAGGAGTGGGAGAGGGGCAGAGAGGAGACACAGAATCTGAAGCAGGCTCCAGGCTCTGAGCTGTCAGCACAGAGCCCGACACAGGGCTCAAACTCACAGACCATGAGATCATGACCTGAGCCAAAGTTGGACACCCAACTGACTGAGCCACCCAGATGCCTTGAGCACTTATTTTTTAAAAATTTAATGATTTCATTGAGAAGAAAGTTGAAAATTTTCCATATGGATGTTAATAACCCAGAATAAAGCCTCCCTTTATTCTGAAATTCGAGCAGATCCAATTTCACAACGAGTACCATTTTTCTGACTCTAAAGCAAAGCCTCGCACATAGCCCACCTTTCCTCAACTTAGCCTACACAGAAAGCATCCAGTCAGAATTCCCACTCAAGAGAGAGACCTTGTGACCAATAAGTCTGCTCAGTGAGAGAGTACCTACTGTTTGGTAGAGAAAAGCCCACACTAGCTACTGAGAACTTCATTCTTAAGTACAGATAAATAAATTATGGTTGATTGGTGCAGTGGGATATCAAACAGCGGTGCATACATATAGCCACATGGTTGAGTCTTAAGCATTGAGATCTGGAAGACTGATGCAAGAGAATATATGATACCTTTGTTAAACATACCAGTAGACAAAACTAAATAGTAGCAGATGAGAGAGGGTAGTAGATGATAGCCATGTAAAAAAGTGACTACCCCAAAAGTCAAGATAGTGGTTCACCTTTGAGGATGTAGGAATTGTAATTGAGAAAGGATATGTGAAAGGCTCTTGGAGTACTGACATTCTTCTGAGTAGAAATTATACAGATGTTCTCTATAATGAGCATAACATTTATGTTTTATATGCTTTTCTGTGCACATGTTAAATTTCGCAGAAAAAAAAATCATTAAAGTCAAACAGGGATCCTAGAGGAAACTGAAGTAATTCTATAAATAAACATATCTGTTTATTTTGGAGAACTCTAAGAAGATGATGTGTTCATAAAAGAAGAACAGGGTACATTGAAAAAGAAAGAATTAGAGAACAGAAAGGAGGTAAAAGGTATAATTGCTTACATGAAAAACCTCAGTGAAAGGACTAAAAGAAAAAATTGATTTTTTTTAAAAATCCCAGAATATAGAAACAAAGAGACTAATTTGAGAGAGAAGGGTAATATAAAATCAATCCAAGGGGTCCAATTTCCAACTAATGAGAGTTTCAGAAGAGAGAAACAAGCAAAACTGAAGAAAATAAACAATAGAAGAGAATTTTCTCAGAGCTGAAAGATACTAACTTTTAGCACAATGAATGTAGGAAAAAAATTAACCAGTATCAAAATGAAGATGTAAAGCTTGGAAAAATGAGTTGAGTGTGAGGAAGGGGGCATTGAGAGAGAACACCGTGAGCCTATAAAACAGCATCGCCAATGTTTCTCACTCATGATACTTGTGTTACAGGACACTGGAACAGTACCTTTGAGAACCTCTGAGGGAAAATGATTTCCAACCTTGAATTTGATATCTTTATGAAATAAAATTAAGAAGCTCATAATAAAGCTACAATCCACATAGTCTTTCTTGGGAAATCATAGAAGAATATGATTCAGTACAACAGGCGTGAACTAAGACAGAGTATTGAGGAAATAATGGGTTTAACTTAGGAAAGCAGGAAAAGAGAAGTCTGAAGGTGATAGCTTAGGAAGAAGGTCTCTAGGGTGATGAAATGCAGGAGTGACTCAGTGTAAGTGACATGACTGAGGGGATGGGAAAGAATAAAAATGGTGAGAGAAAAAGATAGGAGACGAAAGGAAGGCAACTAGAAAATCTGGGGGATGAAACCTAAAAGCTATATGAGAAAGTCATGGTTAAAATAAGAGGACAACTACAGTAAGGCATGTTTTTAAGCAGTTGATTGAAGTCTAAGACAAGACTGGGCAGCTGGTAAGATAGTAATGGTATCATTTGCTGAGTGAGTCCAGATGTTTTGACATAGCCACAAAATTGAGGTAGCAGTGTTGATGGGGATATTTTGTCATACTTGTTTGGATATAGCTGCTTTAAAATAGTTGCTTGCCAAATATAAAATGACTCCGTTCTTGTTCATTAGCAAATAATGTACCTAAAAGGCATCCCTAAATCTTTCTCTGTCCTATATGTTCATTAAATATGAGGGACATTCCCTGTCTACTTAGTTCCATATTGTTTTAATATTTTATATGTTATCTTTAATGATTTCCAGTAACCATAAAATATTTAAATCTTTTAGAATTAATTTAGCATCTAAGTATAATTTATCCTCTCAGCCCATCACCATATATTACCATCATTATAAAATTCTTAAATGTGTGATGAGTATTGAAAACTATTAGAAATTCAATCGTGATTTTCTTGTGCAGTCCAAAGCTTAGAGTAAGGGATCGTTGTACCTGTCTTCTCTTCCCCTAAGTGTCTTCTCTGATACCCAAACACTTAATGCTGGAGACTGAGGAAGCCTATGTAAGGCAGAGGGGGTCCTTCTTCTAGACATTTAGATGGAAAACAAAGGAAATCATTAAGCTACCAAATCATTCTTGAGAGTATATGGCCGTTTTATGTGAACTTGACAAATCATTTAGTGATTGAGGTCAGAAAAATGGTTATCTTTGGAAGTTGGGTATTGATTGTGAGGGCCACATGAGGCAGATTTTTGGAATGCTGGAAATGCATTGTATTTTCATCTTGGTGGTGGATTTGTGGGTGTATACATACATGAAATTCATCATGTGCACTAATGACTAGTGGGGAAAAAAGTGAGAAAAGAGCATATGAGATGCAGGCTACTGAAGGTACAAGCAAATTACTACAGTATTAGCAGACATGTTCTTGAAAGTGACTGGTGGCCTTCCCCCCATTTATTACTTTCTGTAACAAAAGATGATTTAATTACTCAAGTTACATGTAGTCCAGTAATACATAAGTATGCAAAATAAAAACTGAAGGACTACTTTCTGAGATGTAATTACTCTGCACAGTTGTCTTCTCATACCTTTTCTATGTGTACAGTAATATTCTTTGAAAATACAAATTTTAGCAGTATCAAACTATATTATTCTGAAACTTGTCCTTCCCTTACTTAACAGCATGTAATAGATATCCTTCAATATCTGGTACAGATTGCAGATTCATCTGATTCTGTTTAATGATTGCATGTTCTGTTACATATGTTTGTACTGTAATTTATGTAGCTACTTCTCTAGACTTTTGAAGTTATCTTATGTTTAATGAATATAGTGCTCTGATGAAGTGTTTGTTTTGTTTTTATATCTATACTTGTGTGTTTGTGCAAGTATTTGTTACAGCATAATTCCAGAAGTAGAAAGCCTACTTAAATTTTGAAAGCTACTATAAAACTTCCCTCCATTCCCAGCAACTTTGAACCATAACTTTATCCACATTGGGTGCTAACAATTTTTAACATGTTTGCCAGGGTGCCTGGGTGGTTCAGTTGGTAAAGTGTCCGACTCTTGATCTCGGCTCAGGTCATGATCTCACTGTTTGTGAGATCGAGCCCTGCTGTCAGCCCAGAACCTGCTTGGAATTCTCTCTCTCCCTCTCTCTCTCTGCCCCTTCGCCGCTCTCACTTGCTCTCAAAATAAATAAACTTAAAAAAAATACTTTGAAAAATGTTTGCCAATTAAATCAACAAAATGAAACCTCATTGTTTTAATTTGCTTTTCTCTGGTCACTAATGGAGTTGAACTTCCTTTTTTACGTTAATTATCAATTTGTGTTACTTTTTTTAAATTACTTGTGTGTGCTCAGTAGCAATTGTCCTTATTTAATTATCAGGCTTCTTTGTACAGGGCATTAACCCTTACTTCTGTTCTATGTGTTGCATATATCTGTTCCTATTCTATTTCTTGCCTTACAGATTCATTTATGGTAGCTTGTACCATATATTGCTATAAATCTTTTTCTTTGTGGCTCCTTTGTTTTGCCAAAGAAGATCATTCGCTAAAGAAGGGCAGACATTTTATTATATTTTTTTCTGGTGTACTTACAGTTTTCTGTTTTACTGTTAAGTCATTAATCCACCACAAATTTATATTTATAAGCTACAGATAAAAACATTAATATGCATTTTCCCCCAAGCAGAAAACCAGTTGTTCCACAAACCACCCAGGGGTCTGTCCTTTCCCCGCGAAAGTAGAAAACCAGTGCTGGTACTCCATGAATGATTGACAGCTTGCAAAAGTGTGCTGTTTTTCTTTTCATGCAGGGAGGATATGTGTTTTTAAACAAAGCTCAAGAATGTAGGGCAGGGCTTGTCAAAAGTCAGGGATAAAAGAGTACGGTTGTCTTGGGAGTTATGATGTTGCCTTGGATAGGATTAAAAGTGCAGGGCATTATTACCAAGGAATTCTTGGACTTATTTTAATCTGCTGTCTATAGAATAGAAATCATCATTAACCACCCTATGGAAAAAATGGGCTCTTTTTGGTTAACATCAGATTTAGGTATATCTCATATTTAATCTTCTAGCTTGTATAGTTTAAGTCCTTATCATATGAAAGAAAATTGTTTTCAGTTCTGGAAAAGCTTGGTTGTGTGACAATGTACAAACTACATGGCTGAAGAAAAAGACTCCTAAATATGTGAAATACCTCATCCAGCAGGAAGAGACTTCTGGAAAATTGGGTACCCACGTAGAGGAGAGTGATGAGAGTATACTTTTGCTCAACTAAATTTGAAGTAGGCTGGAAGTAAGGCTGTCAGTATAATTTTAAATGACTGACCAGTAATAGTCATTATAATTGAGAAAGATTATTGAATTGCCTTCTGTCTTCTCTTTCCTCCACCTTCACCCTTCTCTTTTCCTTTCGTTACAGATCATACATCAGTTGGCGGGCTGGGAGACAGTTTTTATGAATACTTACTGAAAGCATGGTTGATGTCAGATAAAACAGACCATGAGGCAAGGAAAATGTATGATGATGCTATTGAGGTAATTCTTGTCACAACAGTTACCTGCTTAACATTCTGAATATATGCTGTGTTTCATAGTGACCAGTGAACACCTTACATGCGTTTTATTATATGCCCTCCCTATAGAGTTTTAGAATTTTAATATAAAAATCTTACATAGTTTTCATTTTTGGGGGAATTTTATTACTTTTTTCTTCTTCTAAATATAATTTAATTGTTGGGGCGCCTGGGTGGCTCAGTCGGTTGAGCATCCGACTTCGGTTCAGGTCATGATCTCACAGTCTGTGGGTTCGAGCCCCGCTTTGGGCTCTGTGCTGTCAGTTCAGAGCCTGGAGCCTGCTTCAGACTCTGTGTACCCTCCCCCCTCCCCCTCCCCTGCTCAGGCTCTGTCTCTGTCTCTCAAAAATGAATGAATAAACATTAAACATTAATGAATAAACATTAAACAAATTTTTAAATATAATTTATTGTCAAGTTAACATACAGCGTATACAGTGTGCTCTTGGTTTCGGGAGTAGATTCCCATGATTCATTAAAGAAATTGTTGAAGAATTTAGTGTAACATATTTATGTATGGAAACTTAATTACATTTAGTTATTATCTACACAGACTGAAAAAACTTCTGACGTCACATATACATTTCCATAAACATTTCTTCTTTCAAATGACATTGAACCTACACATGGAAAGCCTTATGTATAAATAGCAAGGGCAAAACACTTATCTAGTACTTTCCACATGCCAGGTGCTGTTGTAACCCCTTTTATGTATATGAAAGCAAATAATCTTTACCATCATTTTACACATGAGGACCTTACGGCACAAAGAGGTTGAATAATTGCTGACGGTCACATATCTAGTATGTGATGGAGCCTGGAACTGAACAGTCTGGCTCCAGGGCCTGTGCTTTTACCCACTTGACTGTTTCATATTTATGTAACCTTTTACCACAGTGTTGTGACAGCTTAAAATTGGAACAGGTTTCAGTCTTGGAAGCACTTGTATGCGATATTACCAAGCAAACACTGTGAGATAGAGAAGTGTGTTAACCACTTAAGTTATTTGCTTTCTGATCCACTATAACCCCATAGCCCTTTAGTGATTTTAATCAGTTTTTAAAGTTACATATAAACATTTCTTTTAATTTGTTACTCATTTATTTTTAATGAAGTATTGTCGACACATTATGTGTCATTAATTTTCAGGTATAAAACAGTGATTTGACAAGTCGGTACATAATGCTATGCTCACCATTGACTTTTATCCCTTTTATGCTCACCATTGACTTTTATCGCTCCTTTTATCCCTGTGACTTACTCATTCCATGACTGGAAGCCTATATCTGACTCTTCTTCACCCATTTTGCCCGTCCTTCTCTCCCCTTATTCCTGATATTCTTGAGTTCTGTTTTTTCTCCTTTTTTTTTTTTTTTTTGGATCAAAGCTGTTTGTGATTTTCAAAGAGACACATTTAGGCTTTGTTGATTGTATATATATTTCATATATATTAACACTATTCAGAGTTACAGTTGTTTTGTTTTTAAAGTAAAGCAAAAATCTTATCCTTTTTATATCCTTACTTTTTAAGGAACTAATTTCCTGTAGTTGTTTAACTCAGAGGAGTTAAACTAATACTTGGCATATAGTGTTCTTTCCATTGTGGGCAGTCAACAAATGTTTCTTGAGGAGGCATTTATTGGTGCCTTACATGTAGAAAACGTGCTAGATGCCACGAGGCTCACAAAGATAAAAAAACATTGTCCTTGCACTCGAAAAACTAACCTTTTCTTTTGTGCCTCAGTGTACTGTGGTTAAAAGAACAACAAAAACTTGTAAATCAAGCATTTATTGACTGTAAGCTACACTTACCAGGCCTTGTGAAGTATAACATGACGAATAAGGCATACTCCTTATAGTTCTGAAACAAACCTCATCATTATAAAGAATACACAATAGATTTTTCCAAAGCTGTTATTGAACTTGTCAGAGAACAATCTACAAACATGTGGGTTAATTCTTTTATTCCTCTTTATTGTCAGGAAAGTATATTTTCTAATCAGATGTAATACTTTTTACCTTTTCACCAAAGAGAACTGAATTTATGAAGTTATACTTTTCCCTAGAAGTATCACTAAAGGTAGAAAATTAATTTATAGCCCCATTTAGCAAAGTCTGAGAACATAGTCCAAAGGAACAAAGCTCTTAGAAATCTCATTTTTTTAATGTTTACTTATTTTTGAGAGAGAGACCAGACAGGGAACGAGCAGGGGAGGGGCAGAGAGAGACACACACACACACACAAAATCTGGAGCAGATTCCAGGCTCTGTGCTGTGAGCACAAAGCCCAACGCAGGGCTTGAACCCACGAATCATGAGATCATGACCTGAGCTCAAGTCAGGCACCCAACCGACTGAACTACCTAGGTGCCCCAAAAATCCCATTTTTAAAGTTAAATGTGATTGTTGGACTCTATTTTATGTTACATTCAAGTTTAATACAAAATATTTTTCTTGCCATCCCTACATCTTGTGAGTAAAATTGACATTCCAGTAGGATGGACTGTGTTTGTCACTTGGTCTCTCATAGCCATGGCACAACACCCAAAATAAGTGCCTAAGTTGGCAAAGTAAGGGGCTATGGAGTTAAGTTTGAACCTTTAACTAGTTTTGTAAGCTTTATAACTTATAAGATGCCTCATCTACTAGTACCTTCTTAAAGTACTTTGACAAGAGGTATAGTTATATGGAAAAGGAGAAACCATTTTAACTGTCAAAATCCTATTTTTAGACTAACTTAGATATTCTTCATCTTCAGTTTTATTGTATGAAATAGAAAATAAGTTGGTAGAGTCTTTTGGGTTAAACTTGATATATAACTATATTAATTTATTTCTATTCATGATCTCAATTGATTATTATGAATTCCATTTAGCTCAAGAAGAAAAAAACCTATAATACAGGTGGTGTGTTGAAAGGTAGTCTTTAGGCCAGTCTTCCCTCTTCCACCTTGTCTTTGTCGTAGTAGTGATGGGGTATTTGTTCAAGATTATATGCAACTTGTTTACTCTCCAAAACTTACTTACTATAAATTAACTCTTCCGGCTTGGGAAAGTTACCAGTTTGTAGAATATCCTATTACCAAGGTTTTATGATAAGTAGAAGGATGTAGTAACACTAACACTTTGCTTCTAAAATTTTAACTGTCTTCTCTTTCTCGTAGGCTATAGAGAAACATCTTATTAAGAAGTCCCGAGGAGGTCTCACCTTTATTGGAGAGTGGAAAAATGGGCACTTAGAAAAGAAGATGGGGCATTTGGCCTGTTTTGCTGGGGGAATGTTTGCACTAGGAGCAGATGGTTCCAGGATGGATAAAGCTGGTCATTATTTAGAGCTAGGGGCAGAAATTGCACGTACATGTCATGAGTCATATGACAGAACTGGTAAGAGTATTAATAGCACTAACTACTTAGACTAAAATAACCTCTAAGTTAAAAATATGTCCAGAAATTAGAAGGAAAATATATGGGCAGTTTTCACTTTAAAATAGGTTATTCTAACACAGTAAATCATTTTCTTAAGACCTTGAATTTTTCATTCTGGAAATGTATTCCTGAATCATTTTTTTCAATTCTGAATTCTACTACTAACTTTGTTAATAAAGATTTTGAAGAAATTGTTTTAGTGACAAGAGGCGGGGATGACAAATGACATTTGGGGAGGTATGGGATTACATTATTTAGTATAGTAAGAATCCATTTTAGCCATTCATTTCAGCTTCTGTAGGACTAGTTACTTAAAAGAACACAAAACCTGATTTAGATTACTGGCTTGTCTATACTCTTGTGAAAATAAGAGTGACCAAAAGATAATAGTAGTTATTTGAATGTATAGTTATTATCTAGGTATCTAGTAGTCTCTTAGTTTACCAGTAATTTTAGAGTTGATTGTGTGTTTAACTAAAAAGATCCTCTGTATTGCTTTAGGCACATATGTAATATTTTGGGGCTTCAGTGTCCTTACCTGGAAAATGAGTTGGTTTTCAGTGGTGAAAAAAATTGGTTCTTGGGGGTGAAAAAAATCTTTTTTTCTTTTTTTGTATACAGTCATAGATACAGTCATTTATATACAGTCATAGATAAACAGTGTATATTTATTATTAAAATTGCACAGAGAGAGAAGACAATTAGGTTTTTTATTTATTTTTTTATTAAAAAAAGAGAACATGAGCAGGAGAGGGGCAGAGAGAGAAGGAGACACAGATTCCAAAGTAGGCTCCAGGCTCTGAGCTGTCACCACAGATCCCGCTAAGGGGCTCAAACTCACAAACCATGAGATTGTGACCTGAGCCAAAGTCCGACGTTTAACAGACTGAGCCACCCAGGCGCCCCATAATTAGGTTTTTAAAAATCCTGAAAAAGGACTGAGAAATACTGAAGTAGACCTTCCAAGATTTTTTTCTGGTTTTAAAAATGTGTTTCTATATGAAATAATGGACAATGAGTTCCCAGAAAAAGTAAACACTAGTAATTTCTATTTGTGATTTCAGAAATTGAATTGTTGCTTTTATTAAATAACTGAATTTCCATCTTAGGGTTGCTGTGCCATCAGGTACCATGACACAGGTGTGACTGGCTTAAAATTTATCCTAGTTCATTTTAGTTCAGGTTAGTTCAGGTTGTTTTTATATAATGAGGAATTGAACTTATGGTGAAATTGACCCTTCAGTTCTCTCACTAAGTAAGGCAGGGATTCCATTTCTTGACAAACTACAACTAAGTCAAAAGGACATTGAAGTAGAAGTTATTTTAGGGTGGTTTAGTGTTGGTATGTAGTATGTAGAAAGTCAGTGATCTAAGTTATAAATAGAAGCTAAATTATATTATGTTAATAATATAGAGTATCAAATATATATTTAAAATGCAGCTAAAATTAGTAAAACATTGAGGACCACTATGGCTATTTAGTGTATGTACTAGGACCCATGATAATAAGACTTATTATGCAGGTCTTGGCCACAAATCCACTAATAGATATAAAACAGTAGGATTTCATACAGACGTATTAAAAATGTGATTGTGATATGCTGTAGTTAGTGTAATTAATCATTCACTCCATTAAACATGGAGCACCTATTATGTGCCAAGCATTATGCTAGATGCTTACAGGTGGAATTGTGAATAAGACCTGTCCCTTGCCTTTGAGAAATCCATAGAATACCAGAGTTATGAGAGGATTCCCTGACTTTCACATTTTGTAATGACATTGCTGATGCTGATATGAAATACTGTGATATTTTAGAAAGAAAATGTGGCCTAGGATTCAAAAATCCCATGTTCCACTATTTATTATCTATGAACCTTAGGCAAGTCATTTAACCTGCCTAAGTCTCAGGTGCTCCATCTGCAAAACAATGGGATAACAATACCTATCCTGTCTTCCTCAGAATGCTGTTGTGAGTATAAATGAAATTTTAAACCATCCAGTCTATTGTTGTTGCTGTCATACTTGTTCTGATTGTCATTCTCACCCTGCAAGTCAATGAACCTGTGGCCCTCTTTGCCATGGTATGCCCAAAAAGGTTACTCTTTGATTTGTGTCCTGTATTTTCAAATCTTTCACTGTTTTTACTCATCTTTTTTTTTTTTTTTTTCAACGTTTATTTATTTTTTGGGACAGAGAGAGACAGTGCATGAACGGGGGAGGGGCAGAGAGAGAGGGAGACAGAATCGGAAGCAGGCTCCAGGCTCTGAGCCATCAGCCCAGAGCCTGACGCGGGGCTCGAACTCGCGGACCGCGAGATCGTGACCTGGCTGAAGTCGGACGCTTAACCGACTGCGCCACCCAGGCGCCCCTGTTTTTACTCATCTTTAATCTCAGTTTAGATCCTCGAATTAAAAGGCAAGATTCTAGTGTTGCTTCCTTCCCACTTGGTTATTATATCTTATGTGTTTTGGTATAGCTGTGCTGTATTTTTGGCCACCTTGTTTAAAAATACCTGTTCACTTCTTAGCAGTTATTTCAGCTAAATTCACACAATAATTACTTTGGAATTTCACTTTCATTTGTTGTTGGAATTAGAATTAATGTTAATTCAAAGTTTGGTAATCTTTATATATTCTGCCTTATTGATGAGCATGGCCTGCAGCTTAATAATTTAGCTGGGTTTGTAGGAAACATTTCTCAGTCTGTTCGTGAAACTGAGCAGTAACTTAGCTTAGTTTCAGACAACATTGTTTTAGCTTATTCTGAGGTATAATGCAGAATTGGTGCCAAACAAGATGGTAGACTTCCAAAACGTAGTACTATTCTTTCTTTTTCTAGGTTTCTAGATTTAAAAAAAAAAAACTACTGAACATCAATAAAATGACTTTTATTTAATTTACTTCGTATGAAAGTTGGGTAAGATCTTCCCTAGACCACGTACTATCACATCTGGGGGAAATTTTAATATTTAGATACATTTAACGTATCCAATGGAAAAGAGATCCATTGGACATGAGTTTTAGACATACTTTAAGAGTTTCTTCAACTATTTTTTTCCTTGGAAGTTAATAGGAGGGAAATAGTTTAGGTTCTTCCCTTATTATTAACTTACTCAAACTGTAGTCAAATTACCTGTCCCAGAATATTCCTTATTATGCTTTTTTATTTTTTCTTGTATTTATTTTGTTGACCTGAGTATGCTTATTTTTCCTGAGATCTCTACAGATTCTACATATCTGGAAGAATCTTATGACTTGCAGACTAATCTATGCCTTCTCTAAATGTACTTTTTAGTGTCTTACTGTTGACCTTTGTCATATTTGACGTTTTACTTTAATTTTTTTTATTTGTGCATATCTCTTTCCTTTGCCTACGTTAGATGATTTTTGCATCCTCTTAGAATTCTTTTTGTATCCCAGCACTAAATTATTTATGGTTTCAACTCAGTTTTTACTTGTTGGAAATGAAGTATCAAGTGTAAGTGGGAAATTAAAGGTAGAAAATAGAGATTAAATGCAAGATAGATTGTTAGGAAATTATTTTTTACGTTCTTAAAACAGCACTAAGAAATGATGCCTTAGAAACATGAAAACCAGCGATTTGACCAGAGTAATGGATGTAATGTGTGTATAATTTGGGCTTGTACATTTTTATTTGCCAGCTCCTCACAAAACAGATATGTTCTCTCTCTGGTGTGCTTTATTTGTGAATTTATGAATGACCAATAAGTGAGACATAATTTTTAGTGAGAAGTTAAAAATATTAGTTCCATGCAGCCGATTTCTACTTCAAATTCAGGCAATATTATCATTACAGAAGTTATCTAATTTAAAGTTAGCCTTAAGATTAACATTTAAAAATTCCATATAATCAGTTCTTACCACTCAGTCTTTGAGAAGGGAAAGACATAAGAAATTCAGATCAAATGACTTCCTGTACTTGTATTAGATTGGCATCATTAGGATGTTAGACTTTTATAGTCATTTTAAAAGCATTTATTAAAATGCCAAATCATATTTGATCATATGCTGACCTTGTCAATGAGCTGGCTAGAAGTTCTCTAACAAAAAATACTGAGGATTTGTTGGTTAATCCTAATCTCAGATCCCATTGAGAAGCTGGTCAAACCTTTATGTGCACACAGAGTTTTGCATACAATTTCAGAGGCTTCTCAGCACAACACAACACAACACAATGTCTTCTTCTTTCAGAGCCCACCAGAGATAGAATTCATGACCTTCAGGTTGAAGGTCCTGTGCTTGAGTTCTACTTTAGTTCTCTAAGACTTAGCAATACATTTTTCTGGATCACATGTTTTGCTTTCAGTAGAATTATCTACCATTGGTACAATGTTTTTTGGTTTTGTGTTTTCTCTTGGGAATGGTAGATGGTGAGAAAGACTGTTTTTCACAATTGTATGTGATTATTTAGAGCTTACGTTGTCTCCCTTGTAAGGCTGAAATTTGGCCACAGCAACACATGTCATGACAGCAACTATGGCATGATTCTGTTTATGGTCTACCAGCATTATCATTCTTATTTTACCTTTTCTTTTCTGAGAAAATATAAAAATTTCCAGCATTTTTTGAAAGATTAGAGACCTTGAAACTGTTTGCCACCAATAAACGGAAAGAATGACCGCTGAGAGTGGTAATTGTGTGTGACTCCAGCATCCCAATGGAAGATGACTTTATATTGGCCAAAGTTAGGGTGCTAGGCGTGATTAGAAAGAGGTGATTAAAAAGACTTTCATGTAGTTCTATATTCTAGCCTGAGTGGAAATCGTATCATTCACAGAATAGTATGTAGCGTTGAAATATATGTGTAATGGCGCTATTTTATTCAAACTGGTAAATGAGCACCACAGGTAAAATTCTTGGTGATTGGCGATTTGAATCTCTTTCTTGCTATATTTACAGAGGCTATAGGATAAAAGAGTTTATTTTTAAAACTGGTTTAAGTTTTAAAATATATTGCATTTTGTATACTATGGTATGCTTGAAGAGTATATAACTTACATCTAAATCTAATTCAAGATCTGAGCTCTACAGTGTTTTCCTATATATGTGTGTTATATTAAAAGGACTTTAAAATTGTCCTGACTTTTAAAAAAATAGTTCTGTACAACACAATTATCTGTCATTTTATTTTGGAACAAAACAGATTATGTAATGTGCTTACATCTAGCTTTGCATTTGTTTCCAGAGGATTACTAGACTTGTCAGTATAGTTAGATTCAGCAGTATGTTGATGAACGTTATGTATGAGAAATATTTCGTGTCAGGATAGTAGGAATATTTGTAAGTCTATTACAAGAAAACTAAATGTAGATCTTTTAAAGTCACTGGTTTTGCAAAACAGCAAGAATAAAAATAAAACAAAATGGAACTAACTTTATATTATACCCCATGTTTTGGGGGGAGAAAGAAGCTCTAGTGAACAAACACAAGTGGCTTATTGTGCTCATTTGTTTCTTTGGTCACGTTACAGCATTAAAGCTGGGTCCTGAGTCGTTCAAGTTTGATGGTGCGGTAGAGGCTGTGGCCGTCCGGCAGGCTGAAAAGTATTACATCCTCCGTCCAGAAGTAATTGAAACCTATTGGTACCTATGGCGATTCACTCACGATCCAAGATACAGGCAGTGGGGCTGGGAAGCAGCACTGGTAAATAAGCCAATATTTCATTTTATGTGCGTGAGCGCTAAATCAAGCTTTCCCATCGTGCCATCCGTGTTGCCTCATGTTCGGTAACCATAGTGCTCCTGCCAATTATGTGATGGAAAAACTCTGTGACTCGATTTCTAAGTTTCTTAAGCAATAGAAGGAAAATCCGATTTAGTTCTTGAATAAAACTATTTTCCTATGGGTGTGCACTCATTCTTCTTCTTGAATAACTATAAAGTGTCATTTAAAAGGCATTGTGAGTTTCAGTATGATTATACAGTTTCTATACTTGACAATTAATGCTTAACCCTAGGGGGAGAAAAAAAATCGTAAAATTGCCCAGACTTACAATTACCTGGGTAGATTACCCTGTATTCGCTTGTGTTCCAGGTAATTTCTTAGTAACCACCAAATGAAGAATCAGTGAATTGTTAAAATTTTTCTAGGTTGAAAGACTTTATTTACTTATCTATTTATGAGAAAATTTTAATGGTTATTAAGTAAAGGAAGCAAGCAGTTTATTCCTAAAAGACTAGCCTTTCAGAGAACAAGGTGGCTGTCAGTACCTGGGGAGGAAGAAAAATATTAGTCTTCTCATGAAAGTATAGCTTATTCCCAGGAGTGAGGGAGCATTTATTGTCTGAGATATGCTAATTGTGATAAATAGCACTAATTATGATGAATGTGCAGCCTAGTTGACATTGTAGGTGAGATAAGTAGTGTCAGTAACTTGCTCAAGTAAGAATGGGCAAGATAGGTTTTCCGGCAGAACGTAGACCAGTTTATGTAAAAAGAAGGTTTCACAGTGGCCACCAGAGGGAGTGAAGCCGTTTGGAGCCGTTATGTAGATGGTCTTACATGCCAGATCAAGGGATGTGTCCTTTACCCAGTGGTTCAGGAATAACACACACACACACACACACACACACACACACACACACACGCACTCACAACCAGACACCTCTCCCAGTTACTACATAAGTGTTTCTCATACAGGAGTTGGAGATAGAAAGTCCTTTGCCTGTCTAAACAGCCTGTCAGATCTTTTTCCTCACCACGTCTTGCCCACCAAGACCAACTAACTGGAAGAGTCCATTCTAGGATTACTAAACGTTTTTTAAAGAGAAAGGAGCCGCTAAAGGCTATTTAGTGGGGAGTGACCGAACAAAGGCTCTGATTATAAGCTGCAAATTGCTGGATTTGGGAGACCGCTGCCAGTGATCTAGGAGCAGTGTGATAAAGACTTGCACTACAGTGAGGGCACTTCTGTGTCATTTGTCATTCAGACCTGGATAGTCTTTGTGGAGTTTAACAAAAAGAACATTAGCGGAGACAGGTGGTTACATTGAACGGGAAGGGATGCTGCATTTGTTGATGCTGCTTTTCACTGGCCTCTTACTTCCAGAATTCCAGACAGGATCATAACTGCTGGTGAAATTCTCTTTACAGAGTCCTGCCACAGTTGGGAAGATAACCAACTGTTGTCACAGTGGTTCGAGAATAGGACACACACACTTGTGTGGATAGCAGTGGCTTACTAATGCTCATGTACATTAAGCAATATTGTATATGCGAGAAATAGGTAAAGCAACCCTGCGATGTCTGACTTGAATGTCTCCTAATATTTAATGATTCTTATTCAGAGGAATAAGAAAGATTTATCTGAATCACGTGGGGCAGCAGAGTGGGGGGTGGAGGCAGAAACCTGTCCACTCAGTGAGAAACACTATAGGATAATCTATCCTTAAGGTTCTTTTTTCCTGTGCACCTTCTTAAAGTATGGCCCTACTCTGTCTATTAAAAAGAGGTTTCACGAGCTCAGGCTTTAACCTAAGTCTTTCGAATGACAGGAGTTAGAATGTTGTTTTTACAGTCGAGATAGACACACAAACTCCAAATATAGAGAACAAGAACTGAAATAATTATACTCTAAATTCAAGGTTCAGAAGTATGCCATGATGCAGAAAAGGGGGGCAAAGACAAAAGAGGACGAGTCACCTCTTAAATAGAAGTTGCTTTCTTCCCTATCACTGACCTCCCTGTTGGGTATGAAGAAGGTAAAGGGAAGACAGGCTGAGACTGAAGAATGGTATCTCGTATGTCTTCTATAGTCTTAGCTATTCCAGTCACGTCTTCAAACTTCCAAACTTGAATATATTTGCATGAAAACTTGCCTCCAAGAAATGACTCTAAATGGCTTAAAGATTAGTCATGCCTCCCTGCTACTTTCTCAGTATCCTTAAACTGCTCTGATAGTTTTCTGGTGGTAAAGACACATGATCATTGCGCAGAATGTGGCATTTAAAAACTCTTGAATTCAAAATACATTTAAAATATTTAGATAGAAAAAAGCCCCAAACTGTTTGGTAAGAAGACTTTTAAAACCCAGCTGTAATTAAAATGGAATTATATAAAAACGAACAGCTTGATTAAATAAAAACTTTCAGTGTTAATTAGCTTCTCATTAGAAAGGAGAGAGACCAGAAGAATAAGAAAAGTAGCAAGACTAGGAACAAAAAGCCATGGCAGTAATGATTAAATAACTATACCTTCATTAGACAGTATCTCAGGGTTAGGTAGAAAAAGAAAAGAACCATGTGTAATTCAACTTCTCATGAATGGCTTAATTTTAGAGTATGATATACACCTGCATAAGCAGGATATTTGGTTGCTCTGAATTAAAGATAGGGTGTGGAGGGGCACCTGGGTGGCTCAGTCAGTTAAGCGTCTGACTCTTGATTTCAGCTCAGGTCATGATCTCACGGTTCCTAAGATCGAGCCTTGTGACAGCACAGAGCCTGCTTGGATTCTCTCTCTCCCTCTCTCTCTGCACCCCCCCCCCTTGTGGGTGCTCTCTTGCTGTCTCAAAATAAAGAAACTTTTTAAGAAAACAGGGTTTTGAATGGGTTCTCTCTCTCAAACTTTAAAAAAACAGGGTTTTGAATGGATTCCATTGGATTGAGTATATTTTATTTAGGCACGTTCAAAAGCTGCAAGAAGAGATATAAATTAAGAGTTTTAGCTCCGAGTTGGACAGCAGAGCGCAGTAGTTAGCAATAATGTAGAGCAACTCACCCTTTGCCTTAGTTTTCCTGTGGGAAAAGTGGAGCCTCCTAAGACAACCTCATGGGTTGTTGGGAGATTTCAATGATACATGTGAAGCTCTTAGAAGAGCCTTGACTTGGAGCAAATACATCCTAATGGTTGGCTCTTAACATGGTAATTCTTGTTGTAGTGAGTATGTGGATGGCTGCTTCCTGCCAGTTGGTACCACCTGTAATGTCTAACTGCTAGGATTGTAATGTAGCATCTGTCACGTAGTATGTTTGCAGTAAATATTACCTCCTTGCTTATTACTATGGAGAGCAGAGCTCTTAGGTAATACTTTTCTTTAAGCTTGTTTTGGGTGGTTTATCCTTAGAAGTGAAAAAATTCCCTTTGAAAATTTTAATTCAGACTGACCGTCCTTGATTTGTTAGAATTAATGAGGTTTTATTATGCCAGACAGGTCTCTAATTCAGTGTGAATAGCCCAAACTTGGCTTTCTTCAGTTAGGAAAATAGAAGATGCTTTTAAAAGATTGAAGAGTTTTGGAGGGGGAAAAGTTCCACAGGAAACAGATCCCTCCGTTAATTTTTCCAGTGTGAGAATATTCCCATTTAGTAATAAGTTTTATTCTTAACCTGTCAAATCCTCAGATAGATCTTTGTGAACTTTTGACTGGGGTTCCTTAATTTGTCCCCAAGACGTGAAATTGTGTGGAATTGATTCTTCTGTCTGGTCTCTCTCACAGGCTATTGAGAAGTATTGCCGAGTGAGCGGCGGGTTTTCCGGGGTGAAGGACGTGTACTCGTCTACTCCTACCCACGACGATGTGCAGCAGAGTTTCTTTCTCGCTGAGACGTTGAAGTAAGTGGATGCCTTTAAATACTCTGTTTTTGCTGTAGGCAGGTGTCGCTGCGTGGTCTCTGCTTGAGGAGTTACGACTGGTGGCCTGTGACACCAGATTCTATTACAAATATCTTTTTCTGTAATCGGGTCTTAAATTGTTAGCTGCATCTCCAGAAGAATGACTTAAACTATGAGGTAGGTATTTTGTCCACTGAGAGTTGAGTACCTTTGCTTTGTTCTCGGCTCTGTGGGATGCGTTAGAATCACCTGGAAGACTCCTGAAAGCATCAGTAACGAGGCCGCAACCGCACAGTTTCTCCTGTGGTGGACCTAGCGCAGGACCTGAGAATTTGCGTTTCTGGCAAACTCCCTGCTGACCCTGGTCCTGCTGGCCCTGGGACTGCACCTGAACCCACTGTTCACACTAACGAAGTCCGTTAGGAATAATAACGGAGTTGTGATGGTACTAGAGGGTATATGACCACAGTCATCCCTCCTCTCTGTAAGGGTTCCTGTAAAGATACACATAAAAGGAACAATGGAAAAGAAAGACCACTGTTGTTTGGGCTTGTACTCAGAACTCCAGGCAGAGCTCCAGAAACTGACACCTTACATGTGTCCACTTCCCTGCGGATCTCCCAAGTAAATCTCTTTTGATACCCTCTCGTAAATTTCATATTTCTATTTCCTGTGTGTCTGTACCTGAGTGCCTCAGAAACAAACTTCATTTGTTCAAAAAAAAAAAAAAAAAAAAAAGTTTATTTCCAGGCATTGTTCAGGCTAATTGTGGATGTATCAGCAGACAAAAAGGACAAAAATCCCTACCCTCCTGGAGTCTGCATTCTAGTCTACTTCTGGCGTATGTGTTGGGACATTACAATCGAAATGTACCTATCGCAGACTAAGTTTCTGATCTCAAATGGCCATCTTATTCTGGTTTTTCCTTTAGTGTCCCTAGCACTTGTATTTTCCCACCTTTTCTTCATGTACATTTATAAACTTATTTCTTTTTTCTCTAATATATCGTTAACTCTTTACGATTCGTGTTACATTGTTTCTTTATTTTGTCCCCTCCTTTCCCTATCTGTGACTGATCCTAACCCAAACCCTTACTGCTGCTGATGGTTTAGAACATCTGCTCAGTAGTCAGCCCCCGGCCTCTGGTCCTTCCTTGTTGGGCTCACCCTGCGTGGTTAGACTGGGACCGTGTGAGGTAGAGCACTGGGTGAGAAGGCAAAACCACAGCAGCTTTAGTTACATACTTGCTGTAAGCTGGGAGAGTGTGTCAGAATAAAGTTTCTTTGCTTTCAGTTTTCATAGCCATAAACGGTGGACTTTGACCCAAATTATCTAAGATCTCTTATTTTTTTTTTTTAGACCAGGAAATTGTAAGGATGGCACAGTGACTGTTTGTGTATCCATACACATACACACACACATGTATATACTGCCTTTCATTTTATTGTCTGTTTCATGTTTTATTGGCTCTGATGGGAATGCCTTTACCATTTCTATCAATTAATGCCCCTCTCTTATTTCTAAATTGAGTTCAGATCTCACTTCTTGCAGATTGGCTTTCATAATTAATTCTCAGATTCCTCTTCAGTGTCCCCATTAGGACATGAGATGGAGTTGCAAATATGTGGCATGCTGCCTTTCCCCTTCCAGTTACGTATATGGAATATTACCAGCTGACCTTGGTACTTTCCACTGCCAAGTTCAGGAAGAATCCTTCTCAACACAGCACTCTAGGTAACCAGTTATGTATATATAATTTGCATATATATATATGTATATATGTATGTACATTTATATACATATATACATATATATATAATTGCCACAATACTCACTTTCACAAAAACACATAATACGTTTTTGAATCAATAAAAGTGAAAAGGGTGAGACAAGAAGAATCATTCAGATAATTATAACAAAATCTAGGCTACAGAATTATCACAGTTGAGTACTACATCAGCACTGAGCCTCCTGGTAGCAAAAAGGAAGCATCTTGCTCAGTGTCATTTTCATCTTTGTGAGTTGGGAGAACATATGACTTTGACAAATGAGACCAATTTTTTCTTACTGCTAAATTATAAGATGACCTAATTTCATAGCTTGTTAGTAAGTACTGAACTATTAGATGAACCACATAAAAATGCCCTTTTTAAAAGTCAACAACAGTGAAATACTGGCAGTTTTATAGGGCTCATCCTAGTACATAATGGCAGATATCTTCAAACAGTGACGTTTTATAGAAGATGCAAAACTCTTAATGTGACTTATTCTTTATAAAAACTGATTGCATAATGTAGAATGCATTTGAATCAAGACATTTCTGTGAAGACTAATGTAGTTGTAGGTTTATATTTTTCTTACTATTAAGATAGAGCTTGAAACTCTATAGAGGAATGAAGATTAGTATGACTTCATAGATTTTTCTCAAATACCAATTAATTTAAACAGGCTTTTATCAGAAGCTGAGTAGCTGTTGACTGAAGATTGTATATTCTATCAAGCGGTTCATATTTATTGTCCATTCATTAAAGGGCAGTAATCCGTGTGTTTTGGCTACCAGAGATGGCAACTGATTGGCTTGGGAGCAGCAGAGTTAAATGTAATAGCATGTGTTCTTGACCTAGTTGAGGGCTGTTTTACCTTTTACATATTATTGTCCTACAGCTATAGCTACACATTTTTCTCCAGAAGGTAAAATGCTGTGTCCTCTGTTTCTTTTGTTTGCCTCAGTAGTTGCCAATATGTTTATTTCTATAGCATACATACTGATGGCATGATAAAAACTATGTAATGAGCAAGGTCAGGGATAGATTCCTTCGAGGCCTCTTTCCTTAAAACTCTAACATTCTAACAGAGGAAATAAAACACATGCAGGTTTGCAAAAAATGTTAAATATAGTTAAGTGTACAAGAGAAATGTTAATAAAGTGAGCAGTCCTCCAGAGGAGGAAGTGTTTACTTAACCTAGAAAGCAGAAAGGAAGACTTCATGGAAGTGGTGGCATTTAAGCCAGACTTGAAGGCAAAATGGGTAGAGTAGGATGACTTAGTATCCGGGGAATAGCTGTAAGGCAGACAGTGACATATGAAGGATGAGATTCAGGTGCTCTAGAGGGTGTAATTGACAAGTGCTAGTATCTTACTAGATATAGGGAGATCCAGAAAGAAGGAAGAGTAGGAGATAACATTTCAGTTTTCAGTGTGGGTAACTGTAAGGATTATGACACCAAGTTGCAAGAAGAAGTAGATTTTCAGAAAAGATAATGAGTTACTTTTGACATATGTTCCCAAGAGGCATTTGCAAATATAGATCTGGAGCTCAAAATACAAGTGCAGGAAGCTTTTGAGGATGAAGAGAAAAGAAAGCATATATCTGATGTTTGAAGATGGCTACATGTAACAAAGGAGGCGTTCCAGGTTAGCTTGGCAGAGTGAACACTTGATTTATCCTCCACTCTCTCATGAAAGCCATTAAAATGACTATAGAGGGCTAAGCAGGTGCAATGTTCAAGGACAAAAAGAATGAGAAAGAAATCAACAGAGACAAGAGATGTCAGCAAATTTTTAGAAGATGGAAAACAGAGAAAGCTAAGTACCTGCATCAGGAGAAGTTAACTGGAAGCAAACTGGTGAGTGCTTTAGAACTTTGGAACAACGCAGGACTTGACATGGTAGGATTGAAAACTGTAGAATTTTTAAGTAATTTTATAGAATGAGTAGCTAGACCCCAGTCCCCCCCTGCCTCATCTCATCTCTACCACGAATGAAACTAGAGATGTCTTGTCCGAAGAGGTCAAATCACGGAGGCTGTGGGCTGCCGGGATGGCAGGCCCAGCTGAAGGTAGTAGATGGGAGATTGGAGGGCTCCTTTCCGGGGAAATGGATTTGCCTGCAAGAAGAAAATCCAGAGGCACTGCTACGTGAGGCTCCCTCAGCAAAATGGCCATTTCCTCCCCCATCCCCGAGTGGTGCAACCACCAGGAAATGCCAACATGCCTACGGTGTCTAGTCAGCATTTGGGGCTTCACTTTTAAATGTTAATGGGCAGTATTGACTTAGAAATATTTGTCAAAATAAGTATGTAAGATATGTGCATGTTTATGTCTGTATGTTATACTTCAAGTGTTTAAAGTTTGTTTAAAAAACAAAATATGAATACAACAGAGTAATTCAAGAAAATATCCCAGAACTGAAGGACGTTTCCAGATTGAAAGCAGCCATCAAGATTCCAGCACAGCGGATGAAAACAGACCCGCACCAAGGCACAAGGCCATATTCAGAACACTTGCGGGTAAAGGAAAGATCCAGCAGCTTCCAAAGAGAGGGGGAATAAAAGTCCGAGAAAAATGATCTGACATCAGGCGGGGCTTCAGACTTCTCAAGAACAACAGTGAAAGCTAGAAGCAGTGGAGCAGTTGATTCAAAATTCTGAGAGAAAATTCCAACTTAGAATTCGAAGTTTCTAGTCATGCAGGGTCTCACAAACCTACTTTCTCAGTTAATGTCTTGGAGGATATGTGCCATCAACGCTGAGTAGAAACCAAAAAAGAAGACATGGAATTAGGGAACAAATGAAAGAAAGATCAAGAGGTTTATCAGTCTAGATTGAATGGGACAGAAGGCCCTGGAGGGATTTTCTCAAGATTGAATTTGTAGAATATTTATATCTGCATATTTTAAGAGGAGATTTAGGCTCTTGAAAATGGTGGCATATTATTAGTAATACAAGGCAGTCTGCTCTTTAGGTGAGGGGAAGGATTATGGAAGAAAGGAAAAGCCAGCCTTGACTAGCTTTCAGCTCAGGAGGAATTGCTAAACTTGAAGCGTTTGTTTGGAGTCTGGACTGTTATACAGAAATAGGAGGTAATACCACTGTGCCATACTTGCAAGAAAGAGTCTTTGATAATGGGTTTGTTTGCTCTGAGGACTGTTTTTTTCATTGGTTTTTATCGACGTAGCAGGTGATCCAGGGCCCCTTAAGTTAACAACAATTCCAAGAGACATATCTGTACCTCAGTATCTACATCTGTTAACCTAGGTCTCGTTTGGCTTTCATCGGATCTCAGCACAGTGCTGTTGGGTCTTGATTCGAAGGTCTGATAAGCGTACTTGCTGAAGACGCATTCCCATCTGTTCTTCTGCGTTCCTATATATTAGGCATTAAAGGCTGCAAGAAATCACAGGTTATTGGAACCATGGTCCTCTTAAAAGTTTGTTATTGAAAGAGAAACACTGTAAAGGCCAAGCTTGCCACCACAGTGTGTCTGCCTTCGGTGGGAAAATCTCTGGGGGCAGAAGTTATGTTTTGTGTGGCTTCCTGTGAATCCTCCTTATGTGCTTTTTCCCCCTTCCTATCTCTTAAAATTCAAACTTTGAATATAATAGCAAAATTCTGGAAAACTATGTAAGAATAGGTCAAGAATCTTAGTCAAAGCTATAGAAAAAAATTTATGTACAAGGGTGTTTAGTGCATTTATAAAAATAAAGAGTTATTATATGTTTAGTAACAGTTGGATGGTTAAATAAATTATGGCACATCCATAGTGGATATTATGGATCCAGTAATAGAGACGCCTCATGGTATAATTAGTAGGCTATTACCTGCACATATACACATATAAATATATACATGTATATATATACACATGTATAGATAAAACATGTAGATAAATGTCTTCATATGTATTTCCACATCAAAACATTGTTTTTACTTTTGTAATCAGAAAAAAACCACAGTCTTTTAAGTAAATTCAACTACAACCATATTTTCCTGCCTCAAATTTAATTGCTGTTTTTGTGCCTAGAATCAAAAGGAATTTTTTGAGCTGCAAGAAAATTTAGAGGTCATTCATTCCAACAGAAACCACCACAATCCATTTCTTCCTCCTACACACATTCCCAGTGCTAAAAGTATCTTTACAACATACAGAGTATTGTGTCATAAAGTCTTCTGTTAATCTTTTCGGTTGATGGGCAGCTCATTGCCTCAGAAGGCCAACCCATGCCACCATTCAAAAGCCTTTCTTATTAGAAAACTCTTTCTTACATTGAGTTAAAATCTGCTTCACTGTGAGCTCCATTCAGTGATACATGTTTTGCCCTTTGGAAGTATACAGTCTGCTGCATATTTGCCAGGCTAAAGATTGCAGGTTTGTGTACTATTTCTTTCTATGGCACTGGTCTGCTTGCCTTCTGTGGACATGAGTCCATGGTTTTCTGGACTGAACACTGCATTTAAGATGTGGTTAAACCAGTTCAGGTTACCAGTCCCTACTTTGGTCATTATACTCACATCAATGCAAGATAATACTCTTCTATTTTCTAGTAACCCTGTCAGTATAGCTTGAAATTTTGCTATTGGTCTTTTTTTTTTTTTTTTAATGTTTATTTTTGAGAAAGACAGAGTGCAGGCGGGGGAGGGGCAGAGAGAGCGGGAGACAGAAAATCTGAAGCAGTCTCCCACTATCAGCGCAGAGCCCTACGCGGAGCTCAAAACCCGTGTACCAAGATTATGACCTGAGCTGAAGTTGGGATGCTTAACTGACTAAGCCACCCAGGCGCCCCAGTCTGGTTTTTTGTGTTTTTTTTTTTTAACATGAACTAAGATAATTACTTTCTTCTATTTGATGTAATTAATTTTATTTCACTTTATCTTTATCCTTATTAAATTTTACTTTGTTAGATTTAACATATTCTGATTTGTTGAAATTTTTTGAACTGTTGCATTTTTCATTTAATGTATTAGCTCTTCTAGCTTTGTGACACTCACAGATTTAATGTCTTCTCTATATATACCAAATTCATCAGATCATACAAACATCTCTACCAGTACATATTTGTCTGTCTTATCCCAACTCTTCCCCGTAGTAACTATGTGGACAAGTTACTGAATTTTCTGCCTCAGGTTTATCATATGTAAAAAGAAAATTAATAATAGTATCACCTGAAAGGGTTGTTATGGAAATTAATATAGTGAAGCACTTAGAATTATATCTGGCACAAAATACACGGTAGCAGGTGGAAAGTCATTGCAGGATGGTTGTGCTAATAGTTGGGGAAAGAAGCTAGATGCGAAGCAAAGGAGAACAAGGGCAGACTGGAACTCACAAGGACAAATGATCCCTTATTTGTGTCTCATGGCCTCCGACTTTGATAAGCAGCTAATTTGCAGAAGAAGCTGGCACCCTTTGCCATGGGACTATATATGCCTGGCTTCAGAACTGTAAAAATGACTGAGGAGCTCCAACAGGAGTGGCAGGTGTTGAAGGTCTGGCAGCCTCCCCACCCTGCAAGGTGAGCCAGGCAGTGACCGGCAAGTGCATCGTGTTAACAGCACATGGCAACACTAGACTCCTCTGACGCTTGGTGGGTGCCGCCATACTTCGGCCTCCGGCTCACGTGCAGGGTCTGTCTTCTGTAGCCAGCTCTAACCCACGAGCATACAGAGAAAGTGGTTCTGACAAATGTAGTTCCAGCTTAGCTGTGTTTGACAAAGTACACAGTCACTGCAGGGGACAAGCCCTTCCAGACAATAAAAGAAATTATAAGCTACTTTATATCATATAGTATGCAATATTTATACATAGAGGATCATTTAAAAACTGTTAATAAAGCTATAAAAACCAAGAGGTTAGTAGTGGTACAAGAGTAAATGGAGCAGTGGAACAAAACAGAGTTCAGAAATAAGCCCTCTTGTGTGTGGGAATTTCATCTTTGTAGAAAATCCATCCAGATCATTGAAGAAAAGTTAGATTAGTTACTAGAGGATACTAGGAAAACTGTTCATTAGGAAAGAGTCATGGCTAGTTCGCTGGATCCCTGCTAAATACCAAAAAATGATCTTACATAGAACATGCTTTAAATATAAAAAATGAAATAAAATCATGAAAAAAGTCGGAAATGTTTGTTCCCAACTCTGGGGGTGAGGACGCATGGCACAAACCCCAGAAATCATAGAAGGAAAAGATAAAACACTTCAGCCACTTGAAAATGGAAAACATCCGCAAGGGGAAAAAAAAAGAACACTAAAGTAAAAGGTGGCATGCTGGGAAAACATATTTGTAATTCATTTGATAGTAGAATAACTGAAATTTGAAATTAAGGAACAAAGGCTAAGCTAAAATAAGTAAAGGCAGTTCACTGAAAATAAAGTTGGACAATACTGTAAACACATGAAAACTAAATGTTTGACCCACTCATAGAGAAATGACGTAAATTAATAATCAAATATTATGTTTTACTATCAGATTACTTCAGATTTTAAAAATTTATATTCTGGTGTGGGCAGGGATATAAGGATCTAGTCATACAGGAGGGGTGAGAGTGTTGTTTGACGTGGGGGGTAAAGATCATTGGGAAAGAACTTATTGAAATACTAAGTTCACATTAATTTTGCTCCAGTAGTCCTGCTTTTTGAACTGTCCTGCAGGTATACTCCACCAGGTGAGAAAGAGGGATGAAAAAGATGCCTCTTGCCTCCACATTGTCCACCTTCTTTGCTCCTATATTGAATAATTGAGATTAAGTGCTGCATGTACCTTTTCGGTCACGTCTCCTGCTGAACCACTTAGCAGGTCTATACCTGCTTACTATGCATTTTCACTTACATGTCCTTCTCTGCATGCGATTCCTCATTCCTTTTTTTATCCCTAACAAACTCTTAACTAGGTTTTCAAGGTGTAGCTTAGATATCACTGTCCGTGAGTTCTCTCCAACACTAAGGCAGAATTAATCGATCCTTAAGTATACTCACGATACTTCCTTGTCCTAATAGTCTACAGGAAATATTAATGCCCTAGAATTTAGTTTCACATTTGGGTTACAGTATACACTCAACAAATGTTTGTTGAATGATACAGAATGAACAGCTTAGCTCTTGTAATATTTAAAATTAGTTGTGTAAACATCTTTTTCCTCTATATTGTGCAGTTCCTCAAAAATCAAGGCCAAATGGATTGTTTTTAATATAGCTTTTTTTTAATCATAAAAATAAAATGTGGATATGGCAAAATGAATTAAACAAAAAAAACAGAGAAGAAAAATTTCTCTGGATTCCACATCCAGTCTCACTTCCCAAAGATAACTATTATTCAACAGTTCTTGAGGTATCCTTTTAGAGGTTTTCAGGGTATAAGCAAACATGTAAAAATATATATTTATAATGTGTATCCTTTTAATAGCCTTTTCCCCCCTCCCCTGCCCACAGATGCAATCACGTATACCTGCTGTTCTGAGACTTGCAATTTTCATCTTACTCTTTATCTAGAAAAGGTTTCCATATGGACACATAAATCCACTGAGGAGTATGTCATTTGCTTAATCAGTACTCTATTGTTAGATATAGAAGTTCGATCTAGTTTTTTGCTGTTATAAACGTTTCAGTGAGTATCCTTTTGTATATAACTCTGCTCCCTGTATGACTATAAATAGTCATTTATATTCCTTACAGTAGAATGGCTGGGTCAAGGGGCATGTGCATTTGAGTTATGATCATTTTAGTTAAACAGAGTTAAGTCTAGAGAGCTAACTCTTCACAAAACTTCTCACAGATGGAAAGCTCTGAAAGTTCAGGGAAAAAAGTATTTTACAAAATTAACTGGTAAGAAACATTAGAATTGAGAATATTCTGAGAAGTAACAAAATACTCAGATAGTACTTGATACGTAAAGTAAGCTTTGAATGAGTAGGCTTTTTAGAAGTCAGTCTTAAATTATTTTGAATTTTTAAGTGATTCAAAATAAACTCAAGAGAATAAGTCACTTGATTTTTTTTTTCTATAGGTTAAGAACACAGATAAAAAGTCCAAACAGTTGGAAGTTCTTAGGAAATTAATAGGGATAAAGGTTTCAGAATTTGCTCACCCTTTTAAACTATTATTTCCTGGGGTTCTTAATTCTACCTCTTTACTCTTGATGTGTCCTTATCTACTAAGTAAATGGTGATCAGAATATAGAGATGACACACTGTAGTGTATGAAATAATTCATCCAACAAATACTTGATGCCTCATGTGTGCCTTTGCTGTTTTATGTGCCAGAGATACAGCAGTGAATGTATAGAGAACAGTCTTGACATCAGGGGACTCACAAATTGTGTTCACACTCCCCTTGACTTCCAACTGCTGTGTTTTTTGAGTGCCTGTCCATAAAAATAGGCCCTGTGTATATATATCATCTGTACTTTCCATTCTCTCATCTTTCCTTTATTTTTTCAGCACTATTCCCACCTGATACATGCGTTTGTTTTTTTATCTGTCTCTACCAGTAAGTAGAATGTAAGCTTCATAACTGCAGGAACTTTTCCTTTTAACTACTGTCACCTTCCTAGCACCCAGTACGCAGTGTAAGAGATACTCAATAAATATGTGTTACGTAAGAACAAAGTTGGCTATTTGCATCTGTACTCTGATGCTCTTAGGTCGTAGTTTGTTTTTCCAGCCTTATTGAGATCTAATTGACATACAGTGTTGTGTAAATGTAAGGTGTACAGAGTGATTATCTAATACATCTATCTTAATTGTAATATGATTACCACCCGTAGTGTTAGCTAATGCCTCCATCATGTCACGTACTTAACCATTTCTCTTTTGTGAGAACGTTTAAGATCTCTCTCAGCCACTTTCAGGTATATAATACAGCATTGTTGACTGTAATCTAATCCTCTACATTAGATCCCCAGAACTCACCTTCCAACTAGAAGTTTCTACACAAGTATGGCCTTTGAAGATTCCACTTACGGATATCGTACAATCTTTGTCTTTTCTTGTCTGACTTATCTCACTTAGCAAAGTTCCCTCAAGGTCCATCCATGTTGCAAATGGCAGGAAATCATCTCTCTTAGGGCTGAATAGTATTTCTGTGTGTGTGTATGTGTGTGTGTATGTGTGTGTGTTTTATACATACCATGTCTTCTTTATCCATTCATTAGTTGGTAGACACATAGGTTATTTCCATATCCTGGCTATTGTGAAGCTTAACGGTGCAATAAACATGGGAATGTGGATATTTCTTTGATACACTGTTTCCATTTCCTGTGGATACATACCCAAAAGTGGGATTACTGGATCATAAGGCATTTTTATTTTTAATTTTTTGAGGAATCTCCATAGTGTTTTCCATAACAGCTGCACCAGTTTACATTCCCACCAATAGCACGCAACATCTCTCTTGTTTTTTTGATGACAGCCATTTTAACAGATGTGAGTTGATATCATTATGGTTTTGATTTGCATTTCCCTGATGATTGGTGATGTTGAGCGTGTTTGCATGTGCCCGTTCATCATTTGAATGGTTTTTCTGGACAGATGTCTATTTAGTTCTTTGGCCCACTTTTTAATTGTTTCATTTTTGTTATTGAGTCATATGAGATCTTTATATATTTTCTATGTTAACCCTTTATCATATATGCAATTTACAAATATTTTCTCTGATTCTATAGGTTGTCCTCCATTTTGTGTGTGTGTGTGTGTGTATGTGTGTGTGCATGTGTGTGGTTTTACTCTGCAGAAACCTTTTAGTTTGGTGTAGTTCCATTTATTTATTTTTGCATTTGTTTTCTGCACTTTGGTGTCATAGCCAAAAAATCATTGCTGAGGCACAAGTCAAGGAGCTCTTTCTGTGTTTTCTTCTAGGAGTTTTGCAGTTTCAGGTGTTAAATGGTAGTTTTTAGTTGTGTCATTTTATCATTTCTAATTATATATATTTTTAAATTTTTTTCATGTTTTATCCATTTTCTGAGAGAGAGAGAGAGAGAGAGAGAGAGAGAGCAGGTGAGGAGCAGAGAGAGAGAGGGAGACACAGAATCCAAAGCAGGCTCCACGGCCTGGAGCCTGATGTGGGGCTCGAACTCATGAACCATGAGATCATGACCTGAGCTGTAGTCAGATGTTTTAACTGACTGAGCCACCCAGGCACCCTCTAATTATATTTTTAAGGCACTCCCTGATCATCCTATATAAAATTTCAGATTGCTCCCTTTTCCCGTATCATTTCCCCTTACTTCACCTTTACTCCACAGCACCCAACTTCTAACATACTGTCATTTCCATAGGCATTCCCCAACTTAGAGAATAAGCATATACCATATAAGCATAAGGGCAGTAATTTTTGTGTATTTTAGTTATTCTATCTCTGTATCTATGGTGGGACCACACCTACTTGTTTCAGAATTAAGTATCTGTTAAATAAAAGATTGAGGTCGTCAGGGCAGTGGACCTGCTTTCAGTAGAGGCAGAGGTTGAGATGCCCACAAGAAGGAGAGCAGAAACCATGCACGCCAACTAGTGCTGGAAGTTTTGGTGCACCTGGGACTGTGGTTCTGAAGCTTGCGCTTGCGTCAGAATCACCTGGAAAGCTTGTAAAACAAGATTGCTGGGCTCTGTCACCAAAGTCTGATTAGTCGTGTTGAGTGGGGCCTAAAAATCTGCACTTGTAACAAGTTTCCAGGTGATGCTGATGCTCCTGGTCTAGGGAATCACACTCTGAGAACCCTTGACACCTGTGAATCAGTAAACCATTATGGAAGAAGTTAGGGATCAAGGAATTCCTTGCACTGACCAGGGATAGCCAGTACACCTTGAGGTCGGGTGGGCAAGTCATTGCCAAGTGCCTGTTCATGTGATCCAGTCTCCTCAAATGGTATACTGGAGGACCAAAACCATGGTCTCCCTGTTTTCTGATTCCTCTTAGGATGTCCCACAGTGTCACAGTGCAATCCAAATGTTAGACAGTAGGGACACACACATACACAGAGTGAATATCACTTTCACCATGAAGCATTTTTTTCAGTGTCAAAACTGTGTACTTTGAAACATCCTTGCCTTTTTTTTCCCTGCAGCAGAGGGAGCTACAACCCAAATTGTATTTATGTGTCAGTAACACATAATAAGGTTATTTTCCTTTTTCGTCCTTTTCCTTTAGTCTTCTTTATTTTAATTTTAAAAATCCACTGTATTGAAGTATTTTAGATGTGCAGTTCATTGTCTTGGGCAAATATATAAGCCTGGGTAACGACCACCCCAGTCACTCTGGAACATTTCCATCCTAGTCTTGCAGTGATGGTGGTTTTCACCCCACCTCCAACGCTTAGCTGCTTTTGATCACTGTAGGTTGCCTGTCTGGCACTTCATATAATTGGGATCATGTAGTATGCACTTATTTGGGTCTGCTAACTTTTTCAGCGTAATGTTTTTTAGATTAATCAGTGTTGTTGCATGTATCACTTTTTTCTTTGGTAAGTAGTGTTCTGTTGTATGGATATACTGTGTTTTGTGTATCTGTTCTCTCTCTATTTTTTTGGTTGTAAAACTTGAGTTTATTTATAGAAAAACAGGGGCGCCTGGGTGGCGCAGTCGGTTAAGCGTCCGACTTCAGGTCAGGTCACGATCTTGCGGTCCTTGAGTTTGAGCCCCGCGTCGGGCTCTGGGCTGATGGCTCAGAGCCTGGAGCCTGCTTCTGATTCTGTGTCTCCTTCTCTCTCTGCCCCTCCCCCCTTCATGCTCTGTGTCTCTCTGTCTCAAAAATAAATAAATGTTAAAAAAAAAAAAAAAAGAAAAGAAAAACACATGGTACCACATAATTTTTTTTCCTGAGGAAGTCTTAGCATATATACATGGTTATGCTGTTTAGAACAGCCCCAACCAAAATAATGCCCTGGCATATTATTTTTTTAGTATGTATGTATTTTAAGTTTTTACTTGAATTCCAGTTAGTTAACATATAGTGTAATATTGGTTTCAGGAGCAGAATTTATTGATTCATCATCTACATACAACACTTAGTGCTCATCACAAGTGCCCTCCATAATGCCCATCACCCACTTAGCCCATCCCCTGCCCATCTTGTCTCCAGAAACCTTCAGTTTGTTCTTTATAGTTAAGAGTCTCAGGGCTCCTGGGTGGCTCAGTCAGTTGAAGGACCCACTCTTGATTTTGGCTCAGGTCATGGTCCCAGGGTGATGGGATTGAGCCCTGCATGGAGCCTGCTTGAGACTGACTCTCTCTCTCTCTCTCTCTCTCTCTCTCTCTTTCTCTCTGTGTGTGCCCCTCTACCCCTGTTCACACTGTGTCTCTCTAAAATTAAAAAAAAAAATTTAAAAGAACCTCTTTTTTTTAATTTAAAAAAATATTTTATTCATTTATTTTTGAGAGAGGAGAGTGCAAATGGGGGAGAAGGACAGAGAGAGAAGGAGACACAGAATCCGAAGCAGGTTCCAGGCCCTGAGCTGTCAGCACAGAGCCCGACGTGGTGCTCAAACTCATAAACCATGAAATCGTGACCTGAGCCAAAGTCGGATCCTCAACTGACTGAGCCACCTAGGTACCCCCCCCCAAAAAAAAGAGTCTCTTATAGTTTGCTTCCCTCTCTTTTTTTCTCCCCTTCCCCTATATTCACCTGTTTTGGTTCTTAAATTCCACGTATGAGTGAAATCATATGGTATTTGTCTTTCTCTGACTTATTTTGCTTAGCATTATACTCTCTAAATCCATCCACGTCATTGAAAATGGCAAAAGTCATTCTTTTTTATGGCTGAGTAATATTCCATTGTGTGTGTGTGTGTGTGTGTGTGTGTGTGTGTGTGTGTGTGTGTGTATATATATATATATATATATATATACACCACACCTTCTTTATCCATTCATCAATCAATGGATCTGTCTTCTTTTTGATGGCATTAGTCATGTGCTTTTGAAAGGAATCAGGGAAAGAAGAGGAATTATGTTTGTTTGCCATTTGATTACATGTATCTAGCTCTTAATTTTTTTCTTTCTAGGAATTTTTTAATTCTTCCCTTAAAAGTAGTGGTATCTAATTTGCTGTTATCAAATAACCAATTATTACCAAATAGTTTGCCATTATTAAATAAAATATTTAAATATTTTAATCTTGGTGCTTCTTAGAGATGGTAAAGAAGAACCCATAGCAGTCAAAATTTGTGGCACCAGTCTTCCTGTCAAAACTCAAGTAAATATCGTTGCCTAAAGTTTGTTATTCAAAATTTGAAATGCCTTTTAAAAATTTCTAGTGAGACTTCCAGTTCTCCCTTTGCAAATAATTTTACTAATCAAATTTTTTCTTGATATTTTAGCTAGGTTTGCTAATTAGCTGCTCTTTCTAGAGAGAATATTTTAGAATGATAAAACTAGTAATACATGAGGAGAGTAATAGACTTGTGACCAGGAAATATACCAGAATGCTAATAGTAGCATTTAGGAGGTAAGTATGTATGGGTTTCACTGTAAAATCCTTTCAAAGTTTCTGAGGTGTGAAGGTTTTATAGTAAAATACTAGAGCGGGGAGGAGGGGAAAGCTAGTGAATTGTTGCACAGGACAGATATTGTTACAAATGTTGCTATCCTGTCCTCTGGTAGTTCTGGTTTTGCTTTTTATAGCTCCTGTTATCTGCCTGCGCCAGTAAAGTTATTCTCAGTATAAGCAAATGAAAGCCCAGTTAGCCAGCTATCAGACTATTCAAGCTTATCCCCTAGTGAACAAGGTTTTGAAGTAGGTTCAAAGACAGTTCTGATAATGGTTTTGTCAATAAAGCATCAAGGGTAGTATGACTTTTAAGTTCATAAGCAAAAGTGTCTAAGCAATATATTTGAGAGAGAGGCAGGAATCAATGAGATGATTGGGGTGAGGATTGTTAGCCTAGGAAAAAATAATTCAAGAGGGAAGTCTGGGAAAACAGAGCCACTGTTCCCTTCCATTTATCTTTTATCTTGTCTGTAACTGGATCCTAAAGTTAACCTCCTGCCATGAGAGAAGGACTGTTTTTCCAGCTGGATGAGGAAAGTAGCATATGAGGTCTCCTGTTCTGTGCTGTTCTGTTCTCTGCTCTGACAGCTGATTTGCAAACTAAGTCCAATTCAAAAGTATTTATTAAGTAACCGCTCTCTTTCCAGAATTGTGCGATTTGGGAATTAAAGCATATGAAACGTAATACCGTCTGAGGAACTTGCAGGCTAGTTAAGAAATCTCTTCCTTCTGGCAACGGGCAAATTCAATGAAAGTACAGACTATATAGTCAAGTACCAAATAGAATATAAGTCTTTTAGATTCGAAGAAGGGAACTTTGGCTTGGGCTAGAGCAGTCATGAAGAAAGTTTGAGATAATGCTAAATGATACCTGATATGTTAATAGGTGAGGCAAAGCAGAAAGTCATTTCATGAAAAGAGATCCAGCTTGAGAAAAGAAATGCTACCTCTCTTTAAAAAGACAGTAAGAGGGACTCCTGGGTGGCTCAGTCGGTTAGGCGTCCGACTTCACCCCAGGTCATGATCTTGCGTTTCATGAGTTCAAGCCCCGCGTCAGGCTCTGTGCTGACAGCTCAGAGCCTGGAGCCTGCTTCGGATTCTGTGTCTCCCCTTCTCTCTCTGCCCCTCCCCTGCTTGTGCTCTCTCTCTGTCTCTCAAAAAAAAATGAATAAATATTAAAAATAAATAAATAAATAAAAAGACAGGAAGAAAACTAGACTGACTAAAGAATATTCATTAGAAGTAATGGGAGACAGGCTTCTAAAATCAAAATCAGGGAAGCAACTGTATGGATGAACATTGAGAACATCATGTTAAATGAAATGAGCCAGTCACAAAAAGACATACTGTTAGGATTCCACTTACATGAAGTACCAGTGACCAAGCTGATTGATAGGAAGAGAAAGGAGAAGGTGGTTACCAGGTGCTGGGGGTAAGGGAAGGGGGAATTGTTGCTTTCAAGGGTATAGAGTTTCAGTTTGGCAAGATGAAAGAGTTCAGGAATCTGTTTCACAATAGTGTGAATATAGCAACACTGCTCAGCTTAAAAATGGTTCAGATGGTAAATTTCTTTGTCTCTTTTTTAAAGTGGACACACAATATTCCATTCATGTCAGGTGTGCAACATGCTGCTTCAACAGGTCCCTGTATGCTGTGCTCACCGCAAGTGTAGCTGCCATCTGTCACCATACCGTGCTGTTACAGTACCATTGCCCACATTGCCTGTTGTGTCCCTTTTATCCACATTATCCATTTATTCATTTTATAACTGGAAGCCGGTTTCCCTCTCCCCTCCCCCATTTTACCCATTCCTCCACCACCTCCCCTTTGGCAACCATCAGTTTGTTCTCTGTGTGGGTCTGTTTCTGCTTTTTGCTTGTTTATTCCTTTATTTATTTATATTTATTTTTGATTCCATAGATGAGTGAAATCAGAGGGCATGTATCATTCTCTGACTTATTCCACTTAACATAATACCCTCCAGGCCCATCCATGCTGTCACAAATGGCAGGCTCTCATACAATAGTAAATTTTATATTGTGTGTTTTCTTACCACAATTAAAAAAAAAAAAAAGAAGAAGAAGCAATGGCACACTAAAAAGGGAATCATAAGATAAAATGCAAAGCATCTACACTTTAACTCCAACCTCTTCCTCCAATCCTTATAACCTATACTAGGGCTGAAATTAAAGGAAAACAAATATGGCTGAGAGAAAATTAGAGCCCTAAAGGAAGAAAAGTAACTTATTTTAAATGACTGCAAGGATCCTAAGAAGTTACATATCAAGGTGCTACTGCAAATGTAATATTATAATCAGTATTCTTTCAGGAATGATGGAGGGAAAGAACAGAATAGATAGCTAATTTTAAAGAAGGGGAAAAGTTGGATTGAGGAAAATAAAAGTAGATGGATTTAATGTCCATTTTCATGAAATTCTAGAAAGTCATGATATGAAGACTCTGGAGAAGAACTAGTAATCCAGAAAAACCGGAAAGGCTTCCTCAGAACAAGTTCTTGGTCCACCAACTCTAATGTCCTTTGTGGATTGGTTTAATAATAGAGGATTAAGTGATTCCATGAACATAGGTACATGGGATTCAGCAAATTATTTGGCAAAGTATCTCAAAATGGAAGAGCAGGCCTCTTCCTCTAAGATGAAGTCACAAGGTTCAGAATTTACCCTTCCACCCAAAGCAAACAGATAAATAATATAGGATACAGTGGCTTTCAAAACACTGAAGAGGAGGCAGTGAAGGGATGTGATCTCTGAGAGATGGGAGACAAACGAGCAGCCCAGGGTTTGCCCCAGCTTGCCGCCTCCACAAGTTTCTGGGCCACAGCATAGGGCGGGGTACCTGAGGCACAGTCTCCCTAAGGAGTTGGAATTGTGAGTCCAAGGAAACTAAGATAGCTGGTGTTCATAGGAGAGAGCTGCACAGAGAGAACCCGGGAGAATCCCCAAGAGTATTCAGCAGAGGAAAGAAACAATGCCTGAGTTTGGGGGAAAGAATCATCTATGAGGGTTAAAGGGAACAGCTTACAGTGATCACACAAGGCTCAGGAACAGTCAGTGCCTATTCCCAATAGCCTGACTGGAAAATCTCATAATTTCACAGGGCACTGAGTAGAGTACTTGGGACAGTCCTGCCTCAGTAGTGGGGAACAATTTATTGCTTCGGATCTACGTAATAAATCACAGACGTAAGTCCTGAAGGGATCAAGCTGTTTCCAAGTAACTTAACTATATATCTGGACAAAACTCAAGATTTATAGGAATACAAAATTATCCATCAACCAAAAGGTAAAACTCCTAATGTCTGGCATCCAGCCAAAGATACCATGTGTACGGTAAGGCAGGAAAACATGGTCAACAATGAAAATAATCAACTGAAACTAAGAATTCATATAGCTGTTAGAATTAGCAGATGACATTAAAACAGTTGTTTTGATTATATTCCATATATTCAAAAACTTAAGAAGAGACATGGAGATATAAAAACCCAAATCAAACTTCTAGAAATGGAAACTGCAATGTCTGTGTTGAAAAAAATACCATATAGAATTAATAGTAAATTAGACATTGTAAAAGAAAAGATTAGTGAACTTGAAGACATTGCAGTTAAAATAAAAATGAAATGAGCAAAAAAAAAAAGAGAATCTTATAAAAATGCAGAGAGTATTGGTGAGCTGTGTAACAACTATAGGTGGCCTAAAATATGTGAAATTGAAGTTTCTGAAGGAGAGGATAGAGAAATGGATTAAAAAAATATATTGGCCCAAATCTTTCCAAACTTGATGTAAACTCTACACCCACACATCCAAGAAGCTGAATAAACTCCAAGGACAAGAAACATGAAGACTACTTACTTCACTAAGGCACCTTAAAACCAGTTGATAATGAAAAGAATCTGAAAAGCAACCAGAGGAAAAAAGACAAGTTAGGTAAAAAGGAGCAAATATAAGAATGGCAGCATGGTGCTCATTGAAAACAAGACTAATATTCCTCATATATATATGGTTTTAGCAAATCAAATCTAACAACCTATTAAACAGGTAATACATCATGACCAACTGGATTTATTTATCCCAGGCATGGAGATTTGATTTAACATTTGAAAATCAGTGAGCTGAAAAAGAAAAACATATGATCACTTCAATAGACCTAGAAAAGTTATTTGACAAAATTGAACTTCCTTTCCTGATAAGATTCTTAGTAAACCAGGAATGGATAGGAACTCCCTCAACCTGATAAAGGGCATAAGGGAAAAACCTACAGCTGACCTCATACTGAAAAACTGAATGTGTTCCTCCTAAGATCAGGAATAAGATAAAGATGTCTGCCTGTTCTCTTCACTTCTATTTAGTCTTGGACTGGAGTTTCTAGCTGGTATAGTCAGCCAAGAAAAAGAAACAAAAGATATCCAGACTAGAAAGGAAGAAGGAAAACAATCATTTTTTTCATAAAAAAAAACAACAACAAAAAAAAAAAAACCGTGATTATCAACGTAGGAAATTCTAAGGAGTTCTCAGAAAGTTACTAAAATTGATAAGCATTTAGCAGAGTTGCAAATGCAAGATTAAGATGTCAGAATTAATTATGTATGTACTAACAATAAACAATCAAATTGAAACTTAAACCACTTAACAATAGTGTAACGTTATAAAATATTTAGGGGTGAATCTTGACAAGACATAAAAGACCTGAACACTGGACACTAAAATTCAGTGCTGAAAGAAATTAAAGATCTAATTAAATGGAGAGATTCACTTGGGTGATGGACTCAGTATTGTTAATTCTCCCCAGATTGATCAATCTGTAGATTAAATGAAATCCCATTCGAAATCTCAAGAGGCTTTTTTATAGAAATTAATAAGCTGTTTTTAAATTTAATGTTGAAATGTGAAGAACCTAGAATAACCAAAACAAGTTTGAAAAAGAACACGGTTGAAAGCCTAACACTTCCTGGTTTCAAGACTTACTATAAAGCTATGATAATCAAAACACAGTGATATTGGTATAATGCTAGGTAAATATATCAATGGAACAAAATAGAATCCAGAGAAAACCTGAGATATATTTGAGCACCTGAGTTTTGACGGGTACAAAGACATTGTGATGAGAAAAAAACAGGCTTTTCAACGAAAGGTGCTAGAATAATTTCTGTATGCATAAACAAAAAAATCTGTTCAAGGGGCGCCTAGGTGGCGAAGTCCTTTAAGCGTCTGACTCTTGGTTTCGGCTCAGATCACAATCTCACAGTTTGTGAGTTCGAGCCCCGCGTCAGGCTCTGCTCTGACAGTGGGGTAGCCTACTTGGGATTCTCTCTCTCCCTCTCTGTTCCCCACCCCCTGTCTTTCTTTCAAATAAATAAACTTCAAAAAAAATCAGTTCAAAATGGATCATAGACCTAAATTTAAAACCAACAACTTTTAGTAGAAAATGTAGAAGAAAATCTTTGTGATCTTTGGCTAGGCAAAGATTCTTAAATAACTACACCAGAAGCATGATACCTAAAAGAATGACTTGATCACTTGGTCAAAAATTTATGTATATCTACTTTTTTAAAAATGTTTTTAAGTTTATTTATTCTTGAGAGACAGAGCATGAGCTGGGGAGGGGCAGAGAGAGAAGACTCAGAATCTGAAGCAGGCTCCAGGCTCTGAGCTGATCCAGACACTGAGCTGTCAGTGCACAGCCTGATGCGGGGCTCTGACTCACAAACTGCGAGATCATGACCTGAGCCAAAGTCAGACGCTCAACCGACTGAGCCACCCAGGCGCCCCTAAAATTAAAAAAATATCTACTCTTTGGAATATGTTTGAAAGAGTATGAAAGAAAGCAAAGGAATGAGGAGATACGGCACACACTTGCAAAGTATGTAACTCACAAGAGACTTCTATCTGGGCTATATGACAAATTCTAAAAACTCAAAAATAAGATAACATGCAATCCAGTTTAAAACCTGGCAAATGAACAGATACTTCATAAAAGATACAAGGATGGTAAATATGTTCATGGAAAAAATGCATAACATGATCAAGTACAAATTAAAACTGTATAGTGAGATACTACTATACATGTATTAGACCATCAAAATAGACCCATACCTGAAGAAATGTTGCCCTTCACTTTTGGACTTTGGACTTGTAGGGAAATATAAGGTGTGGAGCATCATTTGAGGAGAAAGTCAAAAAAATCACGGAGATCCTGATTACTGGGGAAAAAATTGGCACTCAAGTCTTCTGCCAACCCAGAAAATCCTCTCCACAAATATAGCAGCAAAAGAAACCATTTAAAAAAATATTTTTATCGTTTAATAAGCGCTAAACCAGATTGCAATTTGCATCACAGGCAGATTGCAAAGACAGAAAATCTCACCTTCCCATATAACCAGGCGGATACAATCCATTATATACATGTTCTGAAGATAAGTGATAACTCGTCCTTAAATAAGAGTACTGTCTCCACAGCACCATTTGCCATACATAGTTCGTTCTAAATTCACGTGGTAATTGGGGTGGCCATCTATGTTAATTAGTTGTCTTTATCCAAAGGAAAAATCATATACTTCCTTCTCTGTGACACGGGGTAGTAAAGCTTTGGAGAAAAGGCACCTAAGCTAGCTTCCCACAGTGATAGAGACATTGGGATGCATCTTCCTCGACGTTCACATTACAAAAGCAGGCCTTTAGAAAAAACTAAATTGTAAAGCTGGCTTTTAAAAAGATATACCTGTGTTTCAGAGGGACAATTAAAAGTTTTCTCAAGGCAGTGATCTAAGAAAAAGGGAAAGAAAGATAAGGTCTTTTGGCACCAGGAAAAACTTAACATTTCGTTATTAACCTTTACAAAACCTTTGCAACCCAGATTGTGTTGTACTGCTGAATTAACCATCCTTTGTCGCTGTCTTCCTCTGGGCTTTTTGTTATAGGAGCAGACCTCCTTTGTTTATGCTTATCCTATAGGATACCTAACCTCTGCATCCTAACTTATGCAGCCCCTAAAAGCAGAGGAAAAGGAGTCCCTCCCAGCTCCCTTATATCTCAAGAGAAAGCCTAAGCCATTGCAGTGATCAGAAATGTCTGCTTTCTTCAGTTTATCCTTAAAAAAAAAAAAAAATGCATGTTTATTTTGCACTTGAATTTGTAATGTACCCACATTAGTTTTAATATTCTTTTTCTTACCCACCCCTTCCCCCTAAGGAAAAAAACTTTAAGATTTGAGAAAAGATGTGGGGAAGAGCAGAGAGGGGCAGGTCTTTTGGAGAGATTAATAATGGCATGTTTTAATGTGTTACCTTTTAGAATATAATTTCCACTGAGTATCTTTAATTTAATTTGATTTCTAACTAGTCTGTTCCAAAGACATTAAACATTACTAGTATAAACGAAATCAAGTTTTAAGTACATTATTTTTTCAGTCTAAGGTTTTTTTTAGAAGTTACATGAGCATATACATGCAAGCCTCTTTGAATTGTAACATCTTCCCATAATATACTAGATATTAGCATAGTTAAGAAGAATAAATGAGTCATCAAGGCTCGGTTGATAAGTAAATAAAGCACTCAGTAAGCACACATTAACTTGACAGTTGGTTCTGTGAGCCTTACCATTTCTCTGTCGACCTTAAATTTGTCTCCTCAGATTTGCTGGACTTTTCTGTCTGTAAAAACTTGCCTGTTTGGTTACTGCCAACACTTGGGGGCACCACCACCTCCACTGAATACCTTGTCTTTAGATAAGAGACAGCTAGAAGAGACATATGTGAACAACATTGAAAATTAGCTCTGGGCGGGGTGGGGGGGGGGTGCCTGGGTGGCTCAATTAAGCCTCCAGCTCTTGATCTCGGCTCAGGTTATGATCTCTCATGTTTCACGTTTCGTGAGTTCGAGCCCTGTGTTGGGCTTTGTGCTGACAGGGCGGAACCTGCTTGGAATTCTCTTTCTACCCCTCCCCAACTTGTGCCTGTGAATGGGTGCTGTCTCTCTCTCAAAATAAACAAACTTAAAAAAAAAAAAAAAAAAACAACTCTACAAATTAAGCTCCACATCCATTCAAACTGAAATGTACTTAATAGCACCTTTTTATATACCTACAGGCTTTGTCAGTGCTGTTTGTCATCTATTAAAACCATAGTTTAAGAAAAATGCTTAGTAGAGGAAAAATTGTAGTGTGGTAACTAATTTAGAGTGTAGACTTTGCTCAACTTTCGCAGCGAAACTCACTCTTCTCCAACTGTTCTGTTTTCAAAATCCTGGTGAAAAATCCTCTTCTGAATGTGTAATCCAAAGTTGAAAAGAATGTTTAGCTATATTATTTTAATTTCAAACATTGATTTTATTATAAATTTGTGAGAATGTATGTGGTGTGTGTTTGTGTGAGTGTGTGTGTGTGTGTGTGTGTGTGTGTGTGTGTGTGTGACTGTACGTCTAAGCCCTGCTCTCCAGTCTTACTCCAGACCCCTTGGCCCAAGGAAGCCAGCAGCGTTTAAGGGCCAAAGGTATCCTGGAGGTTGGGGGTGAAAGTTGTATTAGTTTCCAGCACTGCCTTAACAAGTGACCACACACTTGGTGGAATAACGGAGTTTGAAACCACTTCCCACTGAAGGTTTTCCTTTGCTGGTGGCGGCATCACTTTAATCTTCACCTCTGGCTGCACATAACCTTCCCCGCGCGCGCGTGTGTGTCCAAATCTCCCTGTCCTTTCTCCTGTAAAGATACAAATCATTGGATTTAGGGCCCACCCTAAATCCAGAATGATTTCATCTCAAGATCCTTGACTGATTAATTCCCAAAGACCCTCTTTCCAAATAAGGTCACATTCAGAGTCTCTAGGTGGACGTGAGTAGGGGGGCACTGTTCAACCCACTACAGTAGTTTTTAATTAAAATCCATTTTTAAAATGATGGTTTAAGAATAATATCACTTTGATTATCTAAAACGTCCGCATTCGTTATTTTCTTGATTTTTTACAACCTGTGTTTATATCCGCTATGTTTCCATAGCGTCTCCCGTGGAAAGGAATCATTTTGCTGGAAACTCTTGAATTTTCTGTCTCAAAGAGTGATGAGGTTAGAGTGAGCCTGATGTATCGGCCCACATTTAACAAGAGCCGTGGGATCGTACCGAGCCTAGCATTCCTGGACACGTCAGTGCCCCGAGCTCCACTGTGCTCCTAGTCCCAGAGTTAGCAGACCCAGCAGAGCTTCTTGCTATGCCCAACCAAGTCTGCTTTTTCATTTCCAATGTCTCTGCCCATGACCTGGTGAATAAATCCGAGTCCGGCAGGTCTCAAGGTGTAGGGACAGGGAGTGAGGTTGGAAGCCTGTGACTGTCCATCCAGCTCTACCAGTTACAAAGTTGGTATACAGTCCCTGTTTATCTCAGTGCTGTGTTTTTACTCTGCCATCTAGAACTGTAATAGTAATCAGAAAAAGATTAATGTGCCTGTTTTTAAAATAGGGATTTCAGCAAAACCACTCTAAAGGAATTCTTCCGTGAAGCCTGATGCTAGGCCCAGCTAGTTATTGCTGAAATGAAGAGTTAGAACCCAGATTTCCTGACTCAGTGCAGTTGGTTTTTTTATGCTCACTTTGATAACCCTTTAACAGAATTCAGATTAGAATGTGCCGAACATTATGAGTAAAAGTTATTGTTTGTGTCAGCCCTGTCATTTTGATTTCCAAGTGACCATCATGGCTTGCAGTGCCCGTGGAGAGGTCAGGAGTCTTGCTTTCATATAAACAATGTTACTACCTATTGAGAGCAATTCGAGATTCTTAGACCTCCTGTAAATCCATAGTGTTTCTGAAATTTTTATGTAACACTGCAGTAACTGCTCAAAGTATTAATACTTTGAGTAATACTAAAGTACTAAGTACTTTAATATTATATAGTATTCTATATATAATATATAATATATATTATATATAGAATAGAATATAGAATATTATATATAATGTATACATTATATATAATATTCTATATTATATATATATACATTATATATAATATTCTATATTCTATCCTATATATTATATTATATTATATTTATTATATAATAAAGTACTTAATACTAAAGTATTAAGAGTATGTAAAGTATATAAAGTATTAAGAGTATATAAAAGTCCTTGCTGGGGCGCTTGGGTGGCTCAGCCAGTTAAGCGTCTGACTCTTGATTTTCGCTCAGGTCATGATCTTGAGGTTCCTGAATTCCAGCCCCACATCGGGCTCTGTGCCCCACATCGGGCTCTGTGCTGACAGCATGGAGCCTGCTTGGGAGTCTCTCTCCTTCTCTCTTCCCCTCCCCCATTCTCATGCTCACTCTCACGGTCTCAAAATAAGTAAACTTAAAAAGTCCTTTCTGTGTCCAAATAACGTACTAGTTAGTGCCTCAGTGTCTGCTAATAAATGTGAATTGATTAATTTCTAGTTGTCCTATGAACTGTAATTGGCCAAAACATATGACCGATGTTACATGTGACTCTTAAAAGAACATGAAATACTATGACGCAGTGGTTTCATCCCGATTCACAGCACTGTTGTCTGATGTGCTTCAGACAGGTAGGTGGGGCTTGTTTTCTAACCATCTTACTTCCAAAGTCTAGTTGTGCATCTTACTGGATTTTCTCACACACCGCACTCTTCTAGAACTCATTGTGACTGTGTTTTAGATGATGTGAGTGACTGCGTGACTGAGTTTCATTGTGTGATGTTTTTCATCAAAGCTGCTCAAAGTAGGTTATTGATTTCTTCTGCCACCATAGCTAGATCACACGATCTTCTTGTTGAATTCTAATCAAAGCTTATTTTCTCTCTCTTTTATTTTCAGATATTTGTATCTGCTGTTCTCCAGTGATGACCTTTTACCTTTAGACCACTGGGTATTCAATACAGAGGCTCATCCTCTGCCCGTGTTACATTTAGCCAACACCACACTTTCAGGAAATCCTGCTGTTCGATGAAAAGCAGCTCCAGAAAGACCATTCTCCCCTGTGTTTTGTTTACATGGACCACTACAGAAATCAGTCTGGAGGGGGGGCTTTTGGAAACCTGGACCTCATAAGTCAACATGGCAGGGTGAAACATGACTGTGCCCCACAAGACTTTTCAACTTGTAGATATCTCAACTTTGAAATGATTCCATTTTATACCTGACCAAAACATATTCTGGTATGTGTAGGACAGCGACCTGACACGCTTTGTTTCGTAAGGAGATGGTCACATGGGAAATCATGCCTGTTACTACTGTACTGTTTTTAGAGTCCTGGCATCCGGAGACCAGACTGCCTGAGAATAAGCCAAGAATGCGGAGCACCTTGTGGAAGTGAGGGATGGCCTTTGGAACTGATTATACATTTGTTCCTTCCAAAGTGGAGCAGCTTTCAAATCAGATATTTACTCATCGTTCATCCCTTTTTTCTCCATTTTTAATGGAAGGAACTAAAACAAACAACAAAAGAGCAGTGGAACCGCATCAAGAGCAAGAGGTCTGGCAAAAGACAACAAAAGTACCTGTTCCTGTCTCAGTTTTCAGGTTCCCTGTTGGACAATCAGACTGGCAACCATTTCAACTCTCAATCTATTCCATTGAAATCTCTTGGTTAAATTTGATTTTCTCTGGGGGCATGATCTCACAAAGAATACTCTTCAAGTCTTCGTCTCCATACGGAATCATTGAAACTGTCGTTTATCGAAACCACTACTCACGAGCCTGGGTTTGGGATTTCGTGCATGTTGATCAGTCTAGTGTTGGTAGCATGACGACAAGTGGGGGAAATGCTGCAGTTTGTTGCCTTGAAACCCGTTTTGAGAGAAAGCCTTGGTTTTGTTGGTAGGAGATTTTTTTCCCCAAACCAGCAAATCTACCAAGTGAATTTTATCCACTTTAACCTTCTTACAAATTTAGTAAAATCCCTCAACTTACAACTCTCTGTGGCTTGGCACAATTCGCTATACTATTATGCAGCTCCAAATTTACCTTGATGAGCCAAATTACTTTTACAACCTTATGAAATCAAAAACAAAATACAGTGAAACTTGCTCATACATTCTATCTGAAATGGGAACAGGGGGATCCTGTATTATCTCGTCAGATGAGCGAACTTTTCACAAATATTTTATGTCAAAAATAAAATTCAGCTTTTATTTTCTCCAAGGATATTTATAGAAATCCAAAGAATCAGAACCGCTTCAAAGTAATTTTTAGTGATAAAAGTGTGGTATAATTAATCATATTAACTAAATTTGGGATATATCTAAGGGAGTTTCTCTTACCATAAATAGATTTTGCAGTGATATTTATTTTTAAAGAAATTACTATTTCTTCATATTTGGGGGGGAGGAACTGAAATTTTATCAAGAACTGTATTGTAAGATAAATATGATTGTAAGTTTTCTGTCCCTTGAATTTGTGTCACAGTGCAAGACACTTTTTCTTCTTTACGTTTAATACAAACAGCTTCCATTGACAATAAAAGTTGGGAGCATTATAATCAGTCTAGTATTTACTCTGAACTTGAAGATTTCATGAAACAGTGTTTGTGCAAGAAGCCCACCTTGGAATTCTGAAGGCTTATTTTCTTATTTTGATAGCTTTTCTTTTTCATCTCTTATTAGCACGTAGCAGATTTTAATTGGAGAAAAGATTTAATAAATTAACATAATTAAGTATTTTCTAAGGGTGATCATCTTACGCCACAAATCGTCCTCACAGTTCAGCAGTCGATCCATAAATGATAACCAAACCCGAGATTTTTCAGGATACGTAGGAAATAAGGATGTGGAGCCAGTTGCATTATTTAAGTTTTTAAGAGAGTTAAATTTTAGCACACATTTTGAAATTATAGTATGTTTTACTACTTGAAAAGTTAAAATTTTGAAATGAGAAGGGGAGATGACTAACCTGAGAAAGGGAGAATATTTGGTTCTCCAAAAAACGTTAGCCTTCTTCCTAAAAGTAGCATAAGCCCACTTAGGAGTCACTAAAAAACGTGAACCCCTTGAGGTGGCGAAGACCCAGAGCCGCTGAGTAGACGGCAGCGAGTCTGCCCGTACCCTGTTCAGAAGAGGGCAGAGTAAGGGGCCTTCTTGGTCTCCCAGGAGCTTCTCAAGGAAAGAGAAGACAGAGCCTCCGCCCCCTCGGCTGACTGGGGCTTAAGAGAAGGCAGAGAGGTGCGTGAGTATGGCCCTTTCTGTGCAAGCGAAGAATCCGGAGAGGGGCAGGGGAAGCTTCGGTCGTCTTCACTGCCTGCTCCCTCCCTGTGATGGTAAGACTAGAGCTGACCCCAACGCTTCCATTGTTTTCTTCTCTGGATACCAAAGGCAATTAAAGTCAGCTACAAAGGACTTGCCAGTGTCATGTTTTGTTTTTATTACAGATTTTTAAAATTGTTTCCTCCAGAATCAATCCTTGTCCTGTATTCTACTTAGTTTCCAAGAGTATTTACTTTCTTCCATCCCTCCCAGTCCTTTGCATCTCGTAGACCTTATTCCTCAGGTTAAAATACTCATTACACGTCTAAGACTCTCTGCAAAGAACCTAGAGATGCTCCTTTCCAGATGCCTCTTCAGAGAGCTGACACCCCGCTTTGTGCCTTTGGCGTAAGTGTGCTGAGTAGGCCGATCAGTTGGCACATGAAAGAAAAGAAAAATGGAGGTTGAACACCCCTCTCCCTTCTGCGTTTCTCTTTTAGAATTTTAGATTCATGCTTTTTTGTTGAAACTGGTATAAAATTGATCAAACCAAGCGAGTGCGGTCCTAACCAAGAAGTCTCAGCGCAGAAAAACAAGGCCCCGGTCAGAGGGTTCGTTCTTTCTGTCCTGTGTCTGGCACCACCTTACTTCTGTCTTTGAGCAGATGTTTATATGTAAATGTAAAACCTGGATATTGGAGGAGTGTGTTCCTTTTGTGGAATGTTGATCCTCATTCTCTGTGATGTCATCTGAGGCACCCCAGGGTGCCACGCGGTTTGGAATCGGGACCATCAGCTTCTCCTCTCCACTCTCCATTGCCAAAGTCTTTGTCAGAGCCACAGATCTGTCGATAAAAGATTGCGCTTGCCATTCTCATTATGCAGCTTCCCCTCAAGCCTGGATTTCCATGAATGAATGCGTGAGTGAGTGAGAGAATGAGTGTGCAAACACGGAGTACCTAGTAGGTGCCGAGCCTTACGCCAGGCACTCGCGAGCATCAGACGTTTTGTGATTCCAGTGGCATGCATACCATTTCCACTGTTTCCCAGTCTGAGTCATATTACAAAATCCCTAATTTTATATGTCACTTAAAGAGAAAAATAAATGGTTTATAATATATTTTAAGCAACGTGTTACTATATAATACTAAGAGCTATCATTGTAGCTAATAACTAAAGCCTCTTGGAAAATGTTAAAGACATACTTGACTTCTGATGCAACTTTGACTAAAATATTTACTTTTGAAGTAAATTAAAGCATTCTTCTTTTGCTATATCACCCTAATTATATAATTAAAAATTAATGTTTTATAGAAACGCTGGTTATTTTATATTCACGTACATTTTGTCATGGGTCAAATTTGCAGTTGTATGTTGTTTTTGCTCTGCCAATGGCCCTACTGATGGTCCCATGCTGTTGAATATAAAGAAAAATATACTAAAATATTTCTAAGTTCCAAATAATAGTTTCTAGTAATTGTGCTTTGAATTCTTATTTTCCTTTAGGTCTCCTTCCCTTCAAATTGGCTAACTCCTATCTTATCCACCCTTTACATAGATACATACATAAACACAATTATACACAGATTTTTAATATGGTCTGTGTTTGTTGACAAACACTAGCAAACACAGTTGTTAGTAAGTTTTGGCTACACACCTCGTAAGCAGAATAGTTGAATAACCAGATTATGATCTGGAGATATTTTAGTGTACTTATTCTGGCTCAAGAACACAGGTGAAGATGATTTTCTGTTAACTTCAGCCCATTCAGATCATGATGGAAACATTCTTTGACCTCTCACGGGGCAGCAAGCTTTTCCGTAAAGGGCCAGATGGTATTTTGGGCTTTCTACACCGTACGGTCTCTCTCTACTACTCAGCTCTGCCATTGGAACGTATGAAAGTTGGTGGAGACATTATGTAAGTGAAGGAGTATAGCTGCGTTCCAATCAGACTTGATTGACAAAAGCATGGGGAGCTGGGTTTGGCCCCCGGGTCATAATCGTTAACTCTGGATCCCACGTTTAATTTCTGTAAGACCCTGTAATCCTTGATCTGCATCTTTTCTCTGTGTTTGGGTTACGCAATTCATTTTTGAAGCAGAAAGGTGTGTGTCTGCACGATTGTAAACCGAACGCTGTATGTTTTGCTGTCTTGAAAATAGATGCACTCTTCTGGACTCCAGGTCGCAGTATCATATGACTGTCATGAAAGAGGCAATTTCGTTTGTTTTGGGGGCATGGCACTTGCCTTGTCATTTAATGCCACGGTTCCAGACCCCATGTAAAAAGGAGGGTCTCTGTGGTGTCCAAATATTCTGTTCTCTCCAAGTTCTGCCTGCTCGTTGACCTTTGGACCAGGACTCTGGATTGCTGGAGCTGGAAAAACTCCTCCACTTGAGTACTTTTAGATCCCTCCAATGAGAATAAGCTAGAATCTGACCTCTGTGCTGCAAAAACCAATCTCTTGAAAAAATTTAAGCAACAGAAAATGGGTTACGTGCCTCATTTGCCGTTTGGCAGCCACTATCCCTCTTTTAGACTGCAGGATGGTACCGCTTCTGTTACCTCGTGAACAGCCTAAATCTGAGGAGTGTAGAGAAAAGATCTGTCCAAAAGGAGAGTTCTCTTGTACTGCATAACTTGACTCAAATCCTGTACAAGCCAGTACCATTATTTCAGAGTGTCGATATGCATCATATCTAAATGAAGGCGTCCCTCAATCTCAGCCTTACATTTCCAATGTGTAACAACTCATCTCCTAAACTTGGCTCGGGCCCAGCAGCACTCATGAAATGACTCAAAGTTACACGACTCCCTGTCACTAGTAGATACGTTGCAGCGCACCAGTCACCGTGTGAGAGAGATTTTTCACTAAGGAGTTTATCAAGTAGGTATTTCACTAGTTTGGGAAATTCTAGAGGGAGAGCCTGTAACTGAGCTACCTTTCTGGGTCCGACATCCACAGACGGCTTCGGTTCAGCGTGGACGTGAAGCATGTGGATGCACACAGACACATAAGCCCACATACGTACATGTTAATAGGCAGATTTTAAACAGTTGGCAGATGTCTTAGCAGCTATTGAGTGCTACAGAATTCTGCAAATTGCTTACCAGAACACTCCATAGAGATAAGCTCAGCTTGCTCTTGGGAAAAATTATTTCTTTGAAAACAAGTTAGTTTGGGTTGGATTAACTAAATAAGGCATCCCCAGTTTTAATTACTAGATTTGGAGATTGAAATGCCATTCCTCAATCTCACTGGTCTCAAATTCACTGATAAAACTTTTCCCTCAGCTAGTGAGTGGGGTAAGTATAACCTCCTAAAATCGGTACCCACTGGCCGCTCTTGAGCTGATTTCCAGTCATGTCCTCCATATGTAATTTTTATAAGTTCAAGGTAATACTGTATATTAAAGATCAAATAAAGATGTTCCTTCAGTGAAAGTCTTTGTTCATCCTTCATTTGTACCCACTGATCGCAACACAGTTCGGTCTTCCTACTTACACGACATCTTTGGCCCATTTTTCGGTAGCTGGTAATCTTCAGTCTCCCACCTCCAGAGAGGATTTCTTTGGGTTCAGCTCATCTTCACATTTATTGATGTTATAGAAAGGGGAAGAGCTTGAGTCAAGGGTAGTTTTTACCCCATCTGATTTTGAAAAGACCAACTATAGACCGATGTAACAATCTTAACGGTAGTGCTGTGCCGGTACCTCGTCTAGTCCAACCTCTGAGGTCATCAAGCTTCAATCTCACCTTAATCACTGGACCTCATTCTGTCACATTAAAATGTGACCTGATTCTTGGGCAAAAGCCTCGGGGGCTTGAGTAGGATCAGCTGGACTACAGAGTGGTTTAATCTACTGATGCCATAAAGACACGGGATATTTAAAACCCTAAGCCCATGTGGCATCCAGTTAGGTAATGGGAAAACCTTCTGAAGCAGCAGCTAATTTACACCCTCGGGGTCTCTTTCTTTCCAGCACAGTCAATGTCAACTTAACATTTTAAGCTTGGAAATTTACGTTGCCAGTGTACCAAAATGCATTGTGGGCTTACCTTTTCAAGACCAACTTAAAATAGGACCAGATACAAGAACAAGGATCTCCAAATGACTATGATTTGATAAAATCTGGGCCTGTCTGCCAGATACCTGAAATTTCCACCAGTATTTTACTGGGTTGCAAAAGACTGTCACTGTGCAAATAGCCTTTGTGTTAAGAGAATGGGTTCAGCATAGAAGGCATCATAGATGGGTGATTGCCAGGGACTAGGGGGTGGGGGAAATGGGGGGAAATGTTGGCCAAAGGGCACAAGCCTCTATAAGGTAAATAAGTTCTGGGAATGTAATGTACCGATGGTGACCATCGGTCATTTTATTAATGACCGTATTCTAATTAATACCATATTCCCTACTTGAAACTTGCTAAGAAAGTAGAAATTTTAGTGTTCTCACCACACACACAGAAGTATGTAAGATGATGAATATGTTAACCTTATTGTGGTTATCATTGCACAATATATATCAGCAAATCACATGCACCTTGAGTTTGTACCACTTATATATCAATACAGCTGTTTTTAAAAAAACATAGGAAAAAAAGCTTTTTTTAAAAAAAAGCTTTGCCGAGATATAAGTGGCATACCACATAAGATGAGACTGTAGGTCATTGGCTGACCTAACAATTTCTTTTTATTTTGTGGTAAAACATAACATAAAATTTGCCCTTTTAACCAGTTTTAAGCATATAGTCCCTTGGCATTAATAGTTACATTAATGATGTTGTGTAACCGCCATCACTATCTCCAAAATGTGCTTTTCACTGCAGATAATCTCTATAACCATTAAGAAATAACTCCCCATTCTCCCCTTGCAAAAAATCCCAATTTCTTAACACCAAGGGAAATCACAATTTTCTTGTTGGTAAAAGCAGGATAGTACAGAATTTTTAGAATTCTCTTTTGAGAAAAATCCATATACCTGGCCTGAAATGAGCTCACGAGTTCATTTAGTTTTTAATGATTTTTATTAGCAGATCCAAGTCATCATTTCTGAAGGAATAGAAATTGTTTTTTAATAAGGAGGGGAAGGGCGGTTAGAACAGGGCAGTAAAGGGACACGTGGGTGGCTCAGTCAGTTGAGGTCTGATGCTTGATTTCGGCTCAGGTCGTGATCCCAGGGGAGTGGGATGGAGCCCTGTGTGGGGCTCTGTGCTGAGTGTGGAGCCTGCTTAAGATTCTCTCTCTGCCTGCCTTTGCCCCTCCCCTGCTCACGCTCTCTCTCTGTAAACCAAAAAAAAAAAAGGGGGGGGGGAGGAGGAGGGGGCAGCGGAGGAGAGAAAAGAACAGGGCAGTAAAGAGCCCAGAAAACCATCTAGCTCTACCCCTCTTCATTTTATACATAAAGAAATTAAAACCAAAAGAGGGGTAAAATAAAGGCATTAGATGATCTTTAAGATGGTTTTCCAGTTTCATCATTCATGATTCTATGAAATAAGACTTGTGCAGTTTTGCTTTAAAAAAGTTTAATAGCAAGCAAATATGTTCATAATGTGAACCAAGCAGTTTGTTGAAGCAGTTTAAAAACCATTGAAGTCACTTTTTTGCTCACATACACAGAAAAACAAAACAAAACACTAAAAGTGGCATTTATCTTTGTGGGGTAAGATGTAAGAATTTTATGGTATTTGTTCAACTTTAAAGAAAAAACCGCTTCATTGAGGTGGGATTTACATATGGCTTTCCCGTTTTAGGTGGGAATATTAGTGCTTGTTGAGTAAGCTTAGAGGCTCCTACAACACTCTCATAAGCCACAAAGACCCTGCCTGCCCATTTGCAATCAGTCTTCATTCCTAGCCTAGCCTCTGACAACCACTAATCTACGTTGTGTCTATAGATTTGCCTTTTCTGGACATTTCGTATAAATGGCATCATTCATATGTGGTCTTTTGCACGTGGCTTCTTTAACCTAGCAAAACGTTTCAAGCTTTATCCATGCGGTAGCAAGTATCAGGAGTTCGTTCCTTTTTGTTGCTGGAAATAACTTCATTGTATGGATATACCATATTTTGTTTATCCACTCACCAAGGGACGAACGTTGTACGTTTGGATCGTCTCCACTTTTTGGCTATTGTGAAAACGCTGTCAGGAACATTTGCATAAAAGTCCTTGCGCGGACATACTTTTCCATTTCTCTCGGGTATGTACTTAGGAGTGGAATTGCTAGGTAATAAGTAAAGTTATGGGTAACTCTTGAAGAAACTACCAAACTGTCTTCCAAACTGTTTTTTTTTTCCATTCCCACCAGCTGTGTACAAGGGTGAGAGGATCAGTTTCTCCACATCCCCCACCAACGTTTGTTATTTTTGATCTTTTTTATAGCTGTTTTAGTGGGTGTGAAGTTGTAGCTCAATGTAGTTTTAATTTGCATTTCCCTAATGACTAATGGTTGGCTCTCTATGCTCTTAGCCACTCGTGTGTCTTTTGTAAAATGTCTGCTCAAATATTATGCCCATTTAAAAAATAGGATTGTCTGTCTTACTGAGTTGTAAGAGCTCTTTCTGTATTCTATGTTTATTTTCTTTAACATTGTGGTTTTTCTCTCCTTTTTTTTTTTTTTTCTAAATGTTGCATTTAGGGGCGCCTGGGTGGCGCAGTCGGTTAAGTGTCCGACTTCAGCTCAGGTCACGATCTCACAGTCCGTGAGTTTGAGCCCCGCGTCGGGCTCTGGGCTGATGGCTCAGAGCCTGGAGCCTGCTTCAGATTCTGTGTCTCCCTCTCTCTCTGCCCCTCCCCCGTTCATGCTCTGTCTCTCTCTGTCTCAAAAATAAATAAACGTTGAAAAAAAATTTTTAAAAATAAAAAAAAAAATAAATGTTGCATTTACTGTTTGTGAGACACGTGAGTGGGGGAGGTGTAAAGAGAGGGGGACAGAGAACCCCAGCGGGCTCTGTGCTGACAGGCTGACGGCAGTGAGCCCGACGCAGGGCTCGAATGCACGAACTTCGAGATCATGGCCTGAGCTGAAGTCAGATGCTCAACCAACTGAGCCGCCCAGGCGCTGCATATCTTTTCATTTTTAATGGTGTATTTTGAAATACAAAATATTTTGATTTCGATAATGGACAGTTTACCAACATTTTGTTTTACAGATTGTCCTCTTTTTTTTGCCTAATCCAAGGTTACAGAAACTTGAGACTATGAAACTATGACTAGAAAACTATGTTTTCTCCTAAAAGTTTTATAATTTTAGCTCTTACATTTTAGGTCTCCGATCCATTTTGAATTAATTTTTATGGTAACGGTCTACAGTCATTTTTGCATGTGAGTATTTAATTGTCCTAGTACTATTTATTGAAAAGATTGCTCTTTCCCTATTAAAATTGCTTTGATACCTTTGTGAAATATCCATTGATCATAAATGTGAGATTTTATTGCCGAATTCTTAATTATTTTTCCATTGATCTATGCCTTTCCTTGTGCCAATACCACATTAGGTTGATTACTATTGCTTTAGGGCAGTGGTTCTCAACCAAGGGGTAATTTTACCCTACCTCCCCATTTGGCAATGTCTGAAGACATTTTTTTTTTTTTTGAAAGAGAGAGAGAGAGAGAGAGAGAGAGAGAGAGAGAGAGAATCTGAAGCAGGCTCCACACTCAGCACAGAGCTGGACACCAGGCTCAATCCCACGACCCCGGGATCATGACCTGAGCTGAAATCAAGAGTCTGATGCTCAACCAAGTCACCCAGGAGCCGCTGAAGACAGTTTTGATTGTCATGACTGTGGGGCAGGGGAGTGCTGCTGACATTAGTGGGTGAAGACCGGGGACAGAGATAGTATTTATTCACTCCTTTCCCCACCTTGATAATAGCTTACTCTTCGGTTTGTTGGCATAGCTTACAATTTTTACTAAAAAGAGGACATTTCACGTAATATGTTTTTATAATGACTGTGGATTCGGATCTGTTCTCCTCCACCCAAGGAGGTGGTGGTGGTTGCTATTGCTGTGTTTTGTGTAGTGCTTTCCTTGCACTAATTGTATGGACGTTGTCTTTCCTGGCCACCGAGGTCTCTGCTCAGTTTTGTACTTTTTTTTTTTTAATGCTTATTTATTTTTGAGAGAGACAGAGACAGAGTGTGAGCGGGGGAGGGGCAGAGAGAAGGGGAGACAGAATCTGAAGGAGGCTCCAGGCTCTGAGCAAGCTATCAGCACAGAGCCTGATGCGGGGCGCGAACTCACAAACTGTGAGATCATGACCTGAGCCGACGTCGGATGCTTAACCGACTGAGCCACCCAGGCGCCCCTCAGTTTTGTACTTTTAAATCTTCTATTTTTAGATCTGGCTTCCCGGAGTCATCCCTGTGTCAGCATTACTTAGAGGTCAGTCAATAATTTGTCAAAAGTTGTACTCAAATACCTTGGCCAGTGGAGCTGTGTGTAGGTTGGGGAACCCATTCAAAGTTCAGGAAGTTTACATGCCTTCCCTAGCTTTTGACCGTAGGCCCTCGTGTGTGTGTGTGTGTGTGTGTGTGTGTGTGTGTGTGTGTGTGTGTATGCATGCGGGCTGCCTGTATCCAAGGTCTCACATTCATCCAGGGATGTATATAAAAGGTCTGGGGCTCCTTCTGGTCTCGCTGAATGTGTGCTCTGCTCGGCCCTGCTTTTGTGTGCAGCCTACCGGACCGCCAGGGATGTGTGGCCAGCTAGAGTGTGGTTGTGTCACTCCACAAATCTAGCTCCCTGCTACGTTTCTGGCCAGTGTGCCAGTGTGTTGATTGTCCCCACCAGAATTCAAACCTCAGGCTAGCTGCATTCACCTTTCCCATTCATTGGCCACTGAGATGGCTTCTGTTGCTAACAATGCCCAAGGGAGTGTTTTTCTGCACACCACTCTCAACCAAGTGGTCCCCTCCCAGCTTGTCCTGCTCTGCTAGATAGACCTGCCACTGGGAAGGGGCTGGAAGAGGGCAGGAGCAGCTCTAGGCTAAAATACCACAGGCACACTGTTCTTACCCCCAAGTCAGAGATTTTTCTTCAATAAGCACTTGTTGATTTATTGTACACCTTTGCTCAACTTCAAGAAATGTCCGTTTTGTTACTTTGGGGCGGAGGGGGGGAAGGATCTCTCCTCACTCTGCCATTTGCCATTCCAGGAATAAATAGAAGATGGATGGATGGATGGAAGGATATCTTTATGGACATTCTTCATAAATTTCTCTACAAATTGTAGCCTTCTTAAAAGCTTTATTCTTTAATCCTGTTCATCGTTTGTGTTCCCACATACTGAAAATTTTACAGAACTTTCCTCGACTTCCTCCAGTTTCAAGAGACTTCTTGCATATTTGTACATCCATCGTCCTTTATATCGTTGTGCCCTACCTTCATTGTGGGCACGCCTTTACTTCCTCAACTAGATTGTCAGCGGCTTAAGGGCGTAGCCAGTATACTAGTCACCTTTTTAATCCACTTAACAGCCTAAATATGTGTTGAACGAACCCCCAGTTCTCAGGCCTCGGTACTTACCACCAGACCAGACTGCCCCATTTAAGGCGGATTATAGTCCATTCCTCTTGATTTGGAGTTTTCTATCAACAAAAACTTTATCAAAGCCACAGACACTAAGAAAAGTCTAAGTGTCATAAAAGGGATATGGTATGCATTGTGTCCTTTTTATGCAAATGTGCTGTTGACACACAGAATGTCAGGAAATCCTAGTGGGAGGAACAGGGATCTCTTGATTAGTTAGGACTCCAAAATTGTAGACCTTAGTCTTCCCCTGACTGATTGCAAGGCCTTACATAAGTCATTCAACTTTTCTGGAGCTCGGTGCATGTTCTATAAAATGAAGGACCTGGGCTAGAAAATTTGAATATGATGCATAAAATAATTAAATGGTTATTATGTTCCGCACACGTTTATTGAACTTCCACGGTTTCCAGAAGCTCTAAAAAGCTTCAAATATACACAAATGAAAATAAAATCTGGGGCGCCTGGGTGACTCAGTCTGTTGAGCGTCCGACTTCGGCTCAGGTCATGATCTCAGGGTTTGTGGGTTTGAGCTCCATGTCAGGCTCTGTGCTGACAGATCAGAGCCTGGAGCCTGCTTCCAATTCTGTCTCCCTCTCTCTCTGCCTCTCCCCTGCTCATGTTCTGTCTCTCTCTGTCTCAAAAATAAAGATAAACATTAAAAAAAAATTTTTTTTTAAATCTCCACCCTCAACCAGGGACTGGCCTGCTTGATATTGTGACAAATGCTCTAAGAGCAGAATACATTGTGTCTTATATACAGCAAGAGGAGCACGTAATCAAGCTTAGGATGGGTTTGGAGGGGAGAGGATCACCAAGAGAGATTCTTCAGGAGCTGATATTTGAACTAAATTGTAAGAGGAAGTGGGTTTGAAGATGAGGAAAGGAGGCATTTGATAAGGCAAAGAAAGATACCTGAAGAAGCAGGGGGTATGATTTCCAAAGGTGAGAAGACTAGCCTTGAACTTGAGAAAGGACATCCGCTTCACAGAGACCCACGAAACAATGCTGTTCTCTTCAGGCCCCGAGACTGCATTGCCCATGGCCCGCATTAGGCCCACAGGGGGCCCTCCAAGGGTCCCGGGAGTGCCTCTCCCTTCTGAAAGCCTGGGTTCAGCCGTCTCCAAGGAAAGACAAAAAAAGACTTCACTTAGGAAGTGGTTGAGGGACTCTCCTGAAAATGTCTTTCAAAAATACTCATTAAAACTTTGACTCCAAAACGAGGAAGCGTGGCCTCTGTGTTTTCAAACAGTTCAGCGGCAGGAAGCCAGAAATGCAGGCCACTAGAGGGCGATGGTCTCAATTTACTTTATTTTTATTTATTTGCTCTTCAGCAGGCTGAAGCCTGTGAGGCCAGAGCCGCAGTGAAACCTCTTGTGTGTTTCAATACACCCTAACGTCAGCTAACAGAGGATGCCACAGCTCCTGCTGCGGGACAAAACTGACACTGAGGCTTCTCCGGGACCTACAGCGGTCCCACCTGCCCCGGAGCTCATGCCGCACGGAAACCAAGTCAGCGATGGGATGTTTGCCGAACAGAAGACAAACGTCGCCTGAAAAAGACTTCTCCATTTCCCTCCAAATATGCCCCTCCTTCCTTTAAAGCCTTTGAACTTCTAGGTAAGAGTCGTTAGAAGATGAAAAATAGCTCCGTCAGAAGACAGACCTAGGAAAATTCTAATTCCAACCCTACAAATGATTTTAGCTCAACAGATATATTGTGGAACGGTATATGTAATAACGTTGCATAAATGAAATTGTAATCGCCCGCTGGTTTTCCTATTTATACAGCTCCGCTTGTGTCCTTTCGGAATTATTTTTTCTTTGAACATTTACTGAGCCTCCATGTGCCAGAACCGTGCCCGGCACTGGAGATACAGCATCAACTCTGGCAATTGGGGATCCACTTGTGGCTAGAAGAGGTTAGATGGGCAAGCCGGAGAGCACGCTCTCTAGGAAAGGTGTGCACCTGCTGCCACCGGAGCTTGGGAGAAGGCACTGCGGGAATGGGGGCAGGAGGATGTGCCAGGGCGACCACGAGCCCTGACTGTGAGTCCTCCCTGTCTGTGAAGTGAGTGTTCCTAAGCAAGGGCAAGGTTTGAGGGCGAGGGCTGCACCTTTGGGAGTAGGCAGGGCTCCTAGGCGGCCAGCAGAGCGCAGAGGAACCCAAACCACCCTCACTCGGAGGAAGCACGAGGCTGAAGTTTGAGGGATGGGGAGCTTGTTGGATGTGGGAGGAGCCGGGCTGCAGCACACAGGGAAAGACATTCTAGGAAAAGCGAGCATCAACTTTAAGACACGGAGGCGAGGAGGAGAGCGCATGTTACAGCCACCAGCCCGTCCAGGCAGGGCTGCAGGGTGGTCATCGTGGTACGTGGCGGGGTCCAGCGAGCTGGGGGCAGCCCGGAGACATGCCCGGGCCCAGTCACCTGACAGCCAGCCATCTACTGCAGAGAGCTGGGCTTTTACTGGGGCCAGAGAGAGCCCTGGGTGATGGAGCGCGCAAGACCCATCGCTCTGTGTTTTTAAGGGGTCTGCGTGGACAACCCATGGCTGGGGGCAGGCCGTTAGGAGGCTACTGAATTAATCCAGGTGAGGAACCGTGATGACTCAGACCAGTAGTGAGGACAGTGAGTTGGTCTGTATTCGGAAGGAAAAGCCAACGCGATTTGTTCACTGATTGGCGATCACTGCGTGCAGAAGAGACAAGTCAAGGTTGGCTCCCAAGTGTTTGACCGGAGCGATGGCAGGATGGAGTTACCCTTCGCTGAATGGGAAAGACGAAGATCTGGGAGGGGTGCGGTGAGGGGTTTGCTGGAGTTCACCAGAGTCCAGGCTGGAGGGGAAACCTTGGCTACCTAGCCACATGGCTGCCTTGCGGTCATGCAGGGGGACACTCACTTAGCAGCAAGAGAGGGAAGCCTTGGGGAAGTGGGGTGGGGGGCTGAGGTCCAGGGGAAGAGAGTGAAGACCGTGGCTGAAGGGGGTGGGAGACACCACCACACGAGTGCTGGGAATCCACCACTGGGCTCGGCAACCTGGGCTCATTGGTGACCTTGACAGAGACTCTTCTGTGGAACGGTGGGGACCAAAGCCAGTTCGGGGCGGGATCAAGAAGAAGCGGGAGGGGAAGAGATGGAGACCAGTGTCAACAACTCTTCAGAAGAGTTTTGCTGCAATGAGGAGTGTGAAAACAGGCCGTAGCCACGCAAAAGAGGCTCGGGACCAAGGACAGGTTTTCTTTTAGAAGGACATATTGTGACGTGTTCCAATGGAAACATCCAGGAGGGAGAATCTGCTGTTGTGGGAGGAAGGGTGGCCACTGGAGCCGTGTGGCTAGGGGGGTAAGGGTGTGCAATGGTTGGTGCCCGGGAGAAGGTGGAGGAGGTGGGATCTAAGGAGATTTAAGGAGAAAGGAGGTGAGAAAAGGCGTCAGAAACAGTTTCAGGGGAACGGGGAAATACGGAAGACTGAGGAAGCTGCCTCCGTTTCATCATCTGCTGTAAGAACTCTACCAGCCATCTTCCATCAATGCTCACACCAAGGGCCATTGAAAAAGCCAAATGAAATTTTAACAAGGAAAGAGAAATCTTTTTAAAAGCGTTGAAGAACTAAAAGCTAGCAGAGTATCATCAGACCCAAATCTGGAAGCCGTGAACCCAAAGAAGTCAGACCCACGCTCAAGGCCACCTTTGACCCAAGGGCATTTGGTGATAGGGAAGAAACTGCTGGGGCACTGAGTTCCTCAGCGGCACCGGAGCGGGGCATCCAATTCAGCTGCCCGCACGGATTCCCCGTCCTTCGGGCTCCCCCTCAGTCCTCTGTGCGTCTGTGGGACACTGCCAGGCACCCCTCTGGGCACCGCGGGGACAGGACACAACCCTGGATGTGGGGGGAGGGGCAGCTCAGGCCGGGGTCCCTGAGGGCCCAGGTGAGAATAAATGCACAGGTGGTCAGGAGGCTGACTGATCCACTCCCCTCACTACCCCCTCTTGCTCTGGAAGATGGAAAGCCCTGTGGCGCAAGGCTGGGGGGGGGGGGGGGAGGAGAAAAGCACAGGACCAGGTGGGAGGGGCCGGGCCTTCCAGGGTTCTGCATGTGGGTGTTCACACCACCCTCTCCCCCGCCCCTGTGGGTGCCACTGCCTTGTTGACCTCTTGGAGCAGGGAGCTGGGGGGGGGCACCCCAAGGTCTCATATCTGACCTTGCACTTCAGAGGCCCTCTCTGCTCACAGGCCAGCCTTCAGTGGAGCCCACAAGCCCACGTCCGTGCCCACGCCAAGTCTGGTCATTTTTCTAGCCTCTCACTCACCGCTCCCTCCCGGCTTCACTTTACTGGCACCAGAATGGGCAGCTCAGCTGGCAGACAGGGGAAGGAAATCAACGGGGCCCGCAGGAGCCAGCGGGCCCCAGAAGGGACATATGCAGCATGTGCCTGGAGGATGGGGCAGGGGAGGTAGGGAAGCCGGGTGGGGCGTGTGCGAGAATGTGAGGCATATATGGTGTGTGTTGATGCCCTGGGCCGGCCCTGGGGTCCCACCTCTCTTGACTGCAGGGAGCATAGCCGATGTGGGCCAGCAAGAACCTCTAAAGTCCTGTGCTGAGGGGCATTTTATTTATTTGTTTATTTTTAATATCTAACATTTATTTTTGAAAGAGAGACAGAGCACAAGCAGGGGAGGGGCAGGGAGGGGCGGGGCGGGGGTGGGGGGGACACAGGATCCGAAGCAGGCTCCAGGCTCCGAGCTGTCAGCACAGAGCCCGACACGGGGCTCGAACCCACGAACAGTGAGATCGTGACCTGAGCCAGAGTCGGACGCTTAACCGACTGAGCCCCCCAAGGCGCCCCTAGCAAAGGGCATCCCAAGCCAGAAAGAATGAGGTCAAAGGCAGGCAACGAAACCCCCGCTCTGCATGTAGGGCTGAAGCAGCCCCCACCCCCGCTTCCTAGTCAAGGTCGGCAGAAGCGATGGAAGAGACGCCTGGTGTGGCTTTGGGCCCGGGGCTGTCAGTGTTCAGTGCACGGAGCGGGACTCAGGCACAAGGGACTTATGACAAGAATATGCAGGGACTCAGACCGTCTACAGAAAGCTGGAGGCACAGGCTTGGAGAATGGGTAGGCACCAGGGATTCAGGAAGCCGGGCCACAGACACCCCTGGGCAGGAGGCCACCGTCAGACACGGTCTCCATCGTGGGACCATCGCGGCCTATTCTTAGTGACCCCTTGCTTTGCAACGTCACGCAAGGTTTGAAGTTTGTGTTCGGGGTGAACAGTGGAGAGGGGGCAGCAGGGGGCAGCTTTTGTCCTCTGAGACTCATGTCTCAAGGGATTCCGTAAACCTTCGAAGGCCGTCTGGGTGCTGGCAAGCAGCACCAACAGAAAAGACAGATGATCCATAAAGTCAAACCCTCGAGGTTCGAATCTCAGGTCCGGGATGTGCTCGCCGCGTGACCGTGAGCCATGGATCGACCCTCCCTAAGGCTCAATCTGCTCATCTGAAAAATGGTATAATTCCCCTCGAATAGGGTGGTTGTGGCGATCAAAGAGCCTGTCCCCCACACGGCATCACAAGGCTGGACCCGCTGAGGCTCAGACCACCTTGCTCCCTGAACAGCTGTCCTGCTGGCTGGCAGCCAGGCCGAGGGGTCGGGTCTTCACTCAGAGACGCCATTCGGCTCCAGCCTTGCTCAACGAACCCCCAGTCTATGTGGCTTTTACAGGTGACAGTGGTTGCATACATCCTGTGAAGCCTAGATCCCTCGGTAACTCAGGCTCTTGTTATTCAGCTTGACAAAACGCCCTTGTATTCCAGGCCCTTCTGAAATGCCAGGCGCCCCGATAATCACATTACAAACATCATCTTATGCAATCCTCGTGACAAAGCATGAGGTAGGTACTCTGGTAGCTCCCGTTTTCAGGTGAGGACACTGAGCCTCGAAGAGCCTGAGTGGTTTCCCCGTGATGCTTTGAAACAAGAGCCCCTTCTCCTCACCGCTAGGCCGCACCACCTCTGGCAGTGGCTAATGGAGTCTGCCTGTGGGCCCAGCCCCGGCCACCTTGGCTCTTAGAGCACGAAGCCAGCCTACCCCCAGCGCCAGTGGCCACTGGGAATGTTACAGGGACCCGGCCATCTCCTTCAGAGCTGGGTGGGCCCCTTCTTCCGCATCCTGGTCCAAGCGGGGGTCATGTTGCTGGGGGCTACATGAGTCTGGCTGGAGCTCTGGGCTGTCCACGGGGATGTGCACCCAACAAGAGCTCAGGCCTCTGGCCAGCCTCCTCCGCTGGGGCGCAGAGGAAGCAGCAGCACAGCCCCGCCAACCACGTGGCCATGCTGTGTGCTCTATGTGGTCCCCAAAGAGGTCTGGAATGAGCAGAGGACCGGAGACCGCTGGAGGCCTTCCAGGCGTGTCAAGGAACTTCTCCAGAAAAGGGCACCAGCGTGACGCAGCGGTGCGCGCTTCACCCTGGGCATCCAGGGCCCGGCGCCCTTCAGACCAAAGAGCGGGGAAAGGCAGCCGGTGCGCGCAGGACGCAGGACGGAGGCAAGCAGGTCGCACCTGGCTCCCGCGCGGATGGTTTCGTTTTACTCCTGTGATGAAATGTTTCTAAGAAACACAAAATGAAACATTCTGAGGGTTGGGTATTTTTCCACTTGGCAAACGTCTGTGATTTATAGGGCACAGGTGACTCCTCCCTTGCTCTAGTCCTTTCCTTCTTCCTCCACCTCCTCCCCCCCCCCCCCCATTCCCTGTCAGCCCAGCTCAGTACCAGTTGAGCCATGCAGCCCAGCTTCCCCGGGTCGGGCCGGAGGGAGAGCAGCTGCAGAGACCTGCCACCAGCGCCCCCTAGAGCCGGCAGCAGGTGCCGGCCGCTGGCACAGCCTGCGGAAAAGTAAGACAGAGTCTTGCGACCTCTGTGGCCCTTCCAGGAGCCAGTATAGGCCAGAAAAGACCAACACCAGGAGAGCAGAGGATGCAAAGGGGCAAAGCCACCCAGCACCCATAGCCACAGGGCGCTTGGAGGTTCCCTTAGTTCTCACCTTGGGCTTAAGAACCAAGAGCCTCTGCTTAAAAGAAGCTAGAATTTTTTTTTTTTTTTTTTTTTTTTTTTTAAATCTAGCTTGAAGGGGTCCTGGGGACAGTCCTTGGAGACAATTTGCAAACAGAAAACAGAAAAATAAAAAGAGGGAGAGAGAGGTAGGGGAGGGAGCTTTTGTCAAATTCATTCATGCGACATTTATTTACAAAGCACATTCTGTAATCATTAGTGCTGAGTTAGTGGAGGGTTTACAAAGATTGTTATAGTTAGTGCCTGGGCTCAAGGACCTATCGCTATAGTGTCACTTTTGCTCTGCTCTCAGGATGATTGGAATCAAAAAAAAAAAAAAAATTACCCTGGAAAGAGCTTTATACCATCTAGTCTCTGTCAATAAATTTCAAACCTGGTTTGTTTTGGGTCAGGTGACTCAGCTAACAATTAAAGATTTTTTTTTTTAATGTTTATTTTCGAGAGAGAGAGAGACAGAGTGTGAGCAGGGGTGGGGCAGAGAGAGGGAGACACAGAATCCGAAGCAGGCTCCAGGCTCCACACTGTCAGCCCGACGCGGGGCTCAAACCCACAAACTGTGAGATCATGACCCAAGCCCAAGTCAGGCGCTTAACTGACTGAGCCACCCAGACGCCCCTAGGCCAAAGGTATTTTTAAGTAGAGTTAGTGGCCATAAAAGACATGACATGCTGTGGACAGCGAGGGTAAGACCACACAGCTGGAAATCAGGAAGACTTTATGAAGGAGACAACATTAGAGAGTTAGTACACCCCTCCTCAACTCTGCACCCCCTTCTGTCTCTCTGTCCTATCCCAGCCAAGTATTTATTCACTCACTGGGTCATTCGTGCACACATTCAGCAAATACCTATGAAGCTCCAAGGTGTCCTAGGCCCTATGCTAGACTCGAGCATACAGTGGGGAGTGGCACAGATCAAGTCCCAACCACTTGTGTGCATTCCCATAGGCGGGGATGTGTGAAAGACACCGACCAATGAATGGGTAAGCATCCCGCCAGGTCGGTGATGGTGAGTGTTGTAAATTAAAATAAAATAAGGTGCAGGGATCACAGGCCGAATGTACACAGGGAGGCCTGTGTGTCCGTTGCAAATACAGCGTCAGAGAAGTCCTCTCCGAGGTGGAGACATTTGAACAAGGACCCAAACTAAGTGGCAGAGTGAGCCTGGGAGCTCTGGCGGAAGAGTGTTCCAGGCAAAGGGAACTGGCGAGCGTAAGGTCCCTGGGGTAGGAACACGATTGCTGGCCAGACGGCAGGAGTATTGTGAACGGGTGGAAAGGTGGGTGGAGAGGCAAGGGAGGGGACAGGTCAGTAAGGTCCCCCGTGAGGAGTTTGGGTGGTGTTCCAAGGGTGATGGGAGGCTACGGGGGGGATTTGGACAGGGACTCCGATAATCCGTAAAAGGTCAAGGAGGGAAGCAAGGAGCACTTGTGGAGTATTTTCAATTTGAGGAACGAAAAGTGGAGTTGACCTTTCTGATACAAGGAAATGGCAAGGGGAGTGAGGCTGGGGGTGGGGACTGCAGGGGCTCAGCCAGGGACATACCAAGTTTAAAATGCCCCTAGGTATATCTGAGTGGAGACACTGGGCAGGCGCTTGGATCTGAACTTCAGGGACCAGTCAGAAACACCCACGGCCACGCAGAAGGCAAGGTGGGTGAGGACCACCAAGAGTTCTTTCAGATTTGGTCTGCAGGAAACTACTAGAAGTTCCTTTGCTGGAGCAACATCAGCAGAATAATGAGATAAAAGCCAAATTGCGGGTGTGAAGACAGTGAGTATAGATTACTCTTTCAGAAGAACCAACTTTGGCTTCGTTCGTTCTCTTTTCCTTTGTTTTCTATTACATTAATTTCCACGCTTATCTTTATTTACTTCCTTCTATGGTCCTCGGGTCTTCTGTTCCACTCATTTCTTAGGGTGGAGTCTTACCTAATTAATTTTCAGTCTCCCTTCTGTTCTGATCCAAGCGTTTAGGATATAAACGTTTGCAAACATCACATATGCTGTGCTGCACATGTTTTAATATGTGGCGATTTCACCATTGTTTAGTTTTGAGTATTTCTAAACTTCCATTAGGAATTCTTCTTTGACGTCCTCCTGTCTTATCCCCAACAAGGATACAATTACAAAGATAAGTTTACTACAGAAAGGCAACAAAAAATGACAGATCCAAATAACACAGAAATGGAAATCCAAACAAGAAGTGTAACCATTGCAGTGAAAAATCACATTCAATAAAGTAAACAGAAGATTAGACATACTGAAACAGAATTTATTCAGAGCACAGCAAAGGAACAGAAGAATGTGGGAGAAAATGAAAGAGAAATGAAAAGACGTCAAAGATAGAATGAAGCCTATTATGCCTGATTGGAGTTCTGGAAGGAGAATAAAGATAAAATGGAGCAGAGGCAGTCAATATTAAGGAAATCCCAGGAATGATGAAAAACACAGATGAACCCACAGATCCGGGAAGCATAACATATGGTAAGTGGGATAAATTGAAACCAAATTCATGCCTAGACATCCTGTATTGAAATGGCAGGACATCAAAGACAGAGAGAAGACCTTGAAAGCCACCAGAGAGAAAATACAGATCCCTTGAGAAAGACAGTTAGAAGCAAGTTAACTTCTCAACAGAGCAATGGACACCAGAAGATTGACCATAAAGGGTTGAGCGAATATAGCTGTCACCCTAGATCTGTGCACTCAGCAACAGTACTGTTCCAGACGAAGGGCAAAATAGCTGTAGGAAACAAAATTGAGAGCATTTCCCATCAAGAGAACGATTCCAAAGAATAAACTTCAAGGAAGAAAATGATGCCAACCCAATGGTATGATATGCAAGAAAAAACAGTAAGCATTTAAGTGTTACTATATCAAAAAACGAAAAACAGCTTTCCCCTGAGTTAAATATTCTAAATATTTTTTAAATGTTTATTTATTTTTAAAGAGAAAGAGAGAGTATGAGCAGGGGAGGGGCAGAGAGAGAGAGAGAGAGGGAGACACAGGATCCAAAGCAGGCTCCAGACTCTGAACTGTCAGCACAGAGCCCAACGTGGGGCTTGAACTCACAGACCGTGAGATCCTGACCTGTGCCGAAGTCAGACGCTTATCCGACTGAGCCACCCAGGGGCCCCTGAATTAGATATTCTAAATAGCACCATGTGAGTTCAGAGAAGGAGAAATGTGGAGGGGAGGTAGAGAGATTTCCGGTTAAATATGTGCGGTAAACTTTGAAGGTGACCACTAGAAGGACAGAAATAACACGTGAACATTTCAAATGTGGAGAGACAGAAAAATATGAAATAAAGGAAACAACTTGATTTTTTTTTTTTTAAGGCAAGAATGGAGAAGGGCAAGAATGGTCTGGATAAACTAAAACAGTGCCAGGCTATGCACGCAACGCACGACTAAATGATAAGTCCGTACACAAGTTAAATGCCCCCGTCGAGAGGTTTATCGTAAGAGATCAGCAAGTCAGACCGGAGCTTTGGGACGATGAGGCTGCCCCCCGTGGCGTGTGCACCGGGGCGGGAAGCTTCTCCACAGTCTGGGCCAGAAACGATCAGGACCCGAGCTGAGGCTGTGGCAGTGACCAGGGGCCGGCAGGGCCGGGTGGGGAGAATGAAAAAGTCATCTCAGTCATCCTGACAGAAAGCCAACAGTGGCCACGCTCTTCCAATCAGAATGCCAGCCACAGGCCCCTGGTCTCAAACCGGGAAATGTAACCGTTTGTGCCAAAACCAGGCCAGAACTCTGAACTCCATATCAGGGCCTCCAGGACTGTGAGAGGTTCACCTTCTCTTACTTACAAGTGACATAATTAGTGTCCCAGACTGTCCGGGCCTCCCGATCCGGCCACTGAGGGAGGGGACTGTCCAATCGTCCTGTTGAAAACCTATCTCTTGCAATTCTCACTTGAGTCTCCGCTCTCTCAGAAACTAACAGCACACTAGGGAGAGAGAGACACACACACAATATTTTAAAACGACCAACGCCAATGTTATTGCAATAAAAATTCCTCCCACATGAACAAAGCTTGGCTGATTTCAAGTCCCTGCTCTCCCAAGTTCTTCACAGCTCACCTCAAAATAATAAGAGATCCTATTATTTCAGTCGGCTGGGAAGGTATTATTTTTCACATTTCCTTTTACTGATGAGGAGACGGCGACCCAGAAACTGACGTGGCCTGCCTGAGCTCACTCAACGGTGGGAAAGGAAGCCGGCTCATCTGGTGTGGGCTGGTTTCTCTTTCTGCTGGGTGATACGAGGGAGTCAGTGGGAAAGAAATGGGCCGACCCCCTGCCTGTATTTCCATCCGCCCCCACTCGTCTTGCCTCTTCTTTAGGTAAAAGGGTTTGTTTGGTTGTTTTTTTTTTTTTTTCCAAGAGATAAGGAAAATTTTGAGATCAATATAAGATCTTGTATTTGGATCTTAACAGATTTCTCAAGTGTGGGCAGCAGTAGGCAGTTCCTGAGAAAAAGACCAACATCCAAGTGAGAGTAGGTTCCTGAAAGAGAAAATAGAAGAAGGGGGTCTCAAACAAATAAAGAGAATTTCCCCAACCTAACAAAACACGAACTTACACACACTGAAAAGATGCTCTGAGTACCCATCACAAAATGAAAGACGACCTATCCGAAACTGACATTTCTGAACACTATCAGCAAACAAACAGAACCTGAAGAGCTTCGAGAGAGAGTCAGAGTATAAAAGCCATATTAAAAGGATCAGGAATGGGTTTGGGTTCCCCAGCAGTCACCCTGGATGAGGGGACATATGGATCATTGCTTTTCATGTTCTGTAGGAGAGTGATGTCCAACCTAGAATTCTACATTTGGCCAAACTGTCAAGCATGAGGCTGAAATAAGCACATTTTCAGACGAGCAAGGTCTTAAAAATTTACCACCTGACGAGAGACGCTTGCGAAACGGCCAAGCGAACATCAATGTTTGGCTGAAGCCGAAAATCACCATCTGAGAAACACACGGCTACATCAGAAATTTTCGTTTAAAAAGTTTGCCTATCGATACAATTTTATTACTAAAAGCTTTCGTTAGAGGTCGAGTTTGAAAGTCTGGCATTTTCGTCAGCACTTCAGCCTGCTTGATTATTCCTGTGGTCATTATATCTGTCATACAAACAGATGCTGACTTTGAACTGAGCTTTCGTGGTGGAGAAAACTAATTTTAGTGTCTCCTTGCCGGCACAGGGTACCCCTGAAGGTAACGTTGTTCCCAAATGATTAATCGTTCCTCTTCTCTATAGTTAACTCAGGTAATGCTTGTTTCCTTTTTCAACTCCTACTTGAAGATTTGGTTGCCAATAAAGATGCTCTTTCCTGGAAATAGCATGGAAGCTTTGTACTGTTGCAGTATTCTCATAAAGAAAACAAATATTTGTTCTCACACAAATATGTTTTTTTTTTAAAGGCTTGGATACACGGGTGTGGAAATGAAGTAACAGAAGTGGGTTTCAGAATAACAAAGTCTTCTATAAATTTTCATCTGCATCTAAAACTTATTGCATGCACAGCAATTTCTGCATCTTCCCTGGAGAAGAACAAAAGGAGGATCTTTTAAACAGGCATAATTTAAGAAAATGTTGTTCTCTCAAGGTCTTTCATTCTGGTTACTTCTCCAGCAGAGTCTAGCAAATGAATTAATTTCTCTGCAATTAACCAGGGGATGTTAGCTAATCCCACGAAGCTGGTGTTACTACCTCAGGCATACAAGATTAGGTCATTTTTTTAAAATGTCAAGCCGTCTTTTATAGGTCATAGCTCCTTTTCCATCTGTTTGACCATCTCGTATAAGTAAATGACAAAACAATTCCAAAGTCATGCAGTTTCTCTTCAGGGGAAGAACCATGAAAACGGCCCATTATCTTTTTTGCTTCAGCCTGTAATTCTGTTAAAATATACAGTTTCAATTACATTCTTTGTTAAAAAATTTATTTATTTATTTATTTATTTACTTTTGAGAGAGAGAGAGAGAGAGAGAGGGCACAAGCCGGGGAGGGGCAGAGAGAGAGAGGGAGACACAGAATCCGAAGCAAGCTCCAGACTCTGAGCCATCAGCACAGAGCCCGATGCGAGGCTTGAACCCACGAACCATGAGATCAAGACCTGAGCCAAAGTTGAATGCCTGAGCCACCTAGGTACTCCTGTAATTACATTCTTAATACATAACTTAAGGATGCGTGCAAAATGTTTTGCTTGTGATGCCTAGGTCACTTATTATCTTCACTGTGATTTTTCTATTGTCAGTCTAAAGATTGGTTTTCTGTTCTATAAATGTGTCTTCTACCAGTTTTGCCATTCTTTCGGTAAGAATGCCTTTCCCCACTCCCCCACCCCTGCCTTACTCCTTGACAAGCAACTTTTACTTTACTTTATTGAGTATTTTCGTTCCTGGAAGTCCTTACCTTATGAAAAGGAAAAACACAATTGTTTCCTCTACTGTTTCCTTTCACTACTATTTTCACCAATACTTCTGGTCACCAAATGTGTGGATTTTTTCTCACACCAACCAATTCTCCAACACCTGCTGGATGTCCTACGATTCTATTCAGTTCAGACACCACTTACTGGGAGGCAGATCCCATGGGTTAAGGGTTCAGTCCCACAAGACTGTTCTCCCTTAATACAGCCAGAGCAAGTGTGAGTCCTCAGGTTACCCACATTTCTGTCTGACTTGGCTACAAATTAGGGGTTCCCACAACCCCTCCCCCTCGGGTTTGATAATTTGCTATAATGGCTCATAGAACTCAGGAAAACAATTATGTTTACTGGTTTACTATGCAATAAAGGGTATGATAAAGGATACAGATGGATAGCGGATGAAGAGATACACAAAGAGGTCCAGAAGCATCCTGAGAGCAAGAGCTTCTCTCTCTGTGCAGTTGTGGTGTACCACCCTCCTGGCACATAAATGTGTTCACCAACATGGAAGCTCTCTGAACCCCCCCCAGTTCAAGGATTTTTGTTGAAGTTTCATCACATAGGCATGATTGATTAGTAACTCAATTTCCAGTCCTGCTTCCTTCCCTGGAGGATGAGGGTGGGGCTGAAAGTTCCCAGCTTTGGTTGGTCTTGGTGACCATTCCCCATCCTGAAGCCATCTAGAAGTCCATCAAGAGTCACCTTATTAGAACAAAGGTATTCCTACCACCCAGGAAATTCCAAGGGATATAGGAACTCTGTGTCAGGAACTGGAATCAAGGACCAAATATTAGGATAGAAGATGTTCCTAGCACTTTTATTGCTTAGGAATTTATTAAGGTTTTAGATCTATTATATATATACATATATTATATAAATATAAATTATAATATATATATTATATAAATATATATGATCTATTTATATATATAGATCTATTTATATATATTTATATATATAGATCTATTTATATATATAAATAGGTCTATATATATTTATATATATATAGATCTATTTATTAAGGTTTAGATCTATTATATATATAGATCTATTATATATATATATATATACACATATATACATATATATAATGTACCATATATGCATACTTATTATACTTATACTTATTATATATTATATATGCTTATTATATATATAATAAGATATATCTATATCTATATCTATACCTATCTATCTATATATATATCTTATTGTATCACAATATTATACCATATCTGGGAAGCAGTAGAAGTACTAACTTATGGTGGTAGACTTTAATAAGTCAAAGACCCTTGTAAATTGTAAGGATAATAATATAAAAAAGCTAGTGGATGGAAGAAAAAATGATAAAAAAATATATACTTATTAATGTACTAAAAGACAAAAAGGAGAGAAAATGCCATACAGATCAGTTGAGATGAGTAAAAAATAAATAATGAGATGACAGATTTAAACCCAAATATGTCAACAATTACATTAAATATAAATGAACTACATTCTGTAATTAAAAGCAAAGATAGTCGGAATTTTTAAAAACAAACAAAATAAGCCATATGATGCTGTCAGTAGATTCTATTGAAATATAAGGATAAGAAATGTTAAGAGCAATAACATGTTTTTTTAAAAACAGCAATAAACTAGATTAAGGTACACCATGGAAATACTAATCAAAAAAATCTGGGTTTATTACATTAATATCAGAAGGATTACCAATATTGCCATTTCTGCATAGCAGATAATTAGAAGTAAGTTTTTTAGTGTCATGGTTTTTTTTCAACCTGAAATTCATTGCTTGAACAAATCTCAAAAATACGTCATCCTTGAGTACTGAAAATCGATGGCAGTCTATTCAGTTCTTTTAACAAGTATATTGTGTGCATTTTTCTCCAAGGACACAAAACCATAAGAAACTATCTTAAAGCACTTTTAAGATGATGTCTATCACTTTGAAATCTGATAAGTGAAAAGAAAATGTGTTGTTTACCTCGTTTTTTCCCCTAAAAATTCTTTTTGGTACATTATTTACATATTATGTTTAGATAGAAGATGATTTATTGTGGTTGGTGTTGTACATGATTTTGATTTTTTTCCTTCTTCTGAAATGTTGAGGGGACAAAAATACATCCTCAGAAGCCATAACAAGCGTTCTTGAAATACCTTTGGCCTAAGTGGAATTAAATAACCAAAAGCTAAATATAGTTCTTAAAGTTTATTTTGTTAGTGTTAAGAGTGCTAGTACATCAAGCTATTCTATAACGATTTGAATTATGCTCTATTATTCTTTCTCGCAGTATTTAACTTTTTATTGACACTTTTGGTTCATAAATTTTTTTCCTATAGTTATCCTTCTAACCCATCCTATCTTGCCCTTCATATCAGCTGACAACCTATTTCCTATATAGCTATTTGTTTTTAACAATTGTTTTTGTGCATAAAACCACGTGTTAATTGTCATAGCATTTAAATTTCACAATAGTAGATACACATTTATATTTGACTTTTTTATAGAATTAAAACAGACAAGGTACACAAAGACATTCTCACTCCAAAATCCATCTAAAACGATTATTCACAAAGATGCATATTCTAATATAACAATTCTCTGAACGGCACGACTTACTCCTATGACTGACATTTTTGCACTCATTATATATGATGGTAACTCTCAAGGTCACGTAATTATGGATTATCACAAACTTGTGGATGCCAGACATCATGCTGGAGTATGCATTTGGCTCTTTGGCCTTCGTAAGGCTAAGGCTTAATACTAACGCCAAAATTGAACTAATTTGCACCCTGTGCAAACTGTTCTCCATTTCTGAGGCGGTCGCCTACCAAAACAAAGGCGTAAAACAAGAAGGAAACGTGCAATCCATGAAACCAGAGTTCCATCTTAATGAAGGCAGGAAGAAAACCTCCAAATGACAATGAAAGGAGATTTTAGGACAACAGCAATGCGTCAGTCCTGAGTGGAACAGGTTAAAAGGAATCAGAGATCCCTCTCCAGGCAACTGAAACTGATAGAAAACCTGATGTGTCTGAATGATCGAGGGGAGTTTTAGGTGGATAGCGGAGAGTAAGTTTGCGTGAGTCATATGTATGTGGAAAACTGTATGAGACACAAGCTCTGTGAGCCTCTCCTCGCCATACCTGCAGCTGGGCCAAGCAGCCAGCCTCCCAGGCTTTGTCTCCACTCGCTACTTCCAGTGTCAGGTAAACTACTACACCCCAGACTGGGGTAAGTGGTAGCTCGTGGACGCACTGGATAATCCAACCTGGAAATGCAAGGGAGTAGATTCACATGGGGTGAATTTTACCAAATGAGAAACCAGAGACAAGAAGGAGCCAGGCGGAGAAATTCTCTTTTCTTTTTTTCTTCCATAGAGGACACGGGGGCCCAGTTTAACCTGTCATTTCATCTGGAGAAATCACGGGGGCATCTGCCGTCCAGCAACCTGCTGCTCGTAGTGGCTCTTTGTGTTACCGAACGCACTAACACACCACTTTGCGTTGCTACCCACCTTTCCTTCTTCCCTTCCTTTCTCCCCACCCTCGATAACCTGGATTTGCATGTCCCAAATAAAGTATATGCAGCGTTGTCTGTACTTCAGACTCTACTTTTTAAAGGATTTGGGCTAAGATTAAAATAAACAAGAAACCGATATGGAAACTCAAAAGTAGCGTTAAGACATAAAAAATAATACTAGTAGAGGACGTGGCTCAGCCATTAATAGCGTTTAATCGTAACGCTGTAAATACTTGCGGCGCCTGGGTGGCTCAGTCGGTTAAGCGTCCGATTTCGGCTCAGGTCATGATCTCACGGGACTGTGAGTTCGAGCCCCACGTCGGGCTCTGTGCTGACAGCTCAGAGCCTGGAGCTTGCTTTGGATTCTGTGTCCCCCTGCTCTCTCTGCTCCTCCCCCACTCATGCTCTGTCTCGCTTTGTCTCTCAAAAAGAAATAAATGTGAAAAAAAATTAAAAAAGAATAACACTGTAAATACTAAATATCCAACACACTCTGAGCTGTAGCTCCATAGGAAGAGGGGTTGGTGGAGGATGATTGGGATGTACGGTGGTTCTGATTAAAGACACCCAAATTCTCATCTTCCATCGCGAGAAGTTAATTAGACTACAAAAATCTGAAAAACGGAGAATTGTAAAAATTAAAAGAAAAAACTAATGGATTTGAGGAAGAATTGCCTTTCGGGACGGGGAGACAGGAAATGGAAGACAATTCTTTTTCAAGTCTCACCGAGTTAACCAACTCAGCCACTTCCCTGTGACTTCAATCTTAAAAGATACCTTCAAGAGTGTATCACGAATGCTAGTTATGATAAACGGCAGTGATGTGGTTTTACTGCGGTTTACTATATAATCAAATTAGGGTAAATGTATGTTTTTGCTTTTAAAGAAACTTCCAGTGTCCTGAAATAACTGTGCCATTTCTCATCGCCTCCAGCGTTTGGGACTTTCCCCCATGATGCCGCCTCCGAGGTAGGGCCACCTTGGCAGAACTTCACGGCCAACAGCAATGGGTAGGAAGAGGCTATGGGGCCCTGTGTCCCCTGCAGCGATGTGTAGGAGCCTGGGGTTGGCGCTGTGTGACTCAGACCCAATGTGCACCCCTCACCCTAAGGCCACTCAGACGCAAGGCTTCCACCTGCCCCGGGAAGACGACTCTGCCCTGTACCCTGCAGGTATCAAGCTCCTTGCCAACTCTGCAGCCAAGCCAAATCCGAAGCCAAACAAAAGCAGGACACAGAGTAACTCGAAGCAGGCTGGAGTGGGAGCTTCTTCTATGCCAGCAAAGCAGCCTCACGATCTCTCAGGATGGTGTTCAGTCTGGCACCCAGGATGGCAATACTTAGTGCATGCACCACGTCTGAGGTAGACAATCCTGTTGGACCGGGAGGCGCCAACTATGGAGGAGGAGAATGAACACCCGTGAAGCCCCCACTAAGTGCCAGGTGCCCCGCTGGCTGCTTTATGTGCGCTCTCTCTAAGCCCCACAACGCCTCTGCAGGGTAAACCTTGTTGTTCCATCTTGCAGATGGACCTGAGGTTCAGAGAGGTTAGGTAACTGGCCAAAAGGCACCCAGCCCTAAGAGGAGACTCAAGGATCCATCCAGCTTCAGAGTCCCATGTTTCCCCACTAACATTCTATGGGGCCCTTACCAGAAAGAAGCCTAAGGCGGGCAGCCTGCTGGAGATTGAGAACTAGCAGTCAGTGTGGAGGTTCTTAAAGCAAAGCGTTCCAGAATCTGCCGTCGGATCACTGCCACATGACTGGGCTAGAGGGATAACCCCGGGGCAACAGCAACACCTGGAAAGCTTCTGCAGGCGGCCTTCAACGCCATCACTGTCGTTATCAGAGTCATTGTTATACCGAACACGGCTGGACACCTGACAACTTGCACATCCTTTCTTTTCTTTGAGCTGGCGTTGCCCCGGGAAGTAGATGTGATGATTCTGCCCGTTTTTCAGATGAACAAGTTGAAACACAGCGAAATCCTTTCTCCCGAACCTTCCTTTCTCGGGAGCCACCTTTGGGCCCCAGCGCTGTAGGGGCGGCCTCTCCGAGGCACAGGGTGGGAGGGCACGGAGCGGGCTCCCCGTCCCAGGCAGCAGGGACCCTGCCAAGCATTTGTGGGTGTGAGTGAGGTGAGGGAGGAAGGAGCCAGGCCGAGTGGATTACTGAGCATTTGAACTCAGCCTCAGAACAGCAAATATTGATTCAAGAAGCTGCCCAAAGAAGCTGACATTTTTATAGTCAACAAATAAAACAGAGTCCCTCCCAGCCCCCCCCCCCCCCCCAATCAAAGGACCTTTCTCTGTGCAGCTGCCAGGACACATTTGTCATCTGCGCCTGGGAAGAGGAGGAAGAGCTGGTGGGAAATGTCCACAGGGGCCCGGCTGATGTCAGCACTTCACCTTTAGAGAGAACAGAGAGCCCCAGGCCCCAGGGGTGGGACCTCAGGGAGTCAGGCAGCTGGCCCAACAGGTGCCAGAGTCCCCTGAGGCAGAGCAGAGCCTGGCACCCGAGTCCCCAAAGGCAACAGACACACCTCCCCTCCACAGCTTCCTCCTGGGGTGGCTCTTTGGCCGTTTGCCACAGTGCAGGGCCCCTCACGCATGGGCTAGGAGCCCAAGGCCCAAAGACAGAAATGCCTCTCCAAGGTAAACAGCGAGAGAACAGTAAGGTCTGCACAGCTCCTTGGTTTCAAGGCACAGGGGAGGGTCAGCTCTCACCAAGCTGGAAACTGGAGGTAATCACCCGGCAGCCAGCTGTCCCTGCCCTCCTGGCCTCTGCCTCCATGACCCAAAGCCTGGCCTTCGTGCCACCATCTTAATACTTTGCTCGGGTCCCTCTACTCGGAGTCCCTACCTCCCCAGACCCTTCTGGGACACACCGCTCATCGTTCATGCCTTGCTCACTTGTCACCCTCACTGCACCTACACCTGCCCCTTCAGGTGGGCAGAAATCATTGCTTCTCTCCCAGTGCTCCCCAAAGCACAGAGTACTTCTGGTCTCTTCCCCCTGCGAATGTTTCACCTTAGGTGAGTCATCCCTTGGGCACTTGTCCCTCAGTCCTTCCAGGCCAGGAGCTCCATTAAAAGCAGGACCTGTTCTTGATCCCCTCCTGTCACCCCAGAGAGCCTACAAAAATGCCTGGCACTTGGCAGGTGGGATGTCCAGTGTCCAGTGGGATGAAATCAGAAGAATTAAGGTTTGGGGCGCCTGGGTGGCTCAGTCGGTAAGCGTCCGACTTCAGCTCAGGTCATGATCTCACGGTTCATGAGTCCGAGCCCCGCGTCGGGCTCTGTGCTGACAGCTCAGAGCCTGGAGCCTGCTTCGGATTCTGTGTCTTCCTCTCTCTGCTCCTCTCCGGCTCACATTCTGTCTCTCTTTCTCAAAGATAAATAAACATTAAAAAAAAAAATTAAAAAAAAAAAAAACAAGAAGAAAAAGAATTAAGGTTTGCAAGGAAGATATCTGAGAAGTGAATTCGGCTGCATCCGGGCCAGGGCAGGAAGGTGACTGCACCCCAGGCAGGCCCACCTCAGGACCCAGGCTTATGGCCTTTGTTGCTTGACTTGTCCATTCTTATCCACCTCTCCATCACCAAGGAGCTGAGTTTATTTTCCGGGTCAGGCCCCGCTGGCTGCTGGGAAGGGCTGCAGGAGAGCCCGCGGCCCCGTGCTCCACCTGGAGCTTCTGGAGCGCACCATGGCGTGTGGCCAGGGGAACCCAAGAGGCCTCTCCACGTGCACCCTGGTCTGCAGGCCACACGACTTTGGACTCCAGGCAGTCAAGGGCCGCTCTTCTCAGGACTGGTCCCCGGTAGGACTGCGGAGAAAGTTGCAGAGCCCGTCCCTGCTGGTCACCAGGGCTCTCCACCTCCTGGGCCGGAACAGGATGAGGGCCCTGGCGGTTGGGTGTGTGCCTGGAGCTAGTTCAGGGCCGAAGTGGCATAGATCCCTGCTGAGATAGACATGTACGGGGTCTGTTTCATCCCGAGGACCCTCTCTTCTCCCGAGGAGGCAGTTCTGTGCCCTGAGGCCAATCGGGGACCAGCAGCCAGGCTCTGTGCCACCCTCCACACGAGGCCTCTGCACCTGGGTGTCTCCCAGGCAATGGCCCCAAGTGTCACCATCTCTCAGGTAGCGGGAAGGGGAGAGAGGGCATGCCGGGCCCCCAGCTGGGTGTTAAGAAAGGACCCGGAGGTGTTTTTGTTCACATGTGTCAGCTTGAACTTGGACATGTGGCCACACCTACTGCAAGGGCATGTGGGAAATGCCGTTTCTGGCACAGCAGCTGTGTGCCCAGCCTCAACTCAGCCAGGCTGATAATTCAAGTGAAAAAGGCAGTATGGATCCTGGGGATCCACACTTACCATCCGGCTTCACCCAGTGCCTGGGGCTCCTGGTCCCCCCAGCCGGCTGGACCTGAGGACCTTTCCTCTCCACTCACCACCTACCTTCCAGCTGGGAACGACCTTGGATAAAACATGTCTCTCTCTCCAGGGCTTCCCTTTCCTCATCTGTGAAAGAAGGGATTTAGACCCAGTGATCACTGGGGTTCCTTCCAACGCTGACATTTGACAGCTGTGGTTATGGGCAAGTTATTTAACCTCTTTGGGTTTCAATTTCCTCATCTAGAAAAGAGAGACAAACATAGTTCTTGCCTCAGAAGTTTGTTGTGAAATCATCTAGGGTTATGCCTGACATATAAGAAATAATCTATAAATGTTTGCTATAATCAAAGTAACCTGAGTTCTGCCCGTCATTCCCTAGGAAGAATCAGGAGAACGTGTTCACGCCAGGACAAGTACTTGGCACAAGTCCTGTCATTATCTTCCCTCCTGGTCTCTCCAAGGTTTAGGCTGCGGTCTGGAACATTGTTATGTGTGCCAAAGTGAATTCTAGATCCTGTGGCTGGCAAGTAGAGGAGGTGTTTGGGGACAGGGGGTGGGCTATGGGACTGCCTTACACAAGACCACATTCGGGGCCTCTGGAGGTTCCCCAGGAGCCATGGGGCAGGTCTCCCAGCCAGATTTCCCCCGCAGGCTGGCTGGACACTTCCAAATGAGCTGGGTGGCCAGCACACATTGGGACCAAGCAAGGCCACCAAACCTGGAGGCCTCCAAGTCTGCTCCGGGGGGAGCTGCCCTCCCCAGGGTCCACGGATGTCTGCCTGAACCTCAGGCTCCAGGCTGCAGGGCAACTTCCCGCTTAGCAACTAATGGACCTAGGAGTGCTCAGACACCTGCTTTCCACTCTTGCAGACCAATGCCCAGCATCACCTTGGTGACCGAACGGAGAGGGCAGAGGGGTAGGGAGGGCCGGTGGAGGGGGGAGCGCCATCTGCCTAGGTAGCCTGGAGAGGCACCCACTGCTGGGGCTCAGGCAGGACTCAGGGTGGGGCAATGACCACGGTTGTCCTCAGGGGACCTTGTCGAGCCGTGTGCAGCGCTTGTAGACAACGCAGAGGCATGGCAGCCTGAGACCCAGATTTGCAGTGTTCTGGCTCATGGCCCTACAGTGTCCTCAGATTTTTCCACCACACAGTCTGATGAGTCTGAAGGGGAAGCAGTATGTAATCCGAGGGGGCTGGGAAGGCCTATATGGGCCACATATCTACCCTCGGCCCTGTCACAGGCCCTGAAACACGAGGATCAGGATGAAACCAGGTCACCTTACTCAGAAGACCTCTTGCCTACCCAATTGCTTATTGCAGCCATTTTATAGATGAGGAGCCCGAGACTCAGGAAGGTGAAGGGACTCCCAAAGGTCACATAACTTGGAAGCCAGGTCATGAGCCTCCAGGCGTGGCGCTCGGCTGTCCGTCCTGCAGGCCTGTGCAGCGAGGATCCGTTCCTCAAACCGGTCCTTAATGCCACCGTCCTACCGCCGACACAGCTCTGGGCAAGGGTCACTGAAGAATGATAGCTAATAATTATTAAATATTTAACTTTTTCTGTCTTTGATCTCTGGTGATCAAACAGCAGCCCCGGGCCAGGTGCTGGGGATTAAGATAGCAGCAAAGCAGGGACTCTGCCCTGCAGGACTCAAAACTTCTCGGTGGTAGTGCCTACCGAGTGCTCGGTGACGAGTTGGTGACACCTTCATTGGCATCCTTGGGTAAATAGTAATAAGAATGATAAATAAAACGTGTGGCCTTTCCCTTCGCCTCTTCTGTGTGTGCTGCCAGCCTCCAGGTTCATCCAGGGCCGTCCCTTACTTCTGGGAGGATGAGGATTGTCACAGCAGGAATACAAAGGATAGAACATCACGGCACCGGCTCTTACGGTCCCTTCCGGAGACAAAAGTTGTGCAAGCCATCTGCATGCATTTACAAAACCAAGGAGTCTTGAGAGGAAAAAAAAGGGTTTTTTGGTTTTTTTTGTTTTTTTTTGTTTTTTTTTTTTTTTTGCAAATCCAAATTTGATCACGTCTGCTTATTCAACAAGTATTTCCGGGGAAGCCATGTTGGGTCACACAAGCTGTTGTAGATACTGAAGTCGTTTCCCGTATCCGGTGGGAAAGGAGGCCAGACAAAGAGTGAGTCAGGCCCTCACTGACTCAGGAGGGGTTGGGATGACCCTGCCTTGTGAGATTTGGAGGGGGGTGGGCAGGCATGGAAGGTAGAGGTCGGGACCAGGGGTCTCCGGGAAGAAGGGGGGTCAGGGTGGGGAGTGAGCCCTGCCCATGCACCTGCAGGTTCCCTGGTTTGTGCTGCCCATGAAACAGGTCTGCACACTGTCTGCACCAGCCACTGTGGAGCCCCCGTGCTGTCTGCTTCGTCCTGGACCACAGCGTGAGAGGGGCCCATCCACACCACTAGGCCTCTGGGCCTGGGTGGAAACTTCTTGTCCTGTGACCAAGGTCACCATGGCAAAGTATTAACCTTCCTGAGCCCCAGGTTTCTTGTCTTGTGAAATGCAGTTAGGACTCTGCTTTTCCTGGAATGTCCTGTGTCCTCTTTTGTGCTTACACCTCAGAACAGGTTACTAGAAGTGCAAGTCCCGGGTCAAAGGGCCTCAGCACTAAGATTGGTGCCACATATGGCCAATCAGTTTTCCAGAGAGGTCGCACCGACCGAAGAGTCCTCCAGCAGTGGGCAAAAGCCCTCCTTTTCCCTTCATCCTCTTCGACATGGAAAGGTAGCATTTCCATATTGTTTTCCATTTGGTGGGTAAAAAAAAAAAAGCATCTCGCTGGGGATATTAAGCATGGTGTGCCAGTTCAAGTGCAGGTTCTGGGGGCAGACTGCTGGGCACAGCCACAGCCCTGTCCCCTACAGGCTCTGTGACCTTGGGTGCGTTCCTTGGCCAATTTTTTCATCTGTAGGATGGGGATACGTCCCGGAGGTGTTGCAAGGCTTAAAAATGATAATGCAAGCTACGTGGAACATGATACATGTTTAATCAATGTATCATTTCCATGTCTTTGGCTAATGGTAAAGTTGAATTTTCTTTTGCATTTCTTGTCTTTCTTCTCCAACAAAGAGTGTGTTTGTCTTCTGCCCACTCTTCTATTGGAATACAGGACTTCTTCTTGCTGATCTTTTTAATACGTCTCTATCTGTTAATTATATTAACACTGGATCTTCTAATTTTTAATACTAGATCACAGTAGAGGCACCTGGGAGCTTCTCAAACTCCCAGAGTGAGGTCTGGGGATTAGAATTAGCACTCCCACCTCCCTCGGTAGCCAGGGTTCAGACATGGTTGTCTGTGTTAGTATCATCACTTGCTTGCTGACTTTGTCTTTCAGGTCCTGTAGTTCTAGTGTTTACGGGTGCAGCCATGTTTATCTTTCTTTACCTTTATGGTTTCTTCAGTATCTTTCAGGCCTAAGAAGCTCTTTGCTACTCAAAGAGCCACATACTTCTTCTGGTTTCCTGAGATGGCCTCATCTCGCACTTCCTGGGTGATCTTAACAGGTCACTGAACTCGGCTGAGCTTCCGGTTCCCCAAAATGAGGGGGTGGGGCTCAATCAGACTCTTCCAAGTTCTTCTGAGATGCTTTGTGGAAATACGGCTTCCAGGCCAAAGAAGTGTGGAAAATGCCCGTTCTGTCAAACATTCTGAGAAATAGTACAGTAAAGCCAAGTGACTCAGCAAATCCACTCCTGGGTATATGCCCAAGAGAACTGAAAACATATGTCCTCACAGAACTTGTCCCCGACGTTCGTGGCAGCATTGCTGGTGACAGTCAAGCAGAGGATACAACCCAAATGTCCCAGAACTGATGCGTGGACAAATACCCACACAGTAGACAAATCCATCGTAAGAAGGAATGAAGTCTTGATTCATGCTAAACATGAGTCTTAAAAACTTGCGGAACGACAGACGCTGGCCACGAAAGACCACGCAGCATCATTCCATTGCGCGAAATGTGCAGATTAGGCAAATCTGTAGAGACGGAGAGCAGATTAGTGGTTGCCTGGGGCAGAGGGAGTTGGTGGGGAGTGAGGAATGATGGCTGATGGGGACAGGGTTTGGTTTTGGGGTAATAAGAATACTCTAAAATGAGAGTGTATGGATGGTGTATAACTCGGTGAATACACCCCAAACCACTGAACCATCCAGTTTAAAGGGACGGATTTTATGGCATGTGAATTATATTTCATAAAGCTGCTTAAAGAAAGGAAAGGAAAGAAAGGTTAGGACTTTGGAAGAGCCGGGTACTTCCCAGCTCCATGCTTGCCTAAGCCCAGGACCTTGAGCAAAGTTTTTAAATTCACATCGTTGGGCCTTAGTTCCCTCATCTGCAAAACAGGCCCCTAGCACGGCTTTGCATCGTACGTTTGAAAGGCCACTTCCACATTCGCTCCCTGTGGCCCCTCCAGGAAGAGGAATCTGAGGCCTTGCGAAGGTAACTTGCCTCGGTTCATGCAGCGCTAAGTGGCGGGGTCTGAATTCCCGTTGGGCCCCGCCAGGGTCCCGGGTCGCTGAGAGGTTTGCAGCAATAACGTCCAAGATACTCTCCGGGACGTGGAAGGCTCAATGCAAACGTGAAGTATGTGCTAGCCAGTGAGCATGGGAGAGGGGAGGTCTGGGGGAGTCACACCTACACCCACTTCCTCTGAGGCTAAACCAGCATTTCTGTTTCAACCTGTGGCCCCAGACCCACCAGTGCAACCACTCCAAGCCCTGTGCTCCTTCTTGTTAAAATGGGAGGCTGGCCCTTAGCTCAGGGGAGCTGGTGGGAGCCAATGAGAATAGCAGCCCCTTTACTGAGTACCGACGAGGTGGCCTGCACTCTACCAGCCTCAATGCCTTGTTCAAGGTTCCCGAGGTCCTGTGAGTTAGGTGGGGTCACTCCCCTTCCCAGAGGCCTCTTTTCCACTTCATTTTATGCCCGGTGTTAAATAGTCTTCGACTAGGTTATCAAAGGCTGTATAATAGTTGGTCATTGGCATGTACTTCCTTTAACTATTTCCCTAGTGTTTGACATTTCTACCTGTTTTATTCTAGATACAATCGAGGCTATGGTGGACAAACCTCCACTTAAAATTGTGTACACCTCTCTGCTTATTTCCTTGATGGGGATTCCTGGAAGTGGGTTTACGACTAGGTGAAAGGGTATGAGCTCATTTACTGCTCTTCATTGCAGGTCGCCGAGTGCTTTCTAGAAAAGAGAGGCTGAGACATCTACACTCCCAAGAGCAGGGCTGGTGATGCCCGGGGAGGCAGATAAGTAACCAGCCTGGGCCTCGTCCATTTGGATGATCCCCTGGAAACTGACCTTACCCAAACCAACACTGGTTAGAATGTATGTTACCTAGTAGCTGGAACTAGTCAATTCCATCGGTCTATTCTGTGGGTCTGCGGAAATCCCCAGGGCGCCTTCCCACAGAACCCTAACTGGCAAGGCAGACAATAAACCAAGAGCATGTTATTTTTCCTGTTCATAGTCTCAGTCAGAAGCTTTGTATTGAGATCTAGGTGTCCTTTGCTGCATGAAAATGCCAGTCCTGGTAAGAAATACAGGATTTTGAATCTGTCATCACCAAACCAGCCAATCAAAATAATTCCTAACATTTATTACCTACTCAATAAATTGTGTGTGTTAGTTAATTTAAACCTGATAATAATTCTATGAGGTAGACTTTATTATTATGCCCATTTTAACAGTGGGATGAGGAAATGAAGGCACAGAAAGGTTGAGTAGCTTTTCTAAGGTCACACAGTAAGCAGGTGATGGGTGGGGGAGCTGATTTGATTCCAGACAGTCTGACTTTATGGGCCACACCGTCACCCACCACACCGTATTGCCATGCTGCCTGCCCGAGGCAGTGGGCACTGTTGGTCCGCCAGTCTGCAATTAGCTGAAGGGTGCAGAGGCCTGAGACCCCATGAGTGGGGTGGCTTCTGGTGAATTCTTTTCAGAACAGCACACAACAGAAGCTTCGGGAACAACTGAGGCAATCTACTGAGATGCTGGTGTTCATCAGAGGACGCAAGGTGTAACCGAGATGGAAAATGGTTTTCATCTATTTTCCTCTGCGTTCAGTAAAGGGACACGTTCCTTGGGGCTCTTCCCTGTGCTACCAACAGTGAGCGGTACGAAGAACCGATGTGGCCACCAGGATCCCCCCGGTGCTGCCCAGTTGCGCGGGTTCTTGCCCCCTCCCTCGGCCCTCGGCCAGCTGCAGGAGTGAGGCATTGTGGGCATGTGTGCATGCACCTGGGGCGCTGGTGGCACTCTGGGTGGGGAGGAAGCCCTGCGCTGGCCTGGCACCCAATCAGGCACGGGCTCAGAGAGGTGGCCAATGGCCTGGAATGGTAAGTGAACAGATGCTCAGTTAAAGTCCTCTCTCTATCCCAAGCCCCCACAGGACTGTCAGCTGTGTACGTCCACTGTCGTGTCCCCAGGGCCCAACGCTATGTGACGCGTGGAGATGGGGCAGTGAGATCGTCAAACATAAGAACCGAGGATTCAGTTATTTTGGAGTTAGGAAAAAAGACATCCATCCCGAGGAAGGGGAAGTGAGGAGACAGCGGCGGGAGGAAGTGAAGGGAGCCTCTGCGTGTGGGGACAGAGTGACAAGGTGGTTAGAGGCCATGCCAGGTGAAGGAGGTGCGTGAGCGGAGTAGGGGGTACAGGTGAGGGTATGGGCTGGTGCAGAGAGAAGAGGTTGGCAGGTGCACGGGGGTACCTACCTGTCCAGGAACCCCTCCTGGGGTCCAAGAACACCTGAGGGCTTGTTCCAGTGGAGCGCTGGGTCCACCCCCAGGGTTCCTGATTCTGTAGGTCTGGGAAGAGGCCCGAGAATCTGCACTGTTAACCATTCCTGCAAAGCGTTGGGCTTGGCCCTCCTGGATGCCTTGGGACAGGCTGACCCTTCACCCCAGGCGGAGCCCAGGGCTCCGGAGCATCACCGCGCGGTGGCGGTGGGGTTTCCCTGCCAGCATAGGAGGCTGCCGCAAGCGATGGGGGCAGACAGGGCATGAGGCTCCTCTGCGGTTTCCTGCCCACGCTCCCGCCACACCTGTCCTCCTCCAGAGGTGCGGTCTTTGAGCACACACAGTGCAAATGAGACCCCAGGAGTAGCACAAAACAAAAAAAAAGGCCCCAGGGAAGCGCGGCCCCGTGACTGACTCACTGGAAATAAGGTGCACCTTCGTCCCCTGTCTCCACCAGCCTGCACACCACTGCGGATGCCAGCAGTGGGTCAGGGTGCGGGGAGTGCCAGGAGGGGAGGCTTTAGAATTGGAGACTCCTCCCATAAGCAAACTCCTGAGAGATGTTGGACACATTCAAATCCACATTCACATGCTCTGGGGTGAGAGAACCAAGTCAAACGCTGATCCCTGGAAGGGAACCCCCGAGGCCACTGTGACACCAGCTTGCACTCGCCCTGGCTGTGGCGACGGGGAACAGGTATCCTCACACTGGAGACCTAGGGAGTTAGGGCAGAGACCAGGGGAAGCAGCACCCCTGTAGCATGGTTTCAAGTTCTGCCTCTGCGGCTTGTGCTCCTGTGCAAGGGTCCTGGGGTTCTTGTTCCTCAAGGGCCCAACCCCACAGGCCCAGTCTGCCCTCGATCCAGCCCTCCTCTGGGATTTGGGGGTGGGGGGTGGGGACCAGGGATCCCATTAGGCCTCAGGTGCTCAAACTTAAGTGCATATCAGAATCACCTGGAGGGCTTGTTAAAACAGGCTGCTGGGCCCACACCCAGAGTCTCTGATTCAGTAGGTTTGGGGTGGGGCCTATGAGTCTGCATCTCTAATCGGTTCCTGCACTTTGAGAACCACTGTATTAGGTTCTCTCAAGTCCACCCCAAACAGTGCTAGGGCCTGGCACCATTCGGACCTCATGTCAACAGCACAGGGCTCTGGGAGCCTCTGCTGGCTGGTGATTGTCATGTGGCTCCGTGTGCAGGCCCTCAACACCTGCTGTCACTGCAATGGCTGGTTTCTGTCACAGTTCTGTCACATGGACCTTCCCTTCTGCTGCTCCTCCCAGAACCACCTCTGCATCCTTAGCCCTCAACTCCGGAGGGGTGCCCAAGCCTGGCCCAAACTTCTGGGGTCTCTTGTCCCATGGAGAGAAAGGGCACACTCATTCTTTTCTCCTTTGCTTTTTTTGCAGGGCACAGCTCCATCAGCCTTTTGGGCCTCTGCAGAGCCCGTCTGCCACACTCGCCCCAGGATTGCTTCCCTCCTCCCAGGGCCTCTGTTTGACAAGGGCCACCCTCTGTGTCTCTGAAGCCCTGCCCCCGAGCACACCCATCTCTGCCTCCCTGGCCTTGGGCTTTATCTCTTGGGCTCTGTTTTGGCCAGGATCCCTTATCCCGAGCTTTCCTCCAGCTCCACAAAGGGGGCAGTTAAGGGAAGGGCTGGAGGCTCCGGAACGTGTGGGTCCCGGTGGGAAAGTCTTGCCTCCTACAAAGTACATACGAAGCGATTATTTAACAAAGGGAAAGGTAATAAAGGAGCTCAATAAATATTTGTTGAAGAAGGGAACACAAAGGCTACTTTCCATGATGCACACTCAAAACCGCCTGTTATGAGAAAGCACTTTGATTCCGAGAGCCTTGCAGGTGTGCATGCAAAGTGGGAATGGGAGCCCCCTGGAAGGGCATTTCTTGGGCATAGGGGTTTCCAATGAGTTCCATGGCAGCTAGTGTCCCAAGCTAGTAAGTGCCACACGCCCCAGGGGGACCCGGGGACAATATGCTTGGCAAGCACCAAAGCGAGTAACTCTGTGCGGTCCTTGTATTCGGGGACTGTCCCCGAGCCTGCACTGAGGAGGGGGTTGTGTCAGGCCTCCAGGATGGTGCCCCGAGCCCAACGGCCCTGGGGCCTGTGTCTGCTGGACATCTGTGTGGGAACTTGGGGAAGCTTAAAGGTGAGAGTGGGAAAAAGCAAATCAACAAAAGCGGGGACAGGAATGAAGGTCGTTTTTATTTTCTCCCAGAGCCTCTCCCAGCCCGGAGGTACCAGCCATTTGTGCCCAGGAAGCAGAGAGTTGCCACCCAAGCTTCTATCAGCCAGGCCAGAGAGAGGCTCCTGCTTCCCAGACTCCCAAAAGGATGCTGGGGCCTTGGGGGTAACCTCTGAGGACCACGACTAGCCTGATGAGCTGGGGATCAGAGGTCTCCTTGTGAACACACGCGCATGTGCACTTGTGCAAATACACACATGTGCTGGGGCTGTGCGTGTGGCGAGCCCCGCAGCTCTCAGCCATCCTGCCTGGGACTCATGAGCCAGAAGAAGACTCTGGCAGGAATATGGGCAGACGGGTGGACGGGAGTTCGGAGAGGCGTCCCCAGCAGCCTCAACTCATGCTCTTCTCCTGCTCTGTCATCAGGCCCCCGGGGGGGGGGGGGAGCAGCACAGAGCGGGAGTCAGAAGGAGAGCTGGCAGCCAGAGACCTTGGGGTCTGCAGTGACCCGGATCCTTCCCCTCTTGGACAAACGACTGTTCAGGTGGCTCGCAGCCAGTTCCCTTTGTTCTGTTTGAGGACTTACGTCCCCCCCAGGGGCTTAGTCAAGGGAGGGGAAGGTGGGAAGGCTCAGGAGGTATAGAGTGAGGGGTGGAGAAGGGGGGTTGTAAGGTGGGGAGTCTGGGGGGGCTGCTGACTGTCCTAGTTGTTCTGGAGAGAAGCTAGTAAGGGAAGGGGTTCAGAGGGAGAAGGGTAGAGAGGAAAGCAAAGCTGGGGTCCCCTGGAGACCCTGACGATGGCCCATGTGGGCCCAGAAAACCAAATGCCTGTGTTAATAGTCATCCAACAGCACCTAAGCTGGCCCTTCCCCGCCCCCCCCCCCCACCGGTAAGTGGGTGTGTGGTGGTGAGGCCTCCTCTGACATCCTCCTTGCCCACATGGGCCCACAGGTTAGGCCTGCCCATTACAGTGGCCCCCACCCCTCGACCACTGGGGAACCCTGCCCTTGCCCCTTGCAGCCTTCAAACATCCAGAATGAAAGGGGCACTGAGTAGAGATGGATGCTGCTGGGGTGAAGGGAATGGTCCCCCCACGTCCCTTGGGTTGGAGTTCCCAGGTCTTTGCTGGGGAGACACAGACATCCCATTACCCAGACACGGGCAAGCACCTTAGCTTTCCTTCTCAGCAGTGCTGGCCATGAGGACCGCATTTGTCTAACAGTAACCACACTTCCTGTTGCCCTGGCTGTCACCCCAGGGAGACCTGACTTATCACCTTTCCATTCTTGGTGGCCTTCGTTGCTTCATCTTTGTGGCCTCCCTGACCAGACTGTCAGCCCCGGGCCACCCTCACCATCCACTGTTCCTCTCAGCAGGCCTGCTGCTTCACAGCTCAGGGGCCTTTGTAGGCGTTGCTCCCTCCTTCCAGAATGGTCCTCCAGTTCCTCTCTGCTTATTACCACCCACTGTTCTCTCAGATCTTCCAACCAGGTCAAACCTTCTTTTTATGAGCACCACGTCCTTGTTCTTGGAAGCATTTGCCATTGCTGAATTTTGCTTGGGTTGTGCTGTCCAGTTAACGTCTGCTTCCCTGACTAGGCTGCAAAGCTTCATGACAACTAGGCTGTAGGCCTCGACCCCAGTATCCCCAGTGCCAAGCAGTGATCAAGATTCTGTAGACATCTGTTGGATGGATGGATGGACGGATGGTTGGATGGTTTTCACTCTCTGCATGTTTGCCAGCCCTGGTGCTGAAAGGGATGTCCCTTGGTGGCCCCCCAACCAAACGACAGTTGACTGAACTTGGGACTGCTTGCTTTGGCCGACTCAGCCATGAGCCCTGGGGACCACAGGTGGGAGGGTGATATTATTCCTCCAAAAGCTGAACTCTGGCACCCTTGGCCTGGTCGGACCCTCTCTCTTAGACCCTGCAAGCTGCTATAACAAAAACATTACAGACTGGTGACCTGAACATCAACACATGCTCTCTCACAGTCCTAGAGGCTGGGAAGTCCAAGATCCAGGTGCCGGAAGATTCCATGCTTCCTGAGATCCCCTTCCTGGTTCACAGGTGGCTGTCTTCTTGGGATGTCCTCCCATGGTGGAAGGGGCCAGGGAGCTCTCTTTTATAAACGCACTAACACCCTCCTGGAGGGCTCCACCCTCACCACCTAATCTCCTCCCAGAGCCCCACGTCCAAATACTATCACCCTGGGGATTAGGATTGAACATAGGAACTCTTGGGGGACACAAACATCCAGTCTGCAGCACTCTTTCACCCGCCATCCAGGGCAACCCCGCCTGGGAACCCGGCCCTTGCAGGGGCACGTGGACGAGTCACAGGAGTAGACCCGGGATGCACCCTGCCCTTCGTTGGGCCTGCTTGAGCCTTGATTTGCCGTGGAACCTTGTGCACTCACTTAACTCTCCCACCTCATCCCCTCGTCTGCTCTGACACCCCTCAAGCCCGCTGGTGAGATGGACCATAGTCACATGAAGACACTTGTTGGAAGTACCACCTGCCGCATAGACGTCAGAGGCCCTGCAGCTGGTGAACCACAGTCACAGGGCTCTGTGGTACTCAGGCTCAACATAAAGTCCCCCAGAATCCTCTCTGTTTTGTGCTCCCATCTGCCCTTGGCTCAGACCCTCTGAGGCGCCACTATCCTTTCCTTGGGCTGACCCTACTCCCACCCCAGGCCCTGCCAGGCTTACTGGCCTTAGCCTGGGAGACATGGCTCCCCTGCCCTGAGCCCCAGGCCTGTCCCGTGGCTCCTGGCTACCACAGCCCCCACGCACCCCATCCCTTCAGTGAGGACTTCCCTCACAGCGTCCCCCTCCTTCCTTGGTTTCCGAGGTGGTGCTGACCTGGGAGCAGGGAGACACGGTTTGAGTCCAGCTGCGGGCAGTGACTCGCGCTCTGGGACTCTGCTCCCTGTCTGTGAAACACGACCCAGTCCCCCTGCGGGCTGTAGCGAAGAGACAATGAGGACGTGTGCGAAGCGCTGGCTCCAGGCCTGGAAATGTGGGGTTCACTCCCCTCGGACAGTCTCCCTTCTCCTCACAGCTCTGTTCTCAAGCCTCCAAAGCTGTGTCACCTAACCCCCAGTGACGCACACAGATAAGGCATGTAAGGCCTCCGCCTGTCAACCTCACTTAATCTCCTCTGAGTTGCTCACTAGGCTTTTTCTACCCTCCTCCCTTGCTCCTGAGGACAGAGGAGGCGGACGGGCTGCTAGCTCGTGTCCAGCCTGGAGCCTGTGGTGTCAGGTGGGAGCGGAGAGAACCCGGCATCGGCCAGCGTGTGGGACTGCACACACCTAGCGAGTCCCTGCCCTGGAGCATGTGAGCCCTGGAGACAGGCTTGTCCCAGCCAAATCCACGGGGAGCTTGGCTGGGCCCCCCTCCTGCAGCCTGGGGGACAGCCACCACCGCAGACAGCTACACATCCCTCGGACGTGATTCAGTGGCAATCAATGCCATTTAATCCCCACCCACTGCATGTAGAGCCCCTCCTGGGTGCCAGGAAGTGAGGGGGGACCTGGGGGTGCAGAGGCGAGCGTATCCCCATCCCTGCCTTCCCCCGGCTTCCAGATGCCGACAAGCACGAGCTATGCTGCTGGCGTAGCTGCAGACGTTCGAGGGAAGACGACAGGCACACGCGCGTGTGCACCCGCACACACGCAGCTCTGCACCTGCACACACCTGCTCTGTCCTCTCCACCGTGGCCGGTTTGCGGCTCCTTGAACCCTGCACAATCCTGCCGGCCACGCTCTTGCCTCCCGGTGTCTGTTGTCTGGGACACTCTTTTATGATGTTAGGTTTACAGTCCAATTCAAGTAAGAGTAAGAGTCACCGTTTATAAGTGTCCAGCTCAGCGGGTTTGGACAAATGCATGCGACTGCATAACCCCCACTGTGGTCAAAACATAGAACATTTCCACGACCCCAGGAAGTTCCCTCAGTTATCCACGTGGCTGGCTCCTCTTCCCCTGGGGTCTTATGTCAGGCACCACTGGCACTCCCCGCTTAATCCCCAGCGCGCCCCCCTAAAACCAGACATCATATGCATATGCGTATGCGTACAAGGTATACTTTCCATCCAGTCTGTGAACAAAACAGACCGTTTCGCTCATGGTTGTATCCCCGGGGCTCTGTTATTGAAACTCAGAACTCCGAGCCTGAGAGTAAAAGAGGTGTGGGGCCCGGGGCTGTGAACACTGGGGGCTCCTCCCGCGCTCAGTGGGGACAGACAGGGATGGCAGCAGGTGGAGAAGGGAGGCCAGGACATTCAATGCGAGTGATGAGAAGCGGCTGGAGAGACAAGCAGAGGGCATCAAGTCTGCCGGGCTGGGAGTTCTCGTGCCTTCGACCCCTGCCTCATTCCCCCAAGCTGCCTCTTCCAGGGCAGGGGTGACACGGGGAGAGTCTTAAACAGGGTCTGCCCTGGGGGCAGGGCTGGAAGAGCGCCAGCCCCTAGAGGCTGGATGTTGGACTCTAGGTGGGAGGGGACCGAGGCTGAGATTGAACCTGGGGCGGTGGGTCAGGGAGGAGAGACTCAAGGGAGGGCCGGAGCTTCTCTTCTGGCTGCAACAGCTCACAAGTGCCAGCCTCTCAGTGCCGGCCACACTCTGCTTTTCCATTCTTCACGCTTCTGGCACGTCAGATGCCCTCCACCTGCTGGGATGCCTTTCTCATGGCAGGACACCAGGAGGTGACTCGTGAGCCCCTCTGGAAACTTTTTTGTGACTCCCCATGCCTGAAGGTGGCCCATCCTGAGGCTGTGTGATGTTTGGAGCTTTGTCTTGATGTCCATCTTGGACGTCTGGCCCCATAGAGGGCTCGGGCTGGGGTTTAGATTTGCTTCGACAGGGTTGAGGGCGGGCATGAAGGATTAGCCAAAAGACGTCACTGTTGTAGCTGAGCTTTCACGGAGTGCCAAACTCTGTGACAGGAGCTGGGGACGTAGAGATGGACCAGACATTCTCCCTGCCCTGAGCAGAGCGAGGGAAGATGGCATAGCCAACAAACCACAACACAGAGAGACGCACAGGTGCAAAGTGCAAAGTGTGGGACACCACAAGGAGGCATGATTGACTATGGGAGGGAGTGTTCAGGGAAAGCCTCATGGAGGAGGTGACATTCAAGTGGAGGTTTTGAAGGATAAATATGGGTTCACTCATGGTATATAGTAGGGAAGGTAGGCAGGCATTCTAGCAGAAGGAATAGCTCTATCTGCAGGGCCCGGAAGGTCTGAAGGTACGTGATGGGTACAGAGCTATGATCATTGATGAGGTCTTGCTGGGTTGCTGGGGCGACCTCACTCCTGGGAGCAAGGCATTCATCTTGGAGAATAGTGTGGGCAATTCTTCACTGATTGCCTTGCAGTACGTACTAGTCTGATTGGCATTCGAGGGCATTCTGCATCTTGCCATCCTTTCCCCATGACCTCTTCTCTTTCTAACTCCCTCACCTGGCACTGTGTTTGCCCCTTCTAAGATAGTCTAGCACCAGGCGCAAGGCACTGCGGGACTTCCCCAGCCATGCAGCGGGCTCTCCAGCTGCGTCAGCAGCTCACAGAGAGGTGAGGTGCAGGGCAGGGACTTCAGGAGACAGTTGATGCCCAAGGGATGAGAGGGGACCTCTCTGTGGTGGCAGGACCCAGCTGGGAAGCTAGGCCTAGGAAAGGAAAGACAGTCTCCCCCACTGCTTCCTAATCACCACGTGGGGCTCAGAGCAGGACCCCATTTTGGAGGGCATCTGGGGTACCAGCAGGGTGGCTGGTCAGAACCAGGAATAAGAGCCCCGGGCAGAGAAGATGCAGCTATGACTGGGGGTGGGGGGGGGGGTGTGGGGGTAGGGCAACACCACCAGTTAGGGATACAAGCCTGGGGCAGCAGTATGGGGGTTCAGAGTGGACCAGTAGGAAGGAAAACCGGCTTAATCACCTTGGGATGGGGGTGTTTCACACTTCAAGGCCTTGGCCAGCGTGACAGGTTTCATACCCGTCCCTAGTCTTATTTGGGGCTTCCCACGTGCCAGGCACTCTGCTGTGTGTTTTGAAAACATCGCCTCACCCAGTCTTCGTACCGGCTCTGCGTGGGAGGTGCTGGTACCATCCCGTCTTTGAGATGAGAAACCGCGGCATGGGGCCAAGGCCGAGAAACCATAAGAGGTGGCGTGGCTAGGGGCTGTGTCCCTCGACCACTGCACAGTGCCACCCCGCCCCCAGGGCACACTGCCTGCCCACCCGTCCGCTCCCCCCCTTTCCTGCACTGTTTGCTGATGGGGGATGGGCTGGACCGGCTCAAGGCAGTGGCTGGGTGAACAGGGCTGCTTGGAGCTCAGCCATCCTGCTCCGCCCTCTCCCCTCCCCCAGCTAAGCAGAGCCCAGGACTTGGGCGTCTGAAAATTGGGTTGGCCCTCCTGGGGCCGAGAAGCCTCCCGGAGCTGAGTCACAGAGATTTCCTTGGGATTAACGATCCTCTGAGGTCCAGGGTACCTGGTCGTGGTGGAGGCTGTTGGCTCTTCCAGCCAGGCATTAATCCTAGCGAAATACTTGGTATTTCCAGTCATTCCGGCTGGAATTAAACTTGAATCAAACCCCCAAAAAGCACAGCCAGGAGAATGTGAGCAAAGTTGCCAAAGAAGCCAGGCATCTGGCCTGTTCAGATGCTGGTCTCAATTCTCAGGAACTGGGGGCCATTGGTGCCCTGTGCCCGGGAAGCAGGAGGAGAGGAGCACCGAGGACCCCACCGCACTCCCAAATACCCTTCCCACCCTCGGCCCCACCTTGTAAACTGCCCAGCAGTCAAGTCACAGGCCTCTCAGCCAAGTAGCCAGGGCGAGGCAGCAGGGGGCCAGAGTTCTGGGGTCTAACCCGGATTCTGCTATCATAAGGCCTTTGCCCAGGGACATGAGATTATAGTTGGTGGCAGATAGGCAGCCCGGCTGAGTGACTGGGAGCATGGGTACTGGAGCCATGGGGCCTAACCCTGACACCATCCCCCCCGGTGTGACCGCTGGCCAATGACCCTCTGGGTCTTGGCTTCCTCATTTGGAAAAACAAGAGAAGAGATACCTCTCTGGCTGATTGTGAATATTAAGTGGGTTAATACACACGAGGCGCTTAAATCAGGGCCCGGCTTGTAGTAAGTACTATGTGTTAGCTATTATTACTCTTGGGGCCTCAGTTTCCTCACCTACAAGACGGGGCCAGGGGAAGGACTTGGACCGCCAAGGGCCCTCTTCATGCCGGTGTCCTCTGCCTGAGAAGAAGGCCCTGACTTCCTACCCTGCGTGGGAGGAAGTGGGTGGACAGACAGCATCACACATTCCACCAGCCACACCCTGTTCAGGGACTGTGCAAGCATGGAACATGCAGGTGCGTCTGTATTTGTGTATGTGTGTTTATTTGTATATATATGCATGTGTGCGTGTGTGGATGAGCGTGTTTGTCTATGTATGCATATATGTGTTTGTGCTGTGTGTATAAATATATACACACATGTACACACACGCACACGTGTGCATGTATAGGTGCGTGCATGGGTGGGTACGTGTGTGCGTGCGTGTGTGCACGTGTGTATGGTGTATGTGTGTCCAGGTAGAGAGTACAGAGAACCCGTCCATTTCGCTTCTTTGTTCAAATGCAGATGGGAATGTGCGCCCACCTCACCTTGTGCCTTGGCACCAACCTGCCTGGGGGGGCAGTGGGAGTGACCCAAGCCCAAAAAGGAGGGGTGGAAAAGTGGGGGTGGAAGGTGACGGAGACAGACGCAAGTGTTCTAACCAAGGAGACGTACCAGGACGCAGAATGGAGGAGCTGAAGAGGAACAGCAAGGCCGGTACTCAGCAGTGGACCCTACCCACTAAATAAGCTCGTATGTCACAGAGAGGCACATAAAGCCCAGAGAGGTCGAGGAACCTGCCTGAAGTCATCAGTGGTCAAGCCAGGGCTTGAGAGCGGGTCCATCTGATCCCCAGGACCTGGCTTCCTCACCACCCTGGGCTGCCCCTCAGGAAAGGCAGACAGACGGGACAGGGACAGTGCCTGGGGCCTCACTCTGTCCGGCTCTAGCACAAGGAGTGGTCGAGGCTCCAAAGTGTTGGACGACCGTGCCCCCAGGTCTGGTGGGGGGGGGGGCACTGCTGAGGAGAAGAGTGCTCTGGAGGAGCCCCCAGAAACCAGGGCAGCCAGTGGGCTCCCTGGGGCAGTGAGGTGGGTCAAAAAGGGCCAGGGTATTTGAATTTCAAACACAAGCGTATTTGTATTTGTATTTTATTTTTTTATATTTGATCTTTTGGGGGTTTTCCCCCCTATTTTTAAATTTTTTAATTTAAATCTTAGTTAGCCAACATATGGGGTGGTATTGGTTTCAGGAATAGAACTCAGTGATTCAGCACTTGCATAAAACACCCAGTGCCCATCACAACAATGCCCTCCTTAATGCCCATCACAGGCTCCTTGTAGTTTAGTTCAGCTTATGATGCGTTATCTTTGGGCAAGTCAAATCACCTTTCTCAGTTGGTTCAGCTGCTGCTACTCCGACCCCGGCCTCAGAGGAAGAAGCGGTATCACGCTGAGGTTAAGAGTACAGCCTTTAGCACCTTTACTGATCACTGTTGCAACTGCTATCATTCCATAAAGGTGTTGGAACAAAACCGGCTCGCACAGAGGAGACTGCTGAGCGGACCAAGGGAGCAGGTTGTATTACTGTATGCCCTATCCATGCCTACCATCCCTTTGAGAGTAGCATATATGCTTACCTTACTGACTTTGGACTTAACCACGTGACGTGATTTGGCCAGTGGAGTGTGAATGGATGGAAGCCACAGCTGACAGTCACCCACACGTGATGGGAGTGAAAAAGAAATGTTTGTTGTCGTCGTGAACCCCTGGGATTTGGGGGTTGCTTGTTACCACAGCCAAATGGATTCGTACAAACAGTGTTAAGAAGAAGAAGGGTCTCCAAGGTGTCTCGTGCCCTACTGGAGAGGACAAGAGCCAAGTCTTGGAAACTGAAGTCAAGGAAGGGATTGAAGGGGGCCAAACACACGCATGCACATTCAGGCATGCACATGTACACGCAAAACACAAGAAAACCCTTAATATTGTCTGCCCTTCACTTCCATGAGACATTGTAGTACTTAGCAGGTCCCTGGAGCTAGCCAGCTTTCCCACAAGGTCTCTTCACCCCACCTCACCCCACCCCATCCCACCCCACCCCAGGAGCTCCTCCTTTGCTCCTGGCCTTGATTTCTGGGTTGTTCTCATTGAGACAGACCAAGAAGCCCTTTGCCTTGGCTTCTGTTTTGTTTGCTTTCACTTGTGCCATCCTGTTGTGGACAAGAAGGAAGCACGCCAACATCAGCCCCTGCCACAGACCAAGGGAAACATTTCCCAGCCTCCGGTTGGATGTGGTTCCCTTCCCGTGGGTCTTCCTTCCAGAGCCAGGTCTGTAAACTTGGGGATCAAATGTTTTGTTGCCGCACTCTGTCCAGCCCACAAGAGGTTTTACTCAGAGGGGACTGGAGAGGGCAGGGGCTGAGAGGTTGCCTGCCCTCTGATCCCAGCAGGGCTTCCAGTTGGGCGCAGAGGGTCTGGAGGATGCCGCCATCTTGCTTTTGGAAGAGGGGCTGCTCACAGATTCTGACCTCACTGGTCCGGGCAAGTTTTCCATTTGGAGTGCTTTCCATTCCAGGAGGCAAAGCAAACATCTGGTCACACAGTTCCCTTCTCCCCTGCCAGCTACCCCACTCAGGGATTCTAGACATTTGTTCCATCATTTCTTCATTTTCTTTCCATACCATCTAGCTGAACTTTGGCTGTTTCTATCTTTTCTCCCATCCAGGCAGCCATTCACAGCCTCTCCCCTCCTTGTGTCTGCTCCTGGCCCTGACAGGAATTTTCCTGTGGCTTTCTGTGGTCTCTGACCCTATAATTTACCACCCAGAGCCTGCAGGCTCTCCCTGCACCAACGACTTTCCAAGCAGATCCTGGTCCAGTGTGGTGGCTCGGGGTGCCTGTCACAAAAGTCCTTGGAGAAGCCACCTCTGTGGCCCAGCAGCGCTCCAGCCCCCACCCAGCTCGTGGCAGATCACGGCAGCTCTGTCCTCATGTTTGGTGTTCTGGGGGTGCTTGCGGACTAGAGGCCCGCTCAGGCAGCCTCGGGCGCTGCTGGCAGGATGCGTGGGGCAGGACTTGTGGAGAGCGGCCTCTTGGATCCTCACCACCCACCACAGCAGTTGTGGTCCCTCCGAGCCACACCATCTCCTCCCTGCCCCTGGGTGTTCATCATCCTTGCAACTCAGCTTTTCTCGGCCGCTGCTCTGGGCCCGCCACCCCAGCCTCTCTCCTCTCCTCTCCGTCTCATTTGCTCTTGCTTGCACAGGGTGTCTGGGACGTTATGGCTTCTGTTTCGCCATCCCTTGGGGCAAGGGGTTGGGGGGTGTCTCTCATCACCGCTGCTGCATTCTCCCGACCAGGGCCATCTCCACACAGCTGCTACTGAAACCCCCAAGACGATCTGACTGGGGCAGTTCTTTCTTTCTGGCGTCTGGTCCTAGCTGGACAGAGTGCCGTGCCAGGCCACCTCACGGGTCTCTGGTGTCCTGATGACCATACGTGGCTCTTCTGGAGTTAGGTGCTGAGCCTCAGGTCAACCGGTTATCTGTGGCCACAGTCGCACGGTCACACGACCCACAGCATAGCAGCCGGCGGATAAGGGACCATCTGAGGCTGCTCTGTTCAGCATGCAGCGTGGGTGTCGGGGGCGCTCGTGGACCCTGCTCCCACCGACCAGCACCCCCCCACTGCATCAGGCCTGGTCCACCAGTCAAGAGCTCCACTATCTGTCCCCCGTCAGACTAGCCCAGTTTTTTCCTCCTCCTGCTTGACACATGCCACCCCTCCAGCAGGGCAGTTCCTCCTGTTTGTCCCCAGCTCCCCCTGCCCCGAGTCCCCCTGCCATCTACCCGCTACTCAAAGCTCCTCCTTTGAAGCTTCACTCACCCTTCTTTTCCAGGGTGCCCCTTGGTCCTGCCATGGGGACTGGCCCTTGCCCATGGTTTGTCCTGCACTGTTCTCCGTGTGGCATCACCACACTGCTCCTCGGTGGGGTTGACACTTGGCAAGGGCCACCGCGGACTGGCAGCCATCACTACCGCAGCGCCTCACTATCACTCCCGCTTTCCTCCCATGGTCCAGCGTCTGCAGGACAGGAGCTCTCCTTCTGGTGGAGAGATCAGACCGGAAGCCGGGAATGGTTCAACAGCAACAGCAGGATTTGTGGGGTCAGATCATGCCACTTCCTTGCTTAAAACCCTCCAGTGCTTTCTGTTCGCACCAGAAGTCACAGGGAGCCCTGTGTGTAGCCTGCAAGCATCTGCATGATCCAGTCCCCGCTGACGTCCTCAACTTTCTTTCAAGCCTCACTCCCCAGCCCGCCCTGAACTACCACCCTGGCTTTTCAGTTCCTTAAAGACACCAGTGTGCCTCCTCAGCCAATCTCTAAGCTCCATAGTGCGAAGCTTTTTGACCCTCACGGTGCCTGAGAAGATGCACAGCACCCATAGGCGTTCCATAAATATTTTTGAGTGACGAAGTGAGCAGTCTGTGCATTGATGGGAATGCAGGGGAAAAGCATTAGGCACATATGAGGAGGAAGGCGGAGGCCGGCAAGGCCAGACCAGAGAAGGGCAGCATGGGAGGCAGATCGACGGGGGTTCGGGCCAGACTGGGAGGCTCTCGTGGCCAGGCTGGAAGTCTGGTCTGACCCCATAACCTGCAGCCAGGTCTGGGGTGTCTCACCGAGGAAGGAGTGCGAGCGATTCAAGAAGAGGACTTTGGCAGCCACGGGCAGGACGGATAGAAGTATGAGAAACCTGGGAGCCACGAGACAGGTTGGGAGTCTTTGGAAACACCCCAGGGCTGGCTAAGGAGGCACGCAGACTTGGGGGACAGGTGGCTCGAGAACAGCCGGCTATGGAGGCCCGGTGGGGAGTCAGCTGGGCTTGCTGGTAGAGTGGAGAAGGAACCAAGTCCAGGAAGGTGGGGACTCAGGTCTCTCCACAGGTGCCACACCCTGATTTCCAGGGGGGCAAAGGAATGGCCGAGCCTGGAGCAGGGGGCAGGTTACCAGACCAAGAGTACAGGACAGTGGCCATGTCGCGGTGGGGCATGGGCTTTGCCTGAAGTTCAACAGCCCCAGCTCTGTCGCTTACTAGCTGGCTTAACTTGGCTAAGCACTTAATATCTCTGCACCTCAGTTTCCTTATCTGTCCCATGGGAACAATAATGTCCCTAAAGTAATGCAGGCAGAGAGCACAGCACAATGCCCAATATGCAGTCGGCCCCAGCTTAAATAGTAGCACTCTTTTGTAACGAATACAGTCAAACCTTGGTTTGCGAGCATAATTCATTCCGGAAACCAGCTTGTCATCCAAAGCACTTGCACATCAAAGCGAATTTCCCCATAAAAACTAATGGAAACTCAGATGATTCGTTCCACAGCCCAAAAAATATTCACATGAAAATGAT